>NC_142608.1:13781171-14381171 GCF_041222555.1 Hakea prostrata
TCCTATATTCATTCTTATACCAACTATGCTAATACCCAAACCTGTCAGAGATAAGCATTGTGAAACAACTGATTCTAAGGGAAAATATGATCACAAATTAACAATATGAGAAAGCACATATTCCCATTTTCAAAAGTTCAGTTGACTATTATTGAATATTTTATCCCATAACTATAATAGACATAGCAATAAAAGCAAACTATACCTGAATTTGAAAAAGCTTAGTGATTCCTCTCCTTGCGAGTGCACGAATAATCTTAGGAACAATATCTAGCTTCGCCATCTCAAGCCCTTACTTGTTCTCACCCATGATCTTCCCCGAAGACTACCCTTCATTATGGCCGTCATCAACAACATACTTGGCTCTAGGGCGGACTTGGCCCCCCCCCCCCCCCCGGATTTTTAAATAAGTTTACTAATTCCCTTAATTTTTCTAGTTTTTGTATTAATTCTCCTAATTTTTGTAGTTTTTTTTTTTCTCACATGTGAAATATCACTATTTGGCCCCCTTCAATATTGAGAACAATTTTTAAAGGTAAAATAATGGGTATAAATGTCCTTCCTAGTCAACGTAGAGCTGTTCTAATGGTTGAAACCAACACTTCTTAAGAGTTGAAGAGGTTGTGGGTTCAACTCTCATTGAGGCATATTAATAATATCCCCATCTCCCGGCTTAATAAAACCCCTTTGTACCCAAAAAACAATGTCCTTCCTAATTAAAAAAAAAACCAACTCCTCAATCTCTATTTATTCTCCCCTTTCTTCTATCATCTTTTTTTTTTTGTACAAATGCACTTTTTACATATAGGGATAGGGATATTACATATGCCGCCGGTAGGAGTTGACTCCATGATCTCTCCACTGAGAAGCAGGTTCCTAACCATCCTACTACTCCTCCATTGGCTCTCTCTCATCTTTTCTTTCTATTTATTCTCTTCTCTTCCTATAAACGTGGTTAAAGGAAAATTTGGGGAGAAAAAAATCTTATTAGTTATTGAAAATGTCATTCATTATTATAAACTAACTTCTCAATTCCTATTTATTCTCTCATTTCTCCTATTTTCTTCCTATTTATTCTCTTCCCTTTCTTTCTTCCTATTTATTCTTTTCCCTTTCTATGAGCGTGGGTTAAGGGAAATGTTGAAAAAAAATTTCTCCACAATTAGGTACTCTTTCTCAATTTATTTATTGTTTCTCTTTTTTTTTTTTATGTCATATTTTTTAATTGATTTGTATTCTTTGTTTCTTTATTTCTTCTGCAATTTTGGTATTTGATTTTATCTTGTGAATAAAATGTCTATAGTTACTAAGATACTTTTTTTTCTCTTTTTTTCACATTTTTTATTTAAATTTTTTTTCTTTTTTTAAATTTCTTTTTTTCTTTTTCTTCTTTCTCTTTTTTTTTTTTTTTTTTTTTTTTTTTTTTTTTTTTTTTTTTTTTTTTTTTTTTTTTTTTTTTTTTTTTTTTTTTTTTTTTTTTTTTTTTTTTTTTTTTTTTTTTTTTTTGCCCCCCCCCCCCCCACACCCCCCCCCCCCCAATTTTTTTTTTTTTTTTTTTTTTTTTTTCCCCCCTCCCCCCCCCTCTTAGGCCCCCCCCCCCCCCCCCCAAACACCCTTACGCCCCCCCCAATGAGAATGTTTTTTGTCCTTTTTTTTTTTTTTTTTTTTTTTTTGGTAAATAGTACTTTATTCGAAACTCAAGAGTGGCCGGCGAGCTCTAATAACCACCGACGGAAATAGGCCATTCAACCCGGTTTGTAAGGTTAAATGCCTTCCTGGATAGGAGATCCGCAATTACATTGGATTTCCTAGGAATGTGTCTTGCACTGAATTGCAAAAATTTGGAAGCTATATACTGTATATCTTGGACAACAGGGAGAATATATGGGGGGGGAGTAGATCCATTCACAACGAACTTGAGTAGCTCCTTGCAATCTGAATGAACTTCCACATAATCATGACCATCTCCCAATGCTTCCAATAATCCAGCTCGCATAGCCAAAGCTTCTCCTTCTAAGGGAGACCCAAATTTCTGAGGAGAGGAGACTGCTAGACATGGCTGCCCATCATTTCTCCTAATTAGGATTCCTAGACCACCTACGCCTTCTTTTGGTCTCCAAGAAGCATCCGTATTGAGCACTATAGAAAGTGGATGCATAGGAAGCCTTTGAACTCCGGTGCGCTGTAGCAATACCATCTTCTCTGCTGAAATGGTTTTGTTCTTATGTGTCCAAAATTCTCCATGGGCACTTAAAGCTTGTTGAATAACTTGCTCTGCTGACCATGATTGACCTCCAGCCACCCTTGCATTTCTTGCCTTCCAGACATGCCACACCATGAAAGCACTAAGACTTTTTAGTTTCCTAGCCTCCTGCTTACCCAGTACTTCAAATCTCTTCCATGCTTTGATCCAATGCTCCATGGATGATCCTCCTTCCTCCTCAATGCGCCATGTTAGAGGGCAACCATACCATACTTGCGGCTAAGTGACGTGGAATAAAACATGATCAATTGATTCTTCTCCCTCTCCACATGCCCCACATAAAGTATCTAGTTGCATACCTCTTTCTTGGAGACCTTGGGCTGTTGCGAGTCCTTCATTTGCTGCTCTCCACATAAAGTTTTTCACCTTTGGTAGAGTATCACAGGTCCATATTTCTTGCCAAATAGATTCATCAAGGTTTTCCCATTTTTTGAGGCTAGACGAAGAAGGTGCTGCTGCTCCTTCTAATTCTAACTCTTGTTCTTGTAATCTATATGCCGCCTTACCAGAGAATGTCCCATCCTTGCTGCCTCCCCAGTTAATGAATCTCTTAGGGAAGAGGGATAGTTTCATCTTCAAAATCGCTGCTGCCTCGTGGGAGAGAACCATGTTGAATTAGCCCTTCTTTCCATTCTCTTGACTCTTCATCAATGATATCTGCAACCCAATATAGAGGACACTGCTGTTCTCTGTTTGAGGAAACCTTGAAGTTGTGAATCCCAAAAATCCATGGATCTTCCCACACTTTAATGTTCTTGCCATCTCCAATCTTCCATATCAGCCCTTTTTTCAGCACCTCTCTACCTTCCAATATACTTCTCCAAGCCCAAGATGGATTAGCCCCCTTCTTTGCGTCAAGGAATGTACTCTTTGGATAGTAGATTTGTTTTAAAAATTTTGCCCAATCAGCCTCTGGATTCGAGTATAATTTCCAAGCCACTTTACATAACATTGCTTTGTTATGTAATAGTGGTTCCTTAATGCCTAGGCCACCTTTACTCTTGTGCTTCACCAACCGTTTCCAGGATAGCCAATGAATGGGTGCTTTCCCGTCCTTACCTCCCCAAAAAAACTTAGCAGCTTTTGATCTTATTTGTTGATGGATCGTTTTTGGTATCTTGAAGTGAGCAGCAATGTAGTTTGAATTCTGTAAAGCCACTGATTTCAGCATCACCTCTCTACCGGCATGGTTCAACAGCCTACTTGCCCACCCCTCACATTTTGTTGCTAGTTTTCCGCTGATTGAGTGGAAGATATCGACCTTAGACACCCCAAAATCCGTTGGCAGTCCCAAATATTGAGTTGGACCATCACTACATTTGACTTTCATAATCTTTGAAAACCACCTTCGATTCTTGAATTGTATTAGGGCTGGCTGATTGTTGACTTCTTTTCATTTATTGCTTGGCCAGATCTTTGCAATATTCTACCATACAATCCTTGAGCCCATATATACTTCGGCGACTCAGAGAAGTAGGATGTCATCTCCAAACATGAGACTAGTAAGAGGTTGAGTTCTTCCTTTGATGCTGATTCCCTGAATTGTTCCTTCCCTCTCCCTTTTTGCAATTAAGTGAGATAAGCCTTGCACACAGATCACAAATAAAGCCGGTGATAGTGGATCTCCCTGCCTGATACCTCTTTCCGGTACTATGGAAAATCTCTCTGCTCCATTAATTAGAAATGAATATCTAACTGAAGATAATACATTCATAATTAAATCCACTAACCTCACATTGAAACCCAGTTTTGACATTATAGCAGCAATGTATTTCCATTCAAGCCGATCATAAGCCCGCTTCATGTCCACTTTCATAGCTAGAATAGCTTTCTTACCTTTCTTCTTTTTCTTCAGGTAATGGAAAGCCTCATGTGCCTTAAAGATGTTGTCTGAAATTTCTCTGCCCTTCACAAAGGCTGATTGCTCCTGAGGTATGAGTGATGGAAGCTGTGCTCTTGTGCCAATACCTTGGTAGCTACCTTAATTGCCACTGGACATAAGCTGATTGGTCGAAAGTCTTCAACATGTTCGACTTTCCTTCTTTGGTATGAGACACACCAATGTATCATTAGAACCTTCGGGAAAAACCTGTTTCAAAAAAATTTACAACAAAGCGTGCAAATCCTCATGAGTCAAGTCCCAAAAGCGTTGATAAAATAATGGTGGGAAGCCATCAATACCAGGGCTTTTTAATGGTCTCATCTCAAAAGTGCGCCTTAACTTCCTCCTTGTGGGAATTGTCCGTGCTTCATTGTCAACGGGTAACTTTCAAAATTAAACCATGTAAAGCTTCCTCCAGCTCGTATCATTGATCTCCATTGATGAAAATAGCTCCTCATAATATGCGAAAATAGGTTGTAAATGGTACCTTCTTGTGAACACCACATCCTCCTGAGTTTTTCAGTTTTAGAATACGGCTTCTTCTTCTACGAACCAACGTTCCATGGAAGAACTTTTTTGATCTCCTTCATTAACCACCGCCCGGATTTTTGTTTCCGAAGACTTCCTCGCCTCAAGCAAAGAGCCCGTTCTTTCAATTACATTTTCTCTGTGTTGAGATTGATCTTGAACGTGTCCTTGTAACTCTGTTAATTCCTTCAGCATAGAAATTTGGTTTGCTTCCCAAACATTCTTTGTTCCGGATAGTTAAACTTGTTTGAACATTGGATAACTTTTTAAAGAGAGGTAATGGTGCATTACAACATTTACTTGCTTCCGGCTTTTGTTATCACATCTCACAACCTGAGTTTTGTAACCACATTGCCTCAAATCGAGGGTCGTGTCCGGTTGCATACCTTCTATTCGGTTTGGAGCATGATCGACATTAGGCTGTATCTACGAATACCACCGATTCGAAAGGAATGGATCCACCCAATTGTTGCCAACGCCGATCCAAACGTTGTTTCACATTATTTCTTCCCAACCTTTGTTGCTCCATGTGCTCACCCCGATTTCCCGTCGTAGCCACATACCTCCACCATGTTTTGAAAGCCTCCTGTTTCCCTCCTTTTCTATTACCTCCACTTTTTCTTGCCAAGATAATATGGAATTGAAATCCCCAATTGCCACCAATTCCTGTTCTACCTGCTCCTAATTGTTCCAATGCATCCCAACCTTCCTTTGTGCTTTAACAGATCTCCATAGACCAGTCACATAAGCATCATGTGTGTTTTCAAACCTGAATTTAGCATCAATGAACCTGGAACACGTTGCAACACTTCAATTTGTATGTTGTCCTTCCATAACGAGCCAAACCTCCCGCTAGACCTTCGGATTAACTACAAAAGAATTATCCATCTTTAATTCGTAAGATCTTCTCAACCTTCTTCCAGAAATTTTAGTTTCCATTAAAAAGACCACATCCGAATGCCTCATTTTGCGGTTCTTTAGCTTCAATGTGAGCTCCAAGACCTCTACAATTCCAACTTGTGATGATCTTCTCCTCTTTTCCCCCTCCACGTTCTTATGCATCCTGAATCTACCTCCTTGCTCACTTCATCCAGTCCCCCCTTCCGCTTCCTTTTTTGGTTTTTTCCCTCCCCGTTCAACCGTTTCATGGTGGGACTCACTTGTTTCGTGATTGGGTGTTAAGGTCATTTGAGAGGATGGGTTCCGTCTTTTTTTGTGATGTGGTGGATTAATGTTTCGGTCAATGCTTGATGTTTAGAGATGGGCCGTGGTGGGTTGTGGTGTTGGTATTGGCTTGCTTTGAGGATCCATGGGATTAACCACGGTTGTTTTGTTGGTTCCTTTTTTTGGTTTCTTGGTTTATAGAGAGTTCTCGGCTTTGAGAGGAGCTTTCCTGGGCGGTGTCCCTCGTTGTCGTTTCGGAGTTTTCTTTCCTCCCTCCCCCTCCCTTTCCAGGTGTTTCGACAAGTCTGTGTTGTCTCTCCTCTTCTGCTGTCATCTGGTTCTCTTCCTTCATCCGTTTCTCCTTCCATTCTTCTCTCTTCTTCTCTTCGCATTTCACGAGCATCAGTCCTCCTCTCCGTCCCCGTTCTCTCCCTTCCCCGGTTCCTTTTCTTCGTGCCCTAAAATCCCACACGTATAACAGAATATTGGTAATTTTTCGAACTTTATGATGGCTTCAGATTGGGCACCGGATCGTCGCCGCAAGTTTACCCTATGTTTCAGTGGTTTACGGCAATCCATGGTAATCCTGCAACGAAAATAATTAACTCTTTCTCCCATTTGCATACCTCTCACAATCATTCCTCTTCCAGGTTCGCCCAGCAAGGTTGCGAGTTGAAAGCCAAATTCCATATTCAGAAGTTCCATCGAATTCCATGAAACGGCACCGAAATCCGCATGGGTAAACGCCCGCTTCCTTCCTCTTTCCAGGGCTCCAACAACAGCATGTTACCAGACACCGACCAAGGTGACTCTTCGATCACATTAAACATATCCTGTGGATGGCTAAATTGAAACATGTAGTGATCGATCTCCATTTCTGTGATTTCCACTGGTTGTACAAGATTCCAAGCTCTCGGAAGTGCCTCATATATGACCTGTTTCCGGTATGGTTTCCCATTTAGAACCTTACCCACCAGTGTATTAAGCTTGGTAATAGCAGCCCTATCTTCTATTACATCATCGACATCAATGCCTTCATCATCAGAGAGAATCACTCCAGAACTCTCTGCATTGTAGTCGTCTCTCCAAGTTTCCCGTTGGGGAGGATGCCTACCTCTGCCTCTACCCATCATCGGAGGTCGTAAGGGAGCCATCAAGAGGTTAGCAAACGAATTCCGGCAATCTTAGGAAGAACACTCACTAGGAGGAAGAAGAACACTCACTGAGGAGGAAAGATAGCTAGGAGGAGGAAGAACACTCACTTAAACCCCAAAACGTAGAGGTTGTACATTCGGTGAGATGCAGAACAGATCACAAATCCGATCGCCACAAAAGCACAAGAAAATCCGAGCGGATGCAGTTGAATCACCAGAAAAGATTGACCAAAAACCAATAATCAGAATTTCAGAAAATTCAAGAACCACAAGACGAAAAATAGAGCTGGAAGAGAGACGCCGCACAAATTAGGCAAGGAACCACCAACGAATGACAAAGACGAGCGGAAGCATAGAAACAGGCCCCTGATTTGCAGGAGAAGCATACACAGACGATCGGAACCCTAGTCGCAGAGACAAGCAGAAGCATCCATCTCCAGTAAGGAGGATTCATACCTAACTCAGATCAGCATTCGTTGAATACCTAACTCAGATCAGCATTCGTTATACTTCTTCTCCCCCTATTAATTCGTTATACTTTTATTCTTCTGTCCCCCTCAATGTTAAATCCTAGTTTCGCCCCTACTTGGCTCTTGTAGCTAATGAGGTTCTAAACTCTAATGGAATAGTATAAAAATGAAAATGTCTCACACCTAAATCAAACCCAAGCTTCGTTCAAATTCAAAACAAAAAGATGAAAGAATTTCACCGGCATTTGGAGCTAAACAAAATAATGCCACTGAGATCAAAGCAATTCAAGTTTGCTTCAATGCCAAGGAAGCAATCGTAGTTGACATGCTGAGCAAGTGATTCATTTTACATGGCATGTTCATAGCCTCTAAAAATCAATATAGTAACAGAAGAGGCCCCAGGAGCTAAGGAAACATGAAATCTAAAAGGAGTTTCGTGATAGAGAAAACCCCTTAAATGAATTGAATCCGGATCCTCACCCTGTCGGCCCGTCGAGGGAGCATAGACTGCTCCCCGATGGCTTCCCAACCACACAAACACGTGGGGCTCACATGTGAAAATTTGAAGTTTTTTTCACCTGTGGGCCCCACGTGTTTGTGTGGTTGGGAAGCCGTCGGGGAGCAGTTTGTGCTCCCCCGATAGGGTGAGGAATCCGGACTCAAATGAATTGAGGTTTCAAAGGAGAGGGGTGTGGATAAAAAAGTGGTTTGAACAAGCTTGGGTTTAAGGGAAAAGTAATGACTTAACACTTTAGAGACAACTCTATCAGTAATAGGTTGTGATAAACAAAAGCGGGAAATTAGATTTTCCGATTGGAAGCTCGCACAAGGGCCACTGTGCTCTTCTTCTTCTTAATTCCGACGCAACAAATCGAAGAAATTTTCATCTTATGAGTTATCATGTGTTTAATACGAAGATGTGAATGCAAGTCCATGCAGCGAGAATCTATGTAAAAATGCTGGCAGCTGCCTAGTTCATTGGGTGTTAGGATCATTGGTATAAGAATGAAAATAGGATAGGTAGGGAAAATTATTTTGGTCATTAAATATTCTCAACGGTTTTTGGTCTTTTTAAGTTTAAATGATTTAATGGTAAGAGACAGTGTTAGCTGCTATGGGACCCAGACGTAATTTATCGCACTAACGAGACCCAACACTAGTTTATACTCTACTAAGCGAGAAATTGAAGATGAAAGAGATCACAAGTTTTAATGTGATTCATCTTCAAGGTGAAAACTACATTTACTATCAAACTCCCCATTCAATTGTATTCTACGTAAGATGTTTATTCAATTTAAATAGAGTAAAATGAAATAAAATAAAAAGAACAAGATATTCTAGCAACAAAAAATTAATGATAACATGCCAACGCGGAGCTGTTCTAACGGTAAGACTCACGCCTCTTGGTGAAGAATGACATATTTGGTAATAGTCTTTTCTGAGAACGGCATTCTTTGCAAGAATCATTTTCTAACGTTTTTAAGAACAGTGTTCTGAGCACAATTTTGACCGTTTGGAAAAATTTGTGCTAAGAACACTTGAGAGTTAGAAGTTGCATGTGAATGAAGTTTGGTTTGATTGTTCCTATTTTACCAAATTTTCACATGCTTTTTGTATTTGAGAACAATGAAACAAATCAAAGTTGTTTTGCAAATAACCTTCTCAGATATGAACATTGGACCAGTCCATTTTCTGAAATCGAAAAAACGACTAATTACCAAACGTTTGATTGCATTATTTGGTATTCTGAGAAGAAAAGATTGCCAAAAACTACCCATTACTGAACGCACCCTAAATGGTGTAGCGTGCTTGGCTCAAATGTAGGACAATAGGAGTAGGTGAAATGACTACTGTGCCCTTATTGGAAACCCAAATTTTATGGGTGAATGACAATCATTTCCCATGTTTCTATTATGATTAAGTGCAAAGACCACATCGTGTATGTAGCCAGCCAGCATCCCATGTTTCAAAATTATGTACAAAATAAAAAGATAAATTTTAATAATGGCAGAATTAAATAAATAATGAAAAAAATGAGATATAAAATACCCTCTTTTTTTTTGGCCAATGCACAATGCTGATATCTTGCATGGCCAATTCCTATTTTTTGGGGGTAAAATCCGTGATTATGTTGAGAACTAAAAAAGGGATGAGTCAATACTTAAGTTTTCAAGTGATGCAAGAGGTGCTCTACTAGTCACGTGTCCTACATGTACACTAGAGGGTTGTTTAGTTGGGTTCAACTCTCCTGTGTGGTGTATGTAATAATCTCTACCTCTTAACGGATCCAACGGTTATCACTTATGGGTCCCACCCCTATCCAATCGCCTCATTCAATAGTCGTGAGTAGGTTCCACACTCCCATTTCTACCATTTCAGGAAAGGATATTGTTATTATTATGACAAAGCATTTCATAGACTTTCAAACCTGTATGAATTGTTTGAACCAAAGTTAACGAGTTCTGGTTTAGTCAAATAGTTGGCTTGACATTTTCCGAAATTCACTTCTCAAAACGTCCCTTATCGGTTCTTGAAGTCATGTTGAGAATGAACACTTGACGGACTTCTCATGTACCGCTTCTCGGTAAAAGCACAGCTGGGTACGGGGTAGTTCTTTTAAAATGGCACATGCGTCAGAGCATTGAATTCAACATTTAATGCTCCATACCTATGCATAATAAGCTACTCTTATCAAGAGATGCATAATATGCCCAAATCTCTGGGTATTGCTTCCAACCATTTTGCTGAGGAAAGGGAAGGAGACATCAAATCTAAAGTGTACATTTGGAAAAGTTCTCTACAAATCTCGTAAAGAGTGCCCCAACCAATGGCTTCTTGTGCAAGTTTGGTTATGATCTGGTGCTTTTTTCAAAGATCAGATTTGACGATCAAAAGGAGGGATTTTTATTTGCGGCAGCAGCTGCCTGCTGCTGCCGACGGCCAAGATTTGCCCCAAAAGACCAACGGTTGTGGTAAATCCAGGGTAAGGGTGAATATAGAGTTTGTTTTACATTAAATGTTTAACATTTTTCAAATTTACAAATTTAGTCCTTCATTCCACCCGATCCCCAAATTCCAAATCTGGGTGGAGGGGCGAGGTCTGTATCTGTATCATTTTCTCTCTCTTTCGCTTTTCTGGTGTTTCTGCGTAATATCACTGGTTTCCGCGTTGCGCCACGGGTTTGGTGGCTTGGAGTTCGGTTGTCGTTTTGGGTTTCACTGGCTTGTGTTCTTCCTAGCATCAAAGGCTGTTTGAACAACAGAGGGTAAAGAGGGGTAGAATAGAGTGGTGTTTACCTGCGACAGTGGCTGTCCTGGGTTCGGGGGCTGGTGCGGTGGGTTGTTTCTGCTTCTTGCGTTTCTGGCGTTGGGTTTTTGTCTGGCTTCTGGTTTGGTTGGCGGTGCTCTTCGTCGTTGCGGGTATGGGCTATGGGAGGAGGTGGAAGGGCTGGGTTCTGGTAGGGGCTGTACCCCAATACTTGTGGGAATGAGGGCAGGGGTTGTTCCGCGCTGGTGGCTGGTTCATCCCTCTGCCTCTTGGCTGCTTGGTGCAGTCTTGCTAGTTTGAGTCTTCCATTTCTTACATTTTGGTTGACCCAGACACCCCCCTCAGTGCTGACTGTCTCTGGTTTCTAACCTTGACAGTATCGTCTCCATCTAAATTATAGTCTACTAAAACAATTACAAAAAATTATAATCAAAACCATTAGGATATTGACAATTTGGCATCATTACACAGATTGTGATTGAAACTTAAAACAAATTGGAAATAATAACGTCTGATTCTCAGTTGGGTTCGCTACTACTCAATCAAGCGTAGCCTACTTTGTTTCATCGACACCCAAGATTTGTATCAATCAACACAGATCTTAAACATGAATACATCGAGAAGAACAAATCGGTAGCATGCAAAGATGATAAGAGTGGGGGGGTAATTTTGGTACCAAGCAACATCACAGATTAAGGCTTTTTGAGAGGATGGGCTAGGTTGATTTGGAGGGAGTGAGCTTACCTCGGTTTTCAGCACAATTCCTCCGGCCTTCCAACCCTCACTGCTATCCAGCGACTGCTGTCTCTTACAGTACATGATACTCTCGCCCTCTCCATCTACCCAGATTTGGAATTTGGGGATCATGGAATGAAGGACTGAATTTGTAAATTTGAAAAATATTAAACTTTAAAATGTAAAAACAAACTTCTATATTTACCCATATACCCTTGCTTGATTTACCACAACCGTTGGATCTTTTGGGGCAAATCCTGGCCGTCGGCAGCAGCAGGCAGCTGCTGCCGCTAATAAAAATCCCAAAAGGAGGAGGATGGTCTCTTCCATGGTTTTCATTCATCTATAAGAACAGCCATATGAGCTTTGATATGGTAAGCCAAGTTAACTTAACATTAACTTTTGCAACCCCCAAGATAACTATATCTCTTTAGACATTTACTCTCCCTTTTGGAAGTAATTGTGTTATCCAGAAACGAACTTTACTATCGGAGGTGGCTTTTCGTCCACAAAGGCGGGGCCCGCTCTCTCCGATTTTCTCTCAGCAAATCCTTGGTTCAAAGCATTTTTTGGCTGAATCGGAGCAGGGAGATTTTGGACTAAGAGTAATAAAATATAGTTTAATATTAATATGTGAATCTTCATCTTCTAATTGTTGTGGTTGTGCTTATGGTATAATGGTAGTAGCCGCTTATAAAGAGGCCTAAGACAAAAAAAGTCTCAACTTTAAATTTATGTTCACACATATCTTATGATTATAGAATGCTCTTAAGGTAGGGTAAAATTAGGAAGTTGCCTCGATGCGGTTGGATGACTTGACTCCATGCACATCTTATGGTTATAGAATGCATTTAAGCTACGATAGGTTAGAAAGTTGCCTGGATGTACATAATGCATTTAAACTTGGATAATGTTAGGAGATTGCCTCGATGTGATTGGATAATTGACTTTAGATTTTTGAGGTAGTTCACCATGAAATTTTTTTGTGTGTTTTTATTTGCATAATATGAACTTTTCAGAAAAGTTTTTCTCCTCCACTCATTAAAGATTTATTATCATACTATCTTAGGGTTTACTAGTAACCCTGTAAGATTATAGTATATTATCAAAATACCCTTTTTGATTATAGGTCGACAGGGAATAAATTCACATTCACTAAACTTTTATATCAAATATCTTGAATATCTTTTCAAACAAAAAAAAAAAAAGCATTTAGAAGATTTCATTTTTAAGTTGGTAAATCTAATCACCATCTCAGTCAAAGTTTCCGATGGTTTGGCATAATACTAGTTCATGGCTGACTCAGTTATTCAGTGATGAAGCCATGCTATATGTTCAAAAGATTTTTATTTTTTCTTACAAATTTTTTTTTATATTTTTTTTTGGTTGCAAAAAGTAAGAAATTATTTGTTTGGTTAGCAAAAAAGATGAGCATGTTAATAAAAAAACACAAAAATGAAAATCTTTTACACGTCATCATGATTCAGTACTCGTTGTGGAATAAGGTAAAGCAGAAACGAGGGTACTGTTGGTAATTTATTATAAATTTAGGATTATTTTTATAGAATAACAAACCCGCTATTGTTGCTTACTTTGGAAAAACTTACTTGAGAAGGCGCGAATTGCAAGTGAAGAGAGAGAGAGAGTGAGAGACTGGTGATTCGGGTCTAACAGAAAGATAGGGAGAGAGAGAAGACAGAGAGTCACTAGTACAGAGATTTAAGAAGAAATTTAAGAATAAGAAATTGCAGAAGAGATCGTGTGGAGAAGAAACCCTCGCTCGCTCTCAGATTCTCTCCGGACTGATACATTCCGGTGATGGAGCTGCCGCCGGTGGCTAGAGTTGTCTCACGGAATTCGAAGTAATTATCTATCTTCGTGTGTTCATAATCTTTAGTGGTGTGTGCTCTTCCGTACAATTATTGGGTTTATATCTGTTCTGGGGGTACTGTTAACAGGCTTCTTTCAATGTCTGGGGCTAGCTCTTCACATTACGAGCCTGACCTCATCGACATCAAGACACTGGCTTCCAAGTCTCTAAAACATAATCAGGTAGCAGTTTGATCGAGAAAATTCTGTTGTTGATAGGGTTCTTCATCCATAGTTCTTCTTATTACTGTTGATTTTGGATACAATTGATGGAAAGATTGATCGGATTGTTGTTCTCCTTTTGATGTGTTTCAACAGAAAATCTAAAAAGAATCGGTAACTTTATTGGTTTCGTTATTCTGATGATAAGTTGTTTGTATGTGGATTGAATTACTCATGGGATGGTTTGCTATATGTGATGATTCAGCTGAAATTTCTGTGTTTTTTGGGTCGGTCATTTCTTCTTTTGCTCTCTCTCTCTCTATATTTTTCTTTTCACACGATAGTAGTTAGTTTAGGGTCGGTTGAGGACTTCTTTATGAGTGGATACTTTATTGGCGGAATGTTTTGCGTGATCAGAGTAAAGGTAACTATAAGGCTGTGTTTGGCTGACAACAAATGGATAGAAATTAAATGAAATGAAGGCTCTTTTTGGTAGGGTTTTAATTTATGATTATTTGACCTATAACTATAAATTGTAGTATTTGGTATGATTTATGTCCCCTGCTCATTAAAAGAAATGGATTTAAGCATAATTTCATAAATAGATCAACGGTTGTTTATGATTTATCACAATATACTGTTAATTTTTGTTTATGCTGAGTACCATTAATGTTTATGAACATGTGCAATATTATTACTTAAGTAGGGTTAAAAATGGTAAATTATAAAAAATAAAACAAAACCTTGCTTGCCTCTCTCTCCAACCTCCACCTTGCTTTCATCTCCAGTTTGATAATATTTTTTGGGATATCAAAACTAGTCCAAACCAATATATAAAACATAGGGTAAACCAAAGCCAACCCAGAACCATGTTGATGATATAGAATATATTACTCACCCAACTATACCAAACCTATTTCTTGTTATATGATATATTTTGTTTACTAGGTAACTGGACGATTATTTTTATCACTCATAACCTATTATCATTATTAGTTATTCATAATTAGGTGATGGACATAACTATAAATATGCCAAAGAGAGCCAAGAACATAAAAAAATTATATTTGATTTACCACAAAGTGGTGGAACCTATGACAATATTTCTCTAGGCACAAGTCCTAAGAAAAGTCTCACAAAGTAAAAGATTTCCTGGTACCTCTATTAAGCCAGATGTGGTGCCATAAAGTGGTTCTTTTTCTTGTCATTTTTATTCATCTCTTGTCAACCAAACATAGACAACAAAAGTATAATTTGAGATAGACTGAGGGCATTCCTTGTGAGAGGTTTTTTTTTTAGTTGACAGGATCTCTTGCTTGATCAGAGTAAAGGTAATTAAGGGGTGTGCTGCTGGTTCCCTCTCACAAGGCTGCATTTGGTCAATTGATCAAGTTTTTCCAATTTTTTGTGCTGTTGTCCTTTTTTTTTCTTTTTTTTCTTCTTCTTCTTTTCATTTTCTCTTTCCCTTCTCTCACTTTGTATTGCTGATGCAGACCTGAGAATCAGGCTGCTGAGAAATATACTGCTATGGTGGGCTGTTACAGAATAAGAACTAGAAGAATGGGAAGAGGAAAACACAGGGAAGGGGGAAGAGAATGCACAATTTGAAAAAACCCTCAAGCTACTATCTTAAGTCACTCTAATATGGCTAGGTTACCTCCATGTATTTAAATTAAATAGAAAAACACATATTAGTTGACATATGGGGCTCGAAAACTAAGTTCAACCAAAAGTACAACTCATTCCTATGTAGGAAAAAGAAAACAATTAAAATACTAATTAATTGATTCCAACCCCTTTTTTGACCAAAAAGTCTTGGACTGGTTCTTGTTGGGTCTAGGTTTCCAAAGTTTTGTTTGCCCATCCAACCAATCTATTGATATTGCATCAATTGCCACCTGGTCAACCAATTGCATGTAACCTGTGTATGGTACCTCTGCAGACAGCAATTCAGTTTTAATTTTATATAGTTACTTTGTACTTGGTTTACTTATATGAGTCACTAAATATCCTTGTCTTACTTGGTACAGTTTATTGTAAGCTTCAGTAAGAATTATCTTTGCTTGCTATGATACTTCCCAAGCCATTCCTCCCCCCAACACCCCCAACAAAAGACAGGTGTAGCTGCTCACTAACAGATAACCTTCAGCAGAAAGCTCATGGTCATTGGTATTTTATGATGAAAAATCACAGGTCTTGAATCTGCTTGGAGTCCTAGCAATGTGATGTATCTTGCGTTGGACCCCCCAGTCTTGGGCCAAAACTTAGACCCAAAAGGTGCACCTAAGGCTGGCCGAATACCCCAGGGGTATTCTAGTCATTTTCCAAGCCCCTCTTTTGGGGGCCTAGAATGGGTCTCATTTTGCTCTCCACAATCCCAAGGTCAGGGATATAATTTTATTTTTTGCATGGCGCCCCCTTAAGTGGGGCCCAAATTCATGACTGCCCCCTTAAGGGCGATATATTCCATGGTGCCCCCTCTGCATAAAGTGAAAAATTCCAAGTTACCCCCTTTAACGGTCAAGCGTTTTGACCACAGAGTTAGGATTGTAAAATGACCACTATACCCCCGTTAATGTGTAAGGACCAAATACCCCTTGTTAATTCTTTTCACTTCTTTCCATTTACCTCCGTCGTCTTCAACTGCTTCGAAATGAAGCTCTTTCTCCTCCGCTTGTGACTCTGACAACCTCCTCCAACACCGGCAAACCCTAATGCCATCTTCAACTTAGACATGGCACAACAGTAAGCAATCATGATTAAAACCCCAACAAGTGAACTGAATCTGAATTCTAACAATTGCCGGAAAAGCGAAATTCCTCGCTTGAAATCCAAACGGGGTAAGAGAGAGAGATCGATTCAATCAGGCTCTCTTCCTCCACTTGGAAAACATCTCTGGTGCTTCTCTTACCATCTAATGGTATCTCGATCAATGCTTCTCTACCCTCTTCTTCCCATGGAAACACATATTCTCTTGCGAATCCCACTTCTCAAATGTTGGAAAATCATCATCCGGCGAGCTAATCGAATCAGATTCTGGATAGTAAAGTGACAAGGAAGGCATCTGTCGATACCCATTTGGCAGCATTCCTCTTTGTTGTTGGTATTCTCTTCTTGATCTTCTCCTTCATACACTAAATAGATCACTTCTAGTGGAGCTCCCACGTTCCATTCGACGAATGAATTGAAGGAAGAGAATGAGGGTGTCAGATTTGTACTGACACAAGCTTGGGTAACAATTTCTTTCTTTGTCTGTCTCTTTTCTGTTACCAACGATTCGATTTCTACCTGTTCAGTAGGCTTATTGATGTTTTGTTCAACACTTTGAATGGCTTCTGAGGGGTGAGAGAACAATGTCGATGACAATTCCAGGGAGATAAAGGAGGATTAAACTATAGAGAACAACGATGGGGGAGAACAGTGGATCGGAAGCCAAGAGAGATAGGAATGTGAATATCTTGGTGAAGAAACTAATGGTTACAACCAAAAATTTAGAAGGGGGGGGGGGTCTACAATTGCAGAGGTGAGGAATAATAGAAATATCAAGAAGTGTAGAGGAGGCAATAAATTAGGGGTGCTCCTTGGGTAGTGTATGGAGCTGGAGATGAGGATTTTCCTCTGCCCATTAATGTTAACAGCTTTTTGATCATAAGTCACACTTGACTGGACCAAACCCATGATTCACTAATCTGAACAACTTACAAGAAGATGGCATCAGGGTTCGTGGGAGTTGGAGGAAGTTGCCAGAGTCAAAGGCAGAGGAGAAAGAGCTTTGCTTCGAAGCAGTTGAATAAGACGGAGGTAAATGGAAAGAAGTGAAAAAAGAATTATGAGGGGTATTTTGGTCCTTACACATTAACGGGGGGTTATTATGGTCATTTTACAACCTTAACTTAATGGTCAAAACACTAGACCATTTAAGGGGGGTAACTTGGAAATTTTCACTTTATGTAGGGGGGCGCCATGGAATATATTGCCCATAAGGGGGCTGTCATGAATTTGGGCCCCTGTTAAGGGGGCACCATGCAAAAAACTCTTTTATTTTTTAATTCTGATGAGTCAATTATGAGTTATAGTCCATTAAAGCTTGTGTTGAGTTGTCAGGATAGGTTTCCTTAAGTTTAGGAAACCTTACTTTAAAGTAGTTCTGTTTTAGTTAAGTGTTTGTAAGAGATTCCAATCTAAGGGCTGAAATCTTATAGTAGTTTGATTCCCTTTTGGGTGTTGTTAGAGTCCTAGAGTTGTTCTAAAATAGGAAAGAGTTATTTCCTTCTTGAGTATTAGTATGAGTTGTTTAGGTGAGTCCTAATTTGGCAAGTATTGTTTACTTAGGGGTCAAGTTACCAATTTGAGTTTAGTTGGGTTTGCTAGGCTATAAATAGCCTAAGTCATATTGTAATTGTCATATTTGATTGATGGAATGAATTGAGTTTTGGGAATAGACTGGTATAGTTGTGGGAGCCCTGGGAAGGTGACCTACGGCTGGGTTAGAAGCTCTTGCCTTCTTCAATTCTGAGATTTCAGCATCTTCTTTAAGCATTCTTCTGCAACTCCAGCCAAGCATCCATTCACAAGTAAGTTAGAACCACCCCCAACCCCTTCCCCTTAGTTTCAGCCCCACCCTAGCCCTCCCAAAGCAGCCGCAAGCGTTCTTCTTCTTCCCTATGCATCTCAATCCTACCTGAGTAGGAAATCCCAATTCCCAATTCCCAGCCCCTAAACCCCTACTTCCCTCTCTTGTTTGGCTTAGTTCTGCACCCCCCACTCATTACAAATCCCCTTCGGCTAATCCCCTTTAGTTTCCTGCAATTCCAGCCCTTCCCCTACACCAAGAGATCCTTCCCTTGCAACTGTACGCCATTCCTGCCCCTCACTGTTTCTGCGCAAGCAGCAGCACCTCTCCTTGTGTAAACCCCACTTCCCCAGCCCCTCGAGGTTCCAAAAACCCTCTCCTAGGATCGCACCTAACCTAGGAACACATTCCCTAAGCCAATTAACCTATCCAACTTATTCTACCCTAATCTGAAATTTTTTGCAAGACTTCTTCAACCTTGGACTTCTGCAGAATTTTTAGAAGCTTCTTAAACCCCTAAACCAGACCTTCCAAACCCCCATTAACCCTTCCAAAACCCTGAGTCCTAAATCTGAAACATAAAAAAGCAAGGTCAGAGCTCAAAACCCCACTGGCTGAAACTTCTAAAAACCCTAGTTTACCCTTAGAAACCTAGTTGAGTGTTCGATCTCCTTCAGAAGATCTTGAAAATCTAACCCTAAATTTCGGGGTTACATCACAGTGGCAAAACTCTCGGAATATCAATATGTTACTGTCAGGACTATTTACAGTCTTCGTACTCGTAGACAACCTGCTGTGGCCAAGGTTGAACCACTGATAGTTTCCTTGACATGCATCAGATCACTTTATACTCATGCCAATTGGAATATGGGATCAGACATGCACCATAACGTACTTTATTATTCAATAGAGAATTTATAGCATTCCCTTTAAAAGGAGGGACTTGATGGGTATTATTCAGCAAGGTCCTCCTCACGTTGCAGAGAGGTTTAGGCTGTTTCGGAGTTATAATTTGATTACATCAAGGACACTGTATGCCTGTATTTGTTTGCTCTGATCATAGATGAGCTGACTAAAGGCATTCAAAATGGGATCCATTGGTTGTGCTCTTTTATAATGATATAATCTTGGGGGATGAAACTAAAGCAGGGATAAATTCTAAGTTGGAAACATGAAGATCAACCTTGGAATCAAAAGGTAGCAGAAGAAACATTGTATATATAAACAGCAATTTTAGTGACAACAGGATTGAAAACGGTTTGGTGAAAATTGATGAGCAGATACACAAAGTGAAAATTTCAGGTACCTAGGTCTAATCTTAATAAAGGAGGAGAATAAAAAAGATGCTGCAAGAACAATTAAGAAAGATGGAAGAAGTGGAGGGGGTGTGCGCAGAATACTATGTGATTGATGTTTTCCCTTAAAACTCAAAAGGAAATTTCCAAGGACCATTATAATGCCTTATGCCTGAAATTGTTTATGGAGCTACAACTTGGGCAATGAAGAAACAACATATAAGCAAGCTTAGTGTAGCCGAACTGAGGATATTGGGATGGATGTGAATTATAACTAGAAAAATATAATGACTGGTTGAATGAATACAGAATTTGGAGTATAGCTCCAATACATTATAAGTTGCAAAGAAGTATTTCAAGGTGGCATGTATCTTTAAGTGCTCCAGTGCGGAGGGATGATTTGATTCAGATGGAAAGATCTATACAGTTAGGGTATGTCTTAAATGACTGTGAGCGGTGCTGAATGGAGCTAGTTGAAGAAAAAGGGTCCATGCAGCCAACTGACTTACCCTCATTTGGTTGGCATATGGCAGAGGTGGATTGGTTGATCTATCATGTGAAGCAACTGGGAATTAAGGTTTTCTTAGGTTTTATCATAGTTGATTGAGGCTTTCTCTCTTGTTCTTTTTGGCATTGGAAGCGTCTCTTATTTGATTGGGTTATCACTAGAAGGTTAAAATATTTTCCTGCAGATGGAATAGGTTTTCATGTTATTTGCGTGCGTTGGGTTTTTTCCGAGAACATTGACTAACCCTGACCTTCTACATGGAACATGGTTGAAAAATTTTAGTTGAAAAGGGACGCATTTGA
Organism: Hakea prostrata; assembly: GCF_041222555.1. NCBI lineage: Eukaryota > Viridiplantae > Streptophyta > Magnoliopsida > Proteales > Proteaceae > Hakea > Hakea prostrata. The sequence continues at coordinate 13,801,345 of NC_142608.1, forward strand.
TGCCTTTATCTATTTTTTGTGTTTAAATAATAAAGAAGGTGATGCAGATCAAGCCTCTGTTCAGGCTTAAATAAGCCTACGGTTGGGTCATAGTGGGGTTGGGCCGCTTGTCCAAATGGTTTATTTTGTAGCTAACCCTCCAAATGGGCCCAAAACAATATGCTAATACAGAGATACACAAATTTATTTTTTTTTGGGTCAATTTGAGGTGTGGTCTCACGATTAGGTTAAATGGGTTAGTTATTAGTCTTCTAATTTAAATCAAGTTTTTCTTAAAAAGAGTCACAAGCCCTTTTATTATTTCTATTTCTTAAGAGTCAAAATTTCCTTTTATTGAAAGTTGTAGGGCTTTAAACCATAGTTATATGCCCCATCATGGAAGAATAAAATAGAAGCCTAAAGTAAAATTTGGTTTCAGCATTAGCTGTGAGAGTCTGTCTTGAGAAGAGGAATATGGTGCTTAAATTTCCAGTTCAATCAGATGCAGCCCCCAATTTAATAAGGCCCATTTCTTCCAAGATTTTTTAAGAGAACCAACTCATATGGGTGGATAGGTTTGGTTTTAGGGGGGAAAAAGGTTAAGTTAGAGTTTTGTGGTTTGTGAACTTAGAATGGAGATGAGAGAAAGCGAGAAAGAGAGCCACAATAGAGTCTTGGAGCTTCAATAATGAATCATGAAGTCTCTAGCCCAAATAGTTCTTTATTTATAAGCATATTACAGGTAGAAAGAAACTAGAAAAGGAGAAACAAAAATAGATTATGATTTGTGCTTGGGCTAATTCTCGATGGCATTTCCTAGACCTTTTTGCCCTTCAACACTCCTCGAGCAATGCATGTTGTTCATGCCCAACTTTTTACAAATATACTCAACCCTTGCACCTTCCAAAGCTTTAGTGAATTTATCTGCTAGTTGTTCCCAAGCACTGACATGATTGGGAGATTTCACACCTTGTAGTTTTCATTAACAAATTGACAATCTACTTCAATATGCTTGATTCATTCATGAAAGATTGGGTGTTGGATGCTTGGTGAACAGTAGCCTAGTTATCACACCACAACTTCATGGGCAAATCATTAACCAACCCAAGTTCTTGAAGTAACTATCTTACCCACATCAGCTTACAAGTGATGTGTCCATGGCTCTATACTCGATTCTGCACCCTGACCTTGCCACCATTGTCTCTTTCTTACTTTTCCATGACACAAGATTTGCTCCAACAAATGTATAAATAGCCTATAGTTGATCTTATATCAATAGAAGAACCACCCCAGTCAACATTAGAAAAACCCTCAACTCAACTATAACCATGATCGGTGTAGAGAAGTCCATGCCCAGGAGCTTTCTTATGATATCTTAAGATCCGAATGATAACATCGCAGTGAGATGTACATGGAGCAGACATAAATTAACTCATAACACTGATTGAAAAGGCAATGTCAAGTTGCGTTACTCTTGGATAATTTGACTTACTGACAAGTCTTCTATATTTCTCAAGATTGTGAGGATGGTTCTATCATCAGGCATTAGCTTTAAATTGGTCTCCCCCGGAGTAGATAACGGTTTTTACCCTAGCATACCCGTTTTAGAAGGTAAGTCAATCACATATTTCCATTGAGATAAAATGATGCACTTCTTTGACTTAGCAACTTCAACTCCCAGGAAATAATTAAGTTTACCGTGGTCTTTTTTTTTTAGAATTTTTCTTGGTTTTTTTTTCTAGAATTTTTCTTGTGAAAATGTTTTCAACCTATCAATTGTTGATTGACAATCCCTTAACAATATCATCAACATAAACTACAAGAAGTATTTTGCTTGTGTCAGAGTGTTGGAAAAATATAGAATGATGACTCTCACACCGTGTCGATCCAAAGTCTAACATAACTATAGTGAATCTTCCAAACCATGCCCTAAGTGATTGTTTCACGTCATATAATGATTTCTGAGTAGAGAAACCAAACCTTTCTCCCCTGAGCAACGAACCTAGGAGGTTGCTCCATTTGTACTTCTTCTTGAAGGTTCCCATGAAGGAATTCTTCACATCTGATTGGTATAAAGACTAATGATTGGTAGCAGTAAGGGATATCAATATTCTAATAGATGTATGCTTGGCCATAGGTGAGAATATGTCAGAGTAATCAACTTCATATACCTGAGCATAACCTTTAGCAACAAGTCTGGCTTTTAATCGAGCCAGAGTACCATCTGGATTAATTTTAGCTGTAGAGACCCACCAGCAGCCAATAGTAGTCTTCCTTAAGGGTAAAGGCATAAGATCCCAGGTTTTATTTTCTTCTAAGGCCATTAACTCGTCAATCATTGTAGCAGACCACCTCGATCAGACAGAGCATTGGAAAATTTTTTAGGAAGAGGATAATTCTCAATGGTTGACAAAGAGGTTGTAAAATAAGAGGACAATCCAGTATAGGAAACATTATTAGAAATAGGATATTGAACACAACTACGAGAACCTTTATGTAGGGTGATTGGTATGTCAAGATCTGAAGGAGGGGGATCAATCTCAGGCTTTGCAAACGAAGATGGTAATGAGGTAGAGTTCGTAGAAGATTGAAACTAATTGGAAACTGTATATCCGACGAGTCTTAACTGCTAAAATAAACAAGATGAAATAAACAATGACATTATTCCCCCATATAGTATATTTTCCAAAGTCCTACTAGACCCACAACTCAAGCTAGATCTGGTTCATGTTGGTCTGGAAACTTGATTTGGGGTTGGCCTAAGGCTGTGTTTTTGCATTAATTCTTCCAGTGTTGAGAAAAACTTGCCCTACGAGCTTTGTAAGATGAGAGGATCAGGGCTCTGTGATCAGCATCCACAAATATTAACTTTGATGGGGGCCGATGGTCCAACGTATCTCAGGATGAATCTGTAATGGTTGTTAGCGAATAATGTTTCTTCAATGGTAATCTGCACATAGGGTTTCACAGTTCCAATGAGACTGTCAGTCTATTCTTCAATCTTAACTTTGATCCGACCTTGTGCATCAATTTGGCCGCCGTCGTCATTTTCCACATTTGATTCATCTTGTAGCATGCTAGACATGGTATCGTAGTTGTGAATATTGGCAAGCTCCCAAAGACCTGTTGTCCAAATTAGAAGCTCTACTTGCATTTGGCAAAATCCATTTTGAAACGAAAGGAATAAGTCATCAATCTCTGTCTGGTAGGTTTATGATAACAGTGGCAGAATAGTATTTAAAATGAATTCTTTAATGATGTGAGAGAATTGTGATTAAATGGAAATCTATTCGGAAAGAAAAAAGATATCGGATAGAAATGGACTAAAGAGAAAGGGAGGGGTATGTTAGGAAATAATTAGAATAAATAACGAAAGAAAAGGTTACTGTTAGGGTTTTGGATTCTTTTCTTGGTTTTGTTTCTCTTAATCGAACTAGAGGAGAATGGCTGACGATCAAACGCGATCTTCTGCTTGTGATGGAAGGACGAATCAGCAATCGATTGGTTCCTCTGACCAGGTATCTCCTTATCCGTGCTATGCTTCTCTTCTTTTGCCACTTTTGCTTCGTTTTTTTTTTTGTGACTATCTCTTGATCTTCACTTTTTCCCCCCCGATCTCTCTTTTCTTTTACTTCTCTGTCATATTCTGTTGGCTCTTCTTCATACTTTCCCCTTGCTTTTTAAACTTTTTATGGTTTGGTTCTGGTGCAATCAAGTAGGAAGGCCTGCTGATTCGCTGATGCGTTGGGTTTTTTTTCTAAGGGTACCGAAGGAGATGATATAGCCCTAGATTAAATAGGATCAACTAGAGGCCAGTCTTTTGGGATCTCAATTCAAATGGTTAGGGACTTAAGAGTTTTAGGATTTTGGGGTAGTTGATTGGGGTACACAAGAACATAGGATATAGTGGTTTGATGGGGACGAAAATTGGAGAGAACCTAGGTAATGATATATGGGTATGATCCCTAAAGTTTGGGGCAGTTTTGATGGTTGGATTGGTATAAGTTTGAGTTTTTGGTTTTCTGGCAGAGTATGAAAATAGGAAGAAAATAAAGTAATTTAGGGTTGTGGAATTTAGAAGGTTAGAAGAAAAATCTTGAGGATAGGGTGAATCAACTTACTACTGATTTGAAGAATAGCAAGTGGAATGCTTAAAGAAGACCTTAGTCTTGTAGGAATTTACAATAATAAGATGAAGAAGAAATCCCATAAGAAAAAAATAAAGAGAGGAAAAGGGGGAGGGGGACACAACAACCATCCTATGTCATTGTACCTCACCAGCAGCAGTAAACAAAATCCAAAATTCAATTCATCAGTTCATGACTCAGTTGAGCAATTACATCTATGTAGCCACATTGACTGACTAGTTTCAAACTCAAACTATGACTGAAAATTAGAAATTTGACTCCAAAATAAACTCTTATACTGAAAAGGAAAGCCTACCCACTACTTAAACCTAAACCTAATCGACTAGGAAAGTTGAATAATAATGGAGATTGAATTGAAATAGGACTTTAACTAGACCAGTGAAATGACTCCCGTTTTCCTAATTTCTACCCATATTTTAAGACATTAAATTGGCCAATTACAAATTAAACCCAGGGAATCAAAACCCAAATGCATATGATCCAATCCTAGACTATTTGCTAGTGAAGTAGCCCTATTTGGTTTTGAATATGGATCAGGGGGTGGGATTGGGTTGACACTTTTCCCCCCTTTCTGAAATGATGTTTTGCAGGGAAAAAAGCAGTGATGGAGAAGAGGGAATAGATGTAGAAGAAGGTTGCAGGGATGGGATATTTGGCTTTGTATACTAGATATTGCCGGCCTAGGAGTAGGTTGTTATGTGGGCTTTCATAGAAGATTAATTAGAGGAATAGGAAGAAGAAGGGGAAAGGAAATTGCATACTAGAAAGGGTGAGGAAAAGGGTGCTCACATGCGCACAGCCACACAGGCTCTCTATTCATTACTCAATCAATTCTATTAAGTCCGTAACAATGGGTAATCACACCATTATTTATGAAGTAAGTTAAAAGACTTCTAAATTAAGATTCACTCCCTAAATAAGAAATTTAGTCATATTAGGAAATCAAGTTTAGTTAGGACCAAATATCCAACAAGTCTAACTGCATAATAATCAGAAAAACATTATTTCTCCAAATAATATATTTCCTAAAATCCTACTAGACCCATGACTCAAATTGGATCCAGTTCATCTTGGGCTGGTAGCCCAATTGAGTTCTAGACTTCTAGTCGGGCCAAGGGTGTGTTTCTGCATCATGGCTAGAAGCAAACCAACCGATTGGAAGCCATATTTTTGGAAGGTGGTGTTAGTACACATTGGTAATTGGTGGGGCAGTTGGTGGCGAAGCGACTTTTGGAACTGGACTAATAATATAATACTCAACAGCATGTAGTGGAGGATCATCATCCAACTTAGAAACGACAAAGGAAGAGTCATTATAAGGGCTGGATTCAAAGAAAGAAACATCATCAGTGACAAATATCTGTGTAAAGCAAGGGAATGACAGCAGTAGCCCTTTGGGTTTGGGAATAAACAACAAAGAGGCACTTAAGAACTTGAGGATCTTACTTGGAAACACTAAGACAGTGATTATGGACAAAACAAACACTACCTAAGGCTCTTTTTGGTATCAGTTATCATTCTCAATTATGAGAAATTTTCATTATTTTAAATTGTTTGGCATCTATTATCAGTTTTGTTTTTATTTAAAATAATAGAAAAGCCTCCAAAATCCATAATAAACTTTTTGTCTATTATGGATTATGGTGAGAATTTCATTCTCTTCATTTATGCAAATGTTTACTAAAAAATTTATAGTTAATATGAGGGTAAAATAGTCAATACACATTCTTTTATAAAAAATCTTACCTTTTTTTTTTTTTTTTCCTCACTTGCTCACTATCATTTTCTAACAATTTTTTATTTTGACATACCAAGCTTATTTTTCATTCCGTAATTTATTTTTGACAAAATTCACCAAACCATTTTTCATTCTTGACCAATAATGAATTCTTGTACTTAATTTTTTTAAATAGGTATAATAGAGAATGAGAATTGATACCAAGAAGAGCCTAAAACACTTGGTTGTAAAACCCAATAAAGGTTAAAAGGAAGAATTAAAAAAAAAGGGGGTGGGGGGGGTGGGGAGGGCGGGGGATCCAACCGCACAAAATAGAGTAAGGCATTCAGTTAATAAGGTAAACACAGTGGTGTAAATTGTTTCTAGGGTTCCGTAGGGCCTAGGGTTACTTTCCCAAATCCTATGCCCCTAGGTTGAACCAGGGGTAATTTGGTCATTTTGTAAATTTCGTGGTGTCCTAGTTCTGCGTCCCATTGAGTCCAGCCAAGCGTCAGGACCCTAAATCTATTTTTATTTTCTCATTTGAGTTAGCATTTTGTGATTTATTATAGAGTCCTTGTCTAGGTGTGATTCCTAGTCTGTGTTGGAATCTCCTAATTTAAGTCTACTTTTTATTAGGGCTCCATATCCACTCTTAGAGTTCAAATTGGATCTCTCTGTAAGAGTAAATTATGATAGAGGCCTTGTTTATGTGAGAAGTTGTTAGTCAAGTTAGAGTCATCATTAGAATTAAAGGGTCAATTTGAAGTAAATTAGGTTTCCCAATTTGTCTTAGTTTGTTTCTTTTGAAGGAGATAAATAAACCCTCCATTCTCTGTAAACATAAGTTTAATTGATTAACAAAATTGAGAGTTTGGAGTAAACAAGTCGTGGGTTTCCTTTGGAGGCCTGTGGTGACATTGTGAGTGTCTTATTCAAATTCAAACCGTTGTTCTTCTATTCCAGCGACAATTCAACAACACCGGCAAACTTCTACGATCTCCAAGTACGGCCCTTCCCCTCTCCTTCCCAGCCCCCTTCTCCTTCTCACTCCCCCACCTGCTCCTAAACCTTTTGGAAGCAGCAGCACTTTCCCCTTATAACTCTTAGATCCCCAATCTCACCTCTCCCCTTACCCTAGGCCCACTTTTGGATCCTCCATCAAGCCATCATCGATTAGGTTTACAAAATTTTCTGCAATTCATCTTCAACTTCTAGAAACCCTAAACCCCAACTTTACTAGGAACCTAATAACTCCCGAATTCCTCAACCAAACTTCAAACCCTTTTAGGATTACCATCTCCCACTCCCATTTTACCTTCCCCCAACCCTAGATGACTTATTTAAGAGTCCTAGTCCCAGTAGTATACTTCAAATCAAACCCAAACCAATTAGGATTGACCTGAAATTATAGAACGTCACACAACAGCCCCATCTGAGCCCCAACCGAAACCTTATTGCCTAATTCCCAGGCCCACAGCTTATAAAACCTAACCTGAAATTAACCAACAGCGGTAGCCAAACCCTAATACCATTCATCCTAACCTCTAAAATTTCAAGAACTCAGTCCCCACTGCTTATACTAGATCTGAACCTCAATTACAGCAAGGTTTCCATCTTCAAAACCCAGAATTCCCTATTCCTAAACCTTGCTGAATCCTTCAACGGCATTAGCTTAACCTTTGAACCCCTAACTTCTCCAACAAATCGTCCATTACAGGCACATAGCCTTAGAAGACCGGTGACTACCTGAGAGAGGATCCTGGAGTGAGGCTAATTCTAGTACTTTAAACCCTAGAATTTGGTTCACATCACACATTTTAGATTGCATATGCTTAAAAAGGTTTGGCAACTTCCATGATTCCATTGCAAACAAAAGAAACCAGGTGACTGACATTAAATGTTTGTATTTTTCTTTCAGCCAGACCATGCTATTTAGCATGTTAGCGCATGAAGATTGATGAATTGTACCGTGTTAAATGCAAATTCTGGGACAGGATACATTCCCTACTCTTCTACAGGGAATATAATATTCTACAATAAGAGGATAATAGTTGTTACTGTGATGATGCCCCCTATTATGTGTCCATGCTTTGCTCAGTTTTCTGTAAATCTATTGCTTCCAAAGAACCTACTGGTACTCAAAGAAGCAGTTAAATGAGTTTATTATGGCAAGCCTTGGCAAACTTAAGAAGCAGGTTGACAGCACAAAAATGGAAAGAAATCTGCTACTTGCAACCTGATGCAGATTCATTACCCACATAGGCTTGTTTTAACATTTGAGTAATTCTATGGTTGGGTTCTGTTTGGGCCTCTGACCCTATGTTCTGTCTTTGTAATTGATGACTTTTATGGACCTAAAGTGTGGGGTAATAAGTTGCATACGTAATTAGTTGTTTCAGTTCTGTACTTCAGTTTTCCTCCCTTCTTTTTTTGTTCTTAAATTGAAGCAGGTGAACCAAGTTTGATTAAGTGATTCTAGTAGTTCTTTTGAACCATTAGTGGGGCCTGGCTTATGATTTCTTGGAGTCTATGTCAGTTTCCTACTCAGTTTCAGTTGCCTAACAAGGTTTTTTTTTTTTTGTGGTGGGATGAGTATACCTTATAAGTTAAGGATTGGGTTAAGCCTTTTCTTTTTGGTATAGGTGTTTGAGTCTATTGGTTGTTGATAAGACCCCGATCTCAACCGAAAAGCAATGGACAATTTAGTCACACAACGATAACAGCAATACTCAACTGTAATCAAAATTAATCTCCAGAACAGAACACACTACGGCTGTAGGTGAACTTATTCTACCCGAGAGCAATTGCCCCCTCCCTTACTTTTCTCACAACTCAAAAAGCGTGTCTCTTCTACTCTTCCTTCCCCTCTATTTATAGCAATTATGTTCCTACAATATTAATCAACAGAATCATCCCAATTCGAGTAGGACTCTTCAATTCTAATCCTAAAAGGTAACCTGAATGTAATATGATTCTTTAAATCTAATCCTAAAAAGTAACCTGAATGTAATATGACTCTTCAAATCTTTCACCCTATTTTGGGGATTTGCTTGCCTCGCTTTCGCTTATAGACTCGTGATACAAGGGGCTTATCAATACTCCCCTCCAACAGTTTCACCTTGTCCTCAAGGTGAAAATCTGGAAAGTGGGATTGCATCTCATCATAAATTTCCCAAGTATTTTCACAAGGAGGCAGTCCTTTCCATTGAATCAAAACCTCCAGCATCCCTTGACTAGAGAAACGAGTGTTGAGCAAGGCTTCTGATGTGAGCTGCAACTCGCCGTTCCCCTGCAAACAAGTTGGAAATGGCTATGGAGTAGTATGCTGCCCAAGTGCCTGCTTCAACTGTGAGACATGAAACACCGAGTGGATCCTTGAATCAACAGGTAAATGTAGACGATAGGAAACTGGTCCTACTTGCTCAATGATTTGATACGACCCGTAGAAGCGATGGCTGGGTTTCTCATTGGGCCGTTTGGCCAGTTTCTGGAAGCGATAAGGTTGTAGCTTAAGAAAAACTTCATCCCCCACTTGATAATGCACCTCCCTGCACTTGGAATCCGTGGAAATACACATCCGATCTTGGGCCACCCGCAGATTTGTTTTGAGGTCATCTAATACTCGATTATGCTCCTGAAGGAACACACCGACCTCATCAACTTTAGAGCGACCATCCTCCCAATCAGGAGAGAAGGGGGTCTCGCCCTTACACAACCTGAAAGGGAGTCATTTGAGTTACTGAATGAAATGTCGTATTGTACCAATACTCTGCCCATGGCAACCAATTAATCTAGTCCTTCGGTTGGCGAGCGCAGAAGCATCGTAGGTAAATCTCAAGACTGCGATTTACCACCTCTGTTTGACCATCCGTTTGAGGATGGTAGGCACTGCAGAACTTGAGGTTGGTGCCCGCCAATTTGAAAAGCTCCATCCAAAAATTACTAAGGAAGATGCGATCTCGGTTAGAGAAAATGGTTCGAGGGAACCCATGTAAGCGGATAACCTCCTTGCTGAACGAGGTAGCCACATCTTTGGCAGTGGTTGAAGGAATCCTGCGGGTTTCATGGCTTGATATTTACTGCGTTGACAATCATCACAACTGGCCACAAAATCGCGGACAGCAGCCTTCATTCCTACCCAGTACACCACAGCTGCTAATCGCCTGTAGGTCCTCAAAAACCCTGAATGCCCCCCGAATGGGGTAGAATGATACTCGGACAATAATTTGAGAGTTAGGGGGGATCCTTCAGGGATGACTAACCTATTTTTATAGAGTAATGTTCCTTGTTGGAAATGATAGTTAGGATAGTCTTGGGATCCTTTCACCAAGGCCTGAATAATCTTCTGGTAACGCTCTGATGTGTGAACTACCACATCTAAACCCTCACTTTCCTGCCACGTTGCTATTGTCATAGAGTAAAGTTGTTTATCATCCTCTGACCGTCCCGAGACAGCGTTGGCGGCTTTATTTTCTCTTCCTGGACGATATAGTAGCTCAAAATCAAATCCCAAAAGCTTCAAGACCCAATTCTGTTGATCAGTAGCCACAATGCGCTGTTCCATCAAATATTTCAGACTTTTCTGATCAGTTCGTACTTTGAAATGCCTCCCCATCAAGTAGTGACGCCATTTATGGATAGCTAGCTCAATTGCCATTAGTTCTTTCTCATAAACGAACTTGGTTTGTGCGCAAAGGGACAACACTTGGCTCCAGTAGGCAATGTGATGGCCATCTTGCATCAAAACCGCACCCAGCCCAAAACCTGAAGCATCGGTCTCCACCAAAAACTCCTTTGTGAAATCTAGCATAACCAATACTGGAACGGATGTCATGGCTGTCTTGAGGGCGTTAAACGCCGTTGTTGCCTCGTTACCCCACTGAAATGCATCTTTCCTCAATAAGTTTGTGATCGGAGCGGCAATCTTACCATAATCTTGGACGAATCTACGGCAATACCCTGTTAAACCTAAAAATCCTCGCAAGGCTTTTAGATTGGCGGGTTGGGGCCACTCCACCATGCACTTGATCTTCCGTGGATCTGCCGTAACTCCCCCTAAATACTCCAGTGTAGCAACCCCAAACATGCATTTTTTTCGGTTGATGACGAGGTGGTGCTGTGTGAGGAGTATAAAAGGTTCGCAAATGTCCCACGTGTTCCTCCATGGTCCTATACACCAAAATTTTGTCAAAGAACACCAAAATAAATTTTCGCAAGTGTTCTCGAAATACCTCATTCATGAGTGCTTGAAATGTGGCCGGAGCATTCGAAAGCCCAAATGGCATTACCAGGAACTCGTAATGACCATTATGGGTACGAAAAGCTGTCTTTTCCTCATCACCTTCTGCCATTCTGATCTGGTGGTATCCTGCTTTCAGATCCAACTTGGTGAACACAGTGGCTTCGCCTAACTCATCCAGTAGTTCGTCAATTGCAGGAATGGGAAACTTGTTAGGAACTGTGAGTTTATTCAAGGCACGATAATCCACGTAGAAACGCCACTTGCCATCCTTCTTTCGAACCAACAATACTGGACTGGAGTAAGGACTCACACTAGGCCGTACCAATCCTGCTGTTAACATTTCCTGTACCAACCTTTCGACCTCGTTCTTTTGAGAGTGCGGGTAACGATAGGGTTGAATATTAGGTGGGGTACTTCTCTCGGCTAGCCGTATCCGGTGATCTTGCTTCCTTCTTGGTGACCGGTCATTGGGTTCAGTAAATAGTTGAGCAAATTCGGTTAATAAATTTGATACTTCTGTACTCTCGTGTACCTCTATATCGTCTCCGTCGGGATGCTGAGGCTATAGCCAGTATCCATCACTGCCTGCTTGAATGTACTGTAGCGCGCTTTTCAATGTTGTTTCCAACCGCAGCAAAGTCGGATCCCCATTCAATTTCACGGATCGTCCCTGCCACTCAAAGCTCATGGTTCTCAAATGCCAATTACTGCGTACCTCCCCGAGTGTCTGCAACCATTCTACGCCCAAAATAATATCAATGCTACCCAAATTGAAAGGGTAAAAATTTTGTACAAAGACCTCGCCGCCCAAGTGTATCGGAATCAGTTGACAGATCCCAGTACCTTTGCTAATCGTTCCATCACCCAAAGCGACCTGAAACTTTGTCTTCTCTACCACTAATCCCAACGGCTCTACCAACTCTTGAGCTACGAAGTTGTGCGTTGCGCCACAATCGATCAAAATGATGACTTTACAGCCATTGATTTGTCCTGTCAGTTTCAAGGTATGTGGTGAATCGATGTGTGAGGAAGAAGACGACGGTTCATTTCTTTGGATTTGGTGAACCGGATTATTAAATCCTTGGTTCATTCCGGTTCCCTGAACCGTACCGGTTCCTTTATTGTTGGTGTTGAATGGGCTGATATTAATGAAACGTGGGTTTGAAGTTTGGGCCGATCGAGTGGGTTGGGCCCAAGTAGACTTCTTAATTTTCCCAAACCCATTTTTTACATCCACCGCTTGGGCCAGATCCATTATTTGGCCCAAATTAGTGAGACCAAATAATTGGATTTCAACCCTAACCTCTTCGTTTAATCCAGCCAAAAACTACCCTTTTAGCCATTCTTCGTCCACCGCTCCGGCAGCCGCTGCAAGTTGTTCAAACCCTTCTCTATATGTTGCAAATGTCCCACTTTGCTTATGGTTAATCAGTGCCTCTTGGGGAGTCTTCCTTTGTGCCGAGCTAAATTGCTGGATCATTGATTCTTTTATGGTTCATCCCAGTGCTGCACCTTCAAAACAAAGAGTTGCAGTTTTGAATTTCTCTACATTGCTTAGTTTGTACAAGTCAAAGTACCTCTCAGCCCGTGCGATCCACCCCATCGGATCTTCCCCCATGAAAATCGGCATCTCAAGATGTCTAGGAAGGAAGTCTCTCGATTTCTCTGGTTCGATCGTTCGCTCACTGCAATCTGGAGTTCCTTCGTTTTCATTCACCTCCAGTGTTAAGGTATGGATCTCTGCTGATTTTCCTTTCAACAGCATGAACCTTAATTCCTCTCTGAAATCGTCATTCGCCTTTTCTCCTTTTTCTATGTGTTGTGCCAAGAGTCCAACTTGACCTTGAATCTCTTTCACGATACTTTCCAATTCCTCTACCCTCTGCTCCATTTGACTCTTTACCGTTCCCTTGGAATCGACGGCTCTGATGCCAATTTGATAAGACCCCAATCTCAACCGAAAAGCAGTGGACAATTTAGTCACACAATGATAATATAAATACTCAACTATAATCAAAATTAATCTGCAGAACAGAACACACTACGGCTGTAGGTGAACTTATTCTACCCGAGAGCAATTGCCCCCTCCCTTACTTTTTTTACAACTCAAAAAACGTGTCTCTTCTACTCTTCCTTCCCCCTATTTATAGCAATTACGTTCCTACAATATTAATCAACAGAATCATCCCAATTCGAGTAGGACTCTTCAATTCTAATCCTAAAAAGTAACCTGAATGTAATATGACTCTTTAAATCTAATCCTAAAACGTAACCTGAATGTAATATGACTCTTCAAATCTTTCACCCGATTTTGGGGATTTGTTTGCTACGCTTTCGCTTATAGACTCGTGATACAAGGGGCTTATCAGTTGTGATAAGGGCTAGTGTTCGAAATGAATTTGATTAATGCAAAAGTTTTTTGGTGCTCTTCTTGATGTAGACCCCAATCATATGATGGCCAAATCACCAAGATCTTGATCAGAAATATCTCCAGGTGCTAACTTTTATTAGGCTATTGTAGGTTTTGTTAGGATATATGGGGTTACTATCATGGTGTGGTCTCTAATGCGAATCTATAGTTGAAGATGGATATGCTTGACTTTAATAAGTCAAATGATCTTATATTGGAGGTTTGGTTAGGTTTGTGGCTGGCGGACAAATTTACATATCTTTTAAGTGATTGGTGGTTTTGTTTTGTTTTGTTTTGGTTTCCTTTTTTTTTTGGGGGGGGGGGGGGAGAAAGGTTTCGAAATTCCACAACTTGGATTGAACCTTTTACTGGCTAGATTTTGCTTTCCCAGTTTGAGCTGTTTCGGATGATTCTTGGTTTTAGGTTTTGAAATTAAGGTTCCGAATCAAGAATTGACTAGGGTTTGTCTACTCACAAAAGGCTGAAAGTTGGATCGAAGGTGGGGGGAATATGGGGGATGATATTTATGAAGTTTGGTTCAATCTTGATGAAGGGTTTAGGAGATATGAGATATATTGATTATGGACGAAAGAGGGGATCAAACAAGGGGTAAGGCATTAATATATATCAAGGGTTGAGAGGCAAGGAAAATGCGGTGCAGGCTGCAAGATACCTTGATGGGGGAGCCTTGTAGTTGCTGTGGATGAGATGAAATGGCTTCTTCAAGGCTATCTGCTCAGCCACAGAACCATCTGGCTTGATCTCACCAATAACCTTAGGTGTGCTCAATAATTGGAGGTTTCTGTACCAAGAATGACATATGCCAGCAATGCAGTAAAGACGCAGAAAAAGCATTCAAGCTTGGAGCAAATATCAATAAATCAGTCTGTAGTCGTCTAGTCAAGTAGGAGGCAGATTTATAACTTTACACATGAAGTGCTTTTGAATCTTGTACTTAAAAGACTGACTTAGAATAGGACAGCAGCTAAACAGCCAAATTGTGGGATGCATTAAATTAATTAAAGCTGAAAAATAGAAAGACTTTAATTAAATGACTGATAACCTAAAATGACCTTGCTGTCCCAGATTTAAAGTTGGCCGGAATTACAAGATTGCCAATGCCCAATTGATATTATCAGACTGGAATAAATGTGAAATATATATACTATTTGACCAACAATGTGCTGCTGGGCAGCAAACCTAGGGGCAGCTCCTGGCCACTTAGATCTTTGGTCTTGCATCACTTGTCTTCTTCTCAATTGAGTCTTTATCTTTTGTTTGGTCAAGCCCATGGAATTGGTGTTTGATCATGTCAACTATTTCCATTTGTTCATATATTTTTTATTTAAAATTACATTGGACCAAGAGAAAACTAAAAACAAAGATACAGGTCTTGCAGGGAATGTTGGTACACATCAGACCGGTAGAAAGAAGTACATGAAGGTTTGATAAGGCGTTAGACTTTTGATCTTGGCATTAGCAAACCAACCCCCCCCCCCCCCCAAAAAAAAAAAAAAAAAAAAGAACAATCACCACCATAAATAGAAATACACTATTTTTTGTGTTAATTGAAATTCTAAAACAAACTTTACCATTGTGAAAGTGATTAACTTTTGATTGCAATATGTCTATCCCTTTGGTTTACCAAACTTTTGTTTTGTTTTGTTCTGTTTTTGTGAGTATAACTCACCTAGTAAAGAGTTCTGTTCAAGTGCAATCAGTTTTTTTTACTCTATTTTTGGGTCTCATGAATTGTACAAATATATCCAATGAAATTTTTTGTTCCTTTTTCATGTTTAACTCTAGAAAGAAGTTGTTTCTTCATAGGTTGTTCCTGATGACATTGTTGAAATTGATGAATATGATGATCTTGGAATAATGTTAATTGATGAGAAAAATAAAGAAGTTGGCAAGGGAAAGGCAACAATAAATGGGTATGATTACAGTTGGCAACAAGTGAAGGTATATAATTGGCTTTCTCCCAGGGTTTCTGATGATTGTTTTCCTTACCTCACAACTGACCATCTTCCTATTGCTCGTTTGATCTTACTTACTCTGCTTGGTTTAACAGCATGCTTTGGCCAATGATTTCGCGGGTCCTAGTTCAAGACATTTTGAGTCTATGATTGATCTTCCTCAGTTCCCTCTAGATAATGTTGAGCCAGATCCACAGGATTTGTTGTACCCTGAAGAAGATGATGAAGATTCTCCAGATTTTGATTATGCTTTGTGCCTTCAAGCCCAGTTTGATGCGATGGACCTCCCTCCGGATGTTGAGGCATCCATTCCTTGGTTACTGGACTCTTCTGAAAGTAAAAAAACTAGAGCTGGTACAGGCAGTTCAGCTGTCCACAGCCAATCAAGTTCTTGCTGTGAAGTAGAACTGGCTGAGGTAGATGAACCAGAGGGTGAAGTCCTAAAGAATTACAAGGATTTTAAACAATTTGATGTTGTTGAAGATTATTCAGACCACTTTTATGTTAATGGAGATTCTTCACAAGCTAAGGTGAGTTGGTCTCTTGACCCCCAACCCCCCACCCCCCGGCGCCTGGGAAAATGAAAAAGGGTAATATAAGTATTCTTTTTCTTCGACAGCCATCAAAAACTTGGACAAAGACAATTCAGGAAGAGTGGAAGATGATGGAATCAGGCTTACCGGGTGAGTTCTTATGTAGTAATATCCAAGACATGTTATTGCAGTGGTATTTTTCAGATGAATATGGCACAAGAAGTTCTGATATTTATTTCCTCTCACCCCAGTCAGATTCTTCCAGTTTTAGCCAAAATACTTGAGTTTTTGACCTAACCTAACTTGCTGATTTTAGGAGGTTCTGATACTTCCTAGTTGATTGTGGTAAAAAACGTGAAACTTATGATAGTGAGAATATGATACCCTTTAAGCGTTAACAGTTGGGACATAATCTTGATAACTAACTAGCTCTGCTACATATGGCTGTTATTGTTAGAACAACTAGTTCTTGCTTCTTTTAAGATACCTTAATAGTCAATTTTGGTGGATCATTATCAACTTCTTTGCTTTCTCACTGATTCTCCAGATACTATATTTGTGAGAGCCTATGAACAGAGGATGGATCTATTGAGGGCTGTCATTGTTGGAGCTGCTGGCACTCCCTATCATGATGGTCTTTTCTTCTTTGATGTTTCCTTTCCTTCAGATTATCCTAATGTTCCACCGGTAGTGTGCTTGATTATATTGTGATAAATTTATAGATTTTTTTCTTAATAGATTATATTTCTCTTAAGATTTGTTTTCCTTCTTCCAGCAAGTGCACTACCATTCTGGAGGTCTTCGACTGAACCCAAACTTGTACCATTCTGGGTATGTCTGTCTGAGTCTTTTGAACACTTGGACTGGTGATGCAACCCAAAAGTGGATCCCTGGCAAATCAACCATGTTACAAGTCTTGGTGTCCATCCAAGCTTTGGTTCTGAATGAAGAACCCTACTTCAATGAACCTGGATATGAAAGAAGCCGTGGGCTGCCAACCGGTGATAAGCTTTCTCGGAAATACAATGAAGAAACATTTATCCTATCCTGTAGGACAATGCTTTACTCGTTAAACAGGCCACCAAAGGTAGGATTTTGCAGCTGTCTTACCATTTCTTCTTTCGTCCCTTCTTTTTGAGCTGTTTTTTTTCTTTACTTCTTTTTATTTTATTTTATTTCCCCTGAGGGGAGGAGGTGGTTTTGTTGGGTCTAGATGGTTTATGAAAAGCCTTTTTGGCCCAAGGCAAGTTGGGAGAGGGTTTTGATTGACTACTGATGGGAAACTCAGATCTATTAACCTGCATGCTCGTTTTAAACTGTTGTATTCGTCTCCTTTCATGAAACTATTAGCAAGGTTGTTTAAGCTGCTGAATTTATGCCACCGAATGTGGTGCTAGGAATTATTTGTGTTGTCAGGGCTCCCCCTAGGCAGATACAGTAGTTACAGTGCATGATGACTAATCTTGGAGAAGGTTTCCAGCTAGTATTAAGTTATTTTGGCTAGTTGAAAACTAGAATTTCATTGAGCTGTTGAAATTTCGTTGAGTGCTACTTGAGTGGGGATTTGGGTAAGATTGCATAGGAAAACTGCCCCCTCGGACTCTGCTTGTGCGGAAGCCTTTGGCACCGGTCTAGCCCTTACTTTGGGGGTGCGGGAATTTGGGTTATCTGTAGTATCATATTGGCTGAGTGACTTGGGTTTTGATGTTACTGCATGATACTAGTCTTCCACGTGGATCAGTTAATGACCTGGTAGGTTAGCAGGGTTAAACTCAGAATTGCTACAATCCCTTGTTCGAATACTTAGATCCCTGCATGTGGGAATGTAGCAGTTTTTCCCTTGAACATGTCAATGTGCAAGGACATACACATGTACATTCATTTGCTCGACAAGCCTACACAACATGCTTCTATTTTGTTGGTCACTTGCATCCAGAGCAGTTATACCTCCTCTTCTTTTTGGTGTTGACTATTTGAAATTTGGTTTTGGATGCAGAACTTTGAAAATTTTGTTATAGGACATTTTCACGAGCATGCAAATGATATTCTGGAGGCCTGTAAGGCATATATGGAGGGTGCAAAGGTAGGTTGTTTCGTTAAGGGAGTCGTCCAGAATGTTGAAGACGGTGAGAAAAGCTGCTCCAAAACTTTTAAAAAGAAAGTATATGATATTTCCAACTTGCTCTTTACAAGATTTACAGAAATTGGAGCAAAGGGGTGTATGCATTTAGCACCCCAGCAAACCAAGGAGGAGGAAGATGTGCCTGATGAATTCTAACTTCAAAAAAGTAGTATGGGCTGTGAGATCAAACAGTCAAGGTGAATTGAGGCTGACATTGAAGCTAACATGATTGAATTTAGGTAGCTTTCTAAACATACGGCTGTGAGATCAGACTAAGAAAGCCTTTTGGAATTTAGGTAGCTTTTCCAACATACATCTGTAGTTGTAGTTTGTGAATAGGATGTATAGTTATGCTATGGGATTGAATTCTCCATATCCTTATTTTATGTGATGGTAGGATGTTATTCTGATGATGATATGACATGATGCTCATTTAATGTTTATCTTTCCTTTCTCTTCTCTCTCTTTTAATGGTCATGATGGTAGGATGTTTTTGGAATATTACCCACATTCAAATCTGTAACCAACTAGCATATTTGCTATTTGAGTTCGATTTGACATTTAATAACTATATTTCATATGAGCTTTCGGATTCCCATCCAGTGAGGATCTGGATATCCAAGCTTTTTAAGTCAAATTAGGTATGATTCTAAAAGTAATAGATTATTCCCTGATAAAAATACAGAATAAAGGAAAAGTCTAATTAGAATCCATATTACCGAAGCAAATATGTCTATGCTTGAATTTGTATCTTAGCAGCCAGTAATCAAGTGCTTATTGAAGGATTTAAACCAAGTCTAAATGATATCTTGTGTAGGGTTCTTATTAGATTGACTACCTTTGTTGTTCCCATATTCCTACGTTTCTTGATACAAATAATTTCAAGAATTTTAGTTCTAAATTTTGTGACAATGCTCTTGCACGTGCAGGACTTACTCGCTAGGTAACCCAAGAGTGTGTCTAGCCCATTCAAGTCTGAATCCTCCACCCGTATGGAGAGGAAAATTTCTATCCACTTGGTGTGATGTTTGACATGCCAATGTAACTAAATACGAAATCTTCTTGTTTAGGAAAATTCTGAAAATGCCGGAATCCATATCTTTTCTCTTATTTTCTAAAACTGAGGATTTTAAATTTAAATCAGATACATGTTGAGTATCTAACCGTGTGGATTGAAAAATTTTCTCTTTATGTAAATGGATGATTCATTCAAAGCTTATTCTTTGAATTAAGAGTTAAATATGTTTTGCAAGTCAATTACTAACTTGAGAGTACTCTATAGATGTGTCTGTTTAACCAGCCACCAAAAAACAATTTATGATGCTTCTTGCTTTGAGAAACGAAATTAAAATCTGTTGAAAAATCATTTCATTGAAAAAAAAAAAAGATAAATGCCAAAATTTTTTTTTTGATACAATAAACATCAGAAAAAACTAAGATAACTATTACATATTCATCTCTTCCCATGGTTCGTCCTCTTCTAAAGCTGCTTCTGCGAGTATCCTAGCAGTCTTTAGAATTTATTGATTCTTATTAGTGACAATTTGTAAATTTGTTATTTCGGGTGCTAAGTATGGTAGGTCTTGGATGGGCTTCCAAAGGCCATGATTGTCGTGGCTTTGGTATAAGCTTTCTGATATTCTCCCAATTTGTTATGATGCTGTCTATCCGCAGGTTGTGACTTCTCGCAAATCGCATCCCCAATGCTAGTCCTTTGGCTATCGTTGCCAAAAATTTGTGTCCCATGTATTTGTTGCTCCAGCAATTAATCACTTTCCCTCGGTGAACTACGCCCCAACAGCATCCAATCCCAGAGTTTGATTCTTTGACCGTCCCTGTAATTAGCGGCTAGTGACTTGAAAAAGGAGATTGCTCGACTCTGTATTGCAGTAATTGCAACAATAACTTGTTAGAATATTAATATAATATGTTACACAAGGTGGGCGTTATTGATTATATTTAATTTGATTTCCTTATTTAGTTGGACTTGGATATGAGAATATATGATTAATAGAACTTTGATATGAATTTGTTTTTATGGGCTAATAGGGATTGTTAGATTGAGGCAGAATCAGGATTCAATATTAGAGATCCAAGAATGAAAGTCCAGATAACCTTCTTATTGAGGAAACACTAATGTTTTTTTGTCTTATATATTGTATATTGTGTGGACCCCTTATAAGACCTAGTGATGGCCCACTTTTGAATTATTTTATTATATAAGGAATATGTCCACATATATTTTGTGAGGTCCACACATATTTGAAAAAAAAAGAAGATACTGATAATCATATTAAAAAAAAAAAACAGCATGACCAACCCTAAAACGTTAGATACAAACCCATAATTTTCTTTTGTAGGAGATGCAAACCAATTTTCTTTTTTAGGTAAGAGATGCAAACCAATGGTAGTTAGTTACATTACTAACTATTGACATTTTATTCACGAAATATAATCAAATAATAGAAATTGTAAAACAAATAAAGATTAAAAGAATATAAAATCAAATAAAAAGAATAATAAAAAAAATTAAAAAAAAAAAAAAAAAAAAGAGAAAAAAAAACAATAAATAAATTGAGAAAGAGAAAGAGTACTTAATTGTGGAGAGATTTTTTTTTCCTTTCCAAATTTCCTTAGTGCACCCTTAATAGAAAGGGAAGAGAATAGATTCATATAAATTATTGATAATGATATTCTTTTTTGACACAATATAGGTAAATTAGAGCAACAAAAAAAAAATTAAAAATAAAATAAAATAAAATAAATAAATATATATATATATATATATATATATATATATATATATATATATATATATATATATATATATATATATATATATATATATATATATATATATATATATATATCATACTACTATTATAAAAGTATGAACTCAAGGGACAAGGCTACATTTTTTCCACAAATGCCCTTTTGTACTCAATCAATTAGATATTTGAAAAAAGAATAAATGATGTCTAAAATTATAAATTTGTTATAAAATAAAGAGAAAAATATATTAGATACAAAGAAGAAAAACAAGATGAGTTAAATCAGAACTAATTCATTCAGTTGAGTGCATTGCATATTTATAGTAGAAGGAACATCTACTGTGATATGGAAATACAATATATGATTCTTGTACACAATAAGATATTCTTGATATGGAAAGATAGATTGCCGCCCAAGATAGAAGATGCATAGAATGGAAATATTGACTGCCAATATTGTGTAATGAGATGGTTGTGATCTTCACCAATATTGCATCCTAAGGTAATTGAGATCTTCAATTGGAAGTACAATCTCTTTGGGGTAATGGACATCCATAATAAATATTATTTATAACACTCCCCCTTGGATGTCCATCAATAGATAATGTACCTCGTTAAAACCTTACTAAGAAAAACCCTGTGGGAAAAAAAATCTTAGTGAAGGAAAAATAGTATACATATATAAATAATACGTATTGGTAGCTGCCTCATTAAAAACCTTACCAGGAAAACCCAGTGGGACAAAACCTTGGTTAAAGGAAAAAGAGTGCAGCACGTATTTTACTCCCCCTGATGATAACATCATTGAGTATCTTTGAATACGTGCATTCCATTATCATATACCAACTTCTCAACATTTGAAGTAGGCAACGCCTGAATAAATAAACCTATCAAGTTATCACTTGAACGAATTCAATGAACATATATTTCACCATTTCATTGAAGATCAATAGTGAAGAAGAATTTCGGTGAAATATGCTTCGTTCTATCTTCTTTGATGTATCATCCCTTCAATTGAGCTTTGCATGTAGCATAATCTCCATATAATATTGTTGAAATTCCTTATTCTAGTAGAAGACTGCATGTTTCATGAATGTGTTGTATCATTGATCTTAACCAAATATAAAATAGCTAACATTCACTTGAAAATAAATAGCATGTTTGAGATCTAGTTTTATGTAGATCAGATAAATATCCTGCATCTGCAAAACTAGTAAGTTGATATCCACATTCATTAAATAATATCATATTAATAATTTCTCGAATATACTGAAATATATATTTTATAACATTTCAGTGTCTTCGTATTGGAGAATAAATAAATCTTGTTAATACACTTATAGAAAATGCTACATCCGATTGTGTATTATCAGCAAGATACATTAATGCCCAAATTGCACTAAGATATGATACTTCAGGACCAAGAAATTCTCCATTGTTTTCTTGGGGTTGAAATGAATATTTCTTTATATTGAGCGATCTCACAACCATTGGGGTACTCAATGGATGTATTTTATCTAGATAAAATCTCTTCAAAATATTATCTATATAAGTTGATTGATGAACGAATATTTCATTCGTCAAATGCTCAATTTACAAATCAAGACAAAACATTGTCTTTTCAAGATTTTCATTTCAACTTTCTTAAAATAATCTACTGCTTTTGGAAACTCTTAAGGAGTTTCGATGATATTTAAATCATCATCATATATACTTACTAAAATTAGATCCATATCCTTTAATAAAGGCACAATAATAAATTGGATCATTTTTATGCTTTTCATTTAGTAAATATCCACTAAGGAGATTACCATATATGCCTTGATAATCTTTGAATCCTTATTGAACAAACTTCCTAGGAATTTTTATATGCTTCAGTCATTTTGAATCCTTCAGGGATTTTCATATATATTTCACACTCGAGTGAGCCATATAAATAGGCTGTAATAATATCCATTAGACGCATGTCAAAATTTTCATATACTGCCAGTTTAATAAGATATCTGAAGGTGATTGCATCCACCACAAGAGAACATGTTTCCATGTAATCAATGCCAGGCATCTGCGAAAATTCTTGTGCCATAATTCATGCTTTATATATCACGATTTCATTATTTTTCTCATTTCATTTATCGCAGAAAACTCAATTATACCCCACTGGCTTTATACCTTCAGATGTTGAACTACAGGTCCAAAAACTTTAATTTTCAAGCGAATTCAATTCTGCTTGAATTGCGTCTCTACATTTTGGCCAATCATTTCTTGATTTATATTCATCAACAAATTTATGTTCAAGATCCTCGTCTTGATGTATTATTTCAACAATAACATAATATGCAAAAATGTTGTCAACAACTTTATCTTTTCGGTTCCATCTTTTTCCTGCAATAACATAACTAATCGAGATCTCTTCATTATTTTCAGGTATCTGAACCTCTTCTGGGGTTTTATAGAAAGTTATGTCTTCAGGATCTTCATAATCAATTGTCTCCATATTATGACAATCTTGATCATTTGCTCCTTTCCTTTTCTAGGATTTTATCCTTGGAACCGATTGATCTTCCACGTTTTAAACGTGGTTTAATTTCATTTGCACTGATAGATTGTCTTGCTGGGACATCAATTCTAATTGGAGCATTTACAAATTGAATATGAGATTTAGTAACTCTTAACAGTCAACAAATCGCGGTTGATTTATAATATTTATTGCATTATCCTTTGAACTTCAAGTTCACAAAGGTGCTCGATCTGAGGATCTAATGAGATAATGATAATGCATACAATCAATCTCTTTTTCCAACTGTTTATTTTCTCCCCCTCATGTTGGAAAAACTAATTCATCAAAATAATACTTAGCAAGTATTGCATTAAATAAATCTCCTATCCTTAGCAATATATTGAATTATATAAGGAGATTTATTTCCAACATATATTCCCAACTTTATTTTGGGACTCATCTTTGTGCGCTGTGGTGGAGCAATTGGAACGTAAGCCGTACATCCAAAAATTTTAAGATGAGAAATATTTGGCTTCTGACCATAAACCAATTGTAATAGGGAGAATTTATGACAACCTTTTGGCCTGATGTGTACAAATGATGCTTTGTTCTTATAAACAATGGTTTAGCAATTAATTGGAGACAATTAATAAATAATTTTACCAAACCATTTTGGATATAAACATGAATAATAGGCTATTCAACTGTGATCTCAGTTGTTATACAATAATCATAAAGCCTGAGATGTAAATTCACCAGCATTATCAAGACAAACTATCTTTATCTTATAATTCATAAATTATGCTCTTAATCTCATTATTTGAGCAAATAATCTCGCAAACACCAAATTGCAAGTTTTTTTTTTTTTTTGGAGAGGTTCATCCGCACTAGTGATTCTTCCCGTTTTTTATTTTTTGCTGTCTTGTTTTTTTTTTTTTTGGTTCATAATGAACATACATGTGACCACTTTATAGATGTTTGTTATTTGTTTTGGTTTTTTTTCCGGGCTTTTTTGCCTTGTCGTCCTCTGGTCTGTGGGGGCTGGTTCGTCTCGTTCGGTCGTGTTGGTTTCGCTTTTCCTTGGGGTGGTCGTTTGTCTGGCCGCTTCCTTGGGGCCTCTCCGGTTGTTTTCCGGTGGGTTTCCTTTACTGCCTTTGCCCTAGGGTCTTCGTTCCTCTTCCTTTATTTTCTGCTGTGGGCTCTTGTGTTCTTCTCTTGTTGGTGTCCTCTCTTTTTTTGCGTTCTTCTGGATCGGGTTGTTTTTGGTCATTTGGGCTTTGTCTTGTGTCTCGTCTCTCTCCCCTTCGGTTTTTTTTTTTCATTGTGATTGTCGTGATTCGTATTGCGTTTTCCCGTTCTTGGTTTCAACTATTGGTTGTTTTTCTTCGTGATTTTTCTGTGTTGAGGTGTTTTTGTTCGTCACTACTTGTTGGTTTTTTTTGCTTGCATGTGCATAGATTTGCATTCCCAATTGTTTGGTTTTTGTGATTTTTTGGTTGACATGCCATCATTTTGTCTCGTATTGATTTTATTTTGATCTTGACATGGGGTCTAGTTTGTTCTTTAGTTTTCTGTCGGATCATGTTATTTATCTTAGGATGATCTGTCCGGGAGACTGATATCCTTTGGTTCTTTTGATCTTGTTTTACGTTCTTATTTACGATTTTCATTCTGACCATACAACTTGGTTGCGCGACTCGGGCTGAGTTCTCTAGAGGTTGTCTTCGGATAGGCTCCACCGTTTAATCTCACTCAGTCACCGCGTTGATCGTTCGCTCTTCCCTCCTCAACAAACCGGAGAAAATCCTCTGAGTGCTTGATTGTTCACTGTACTTAGTCCTCTTTTGGGATTATGGTACTTGTTATGATCCTGTCGCATTTTATATGATTTAGATGTTGAGCCAACCTTAAATCATAATGTTTGATGGCTTGGGATGGATCGTGTTCTGTTGATTTTGTTTAATTCTTCTGTTTAGATGAGTGGACATGGCTGATCTATCGTAGTTGTATGTTTGTGGAGATGATCTGATTGAGCATTTTATATGATTATTATTGTTTTCTTTGGCTTGGATTGAGAAATGCACTGGCTAATCTTAAATCGTAGTCTGTTGTGTTTCATGAGATTCTGGCTTTTCAGATTCTTTCCAGTTCAGAGTCTTCCATCTAGCTTCCACGCTTCGACATCCGATCTTGCTTCTGTCTAATACTTGGTGCAGGAATCAATGATTATAGCTGAGGTGCCTTAGCAGTTGACGTTGCTCAACGATGAGGTTCTCATCGTATCGCCTGCTGTTGGAGTTGCGCAGCTTTGGACACTGCCCGTATTGCCTGCTGTTGGGGTCCTTCTCATTTTGTCTTCTTCTCGATGCTTTCTTCAAATCTTTCAATGAGATGAGGGAAGACTTCAGATACGTTGACGCCCATAGAGGGACTCTTGGGTGGTGTTGTGGATTTGGAATGACATCCATTAACATGTTCGAGTTGGAGGCTTCGCTCTTTGATATTCCATGGGATTAGATGATCTTTACTTTCGACCGTCGTGGGCGCGCCATCCCCCGCTCATATTCCTTTTTACTCTATCGTTCTCATTTGATCCTACTTGGTGGCGATTTTATCACGATGAGATCGTGGAGGCCAGAACACGGCAGGGATGGGTGATGGCGGATTTTGGTTTATGCTTCGCTAGCTTTCCACGCATTCCACCTGTGTTTGTCCGCCACCTCTGCGTGCTCCCGCCATGCTCGATGTATGGGGTGAGCTTGCTCGACGCTCGAGATTAGGAACGCGTTGGTCCCATTGTGAATCGCCTAGTCGGTGGATCGACTATTGCGTTGTTTGTCCGTATTCTGGGGTTTAATGTGGCTACTAGTCCTCTTCGTCGGGCTCTCCGTTCTGCGATCCAGTGAGGGAGCTGGTTCCGCTGTTGTGTGCCTGTCTGTTTCTCATTTGGGACTCAACGTTCCGGTCTCTAAAATCGGGCCACCGTGCTATGTATCTTCCAATTTCAATCGTGGTTCCTGATGCTTGGTGTCTCTGACTTCCGCATGGAGTTTGTCAGTAGTGGATTCTTCACTAAGGGGACATTGTTTTTATCTTGGTTTTCTTCAGGACTGGCGTATGTGGTGGGCTGTTGACACTGCTGCTGCTGCTCATCTTCAGTCCGGTGGGCGTGCCCATACGGGTGTCTGCTTTTCAGTTTGATCCTCTAATTACCTTTCGTTTTAGAACTGAACTAGGGGGCTGTGCATATTTTTATATTGCATTTCGGAATCGTTTGCTCTGGCCCCGTAGATGGGGCGGACTTAAATCAGTATGTTCATCCTGCTTTGAGGCATACTTATTTTTCCAAGTTTGGTTAGATATTTCTAATTCATCTCCAAGATCCAAGTATCTGGTTGATCACCCTCAGTTTTGCTGTGACTATACTTGGTAGTAGTTCTCCAAACATGGATATTTGTTATTCTTAATGGCAGCACTTAGATCAACATCAAGTTATGAGATTTACTAAGAGATACATGTCATAATGTTTGTACTCAATTATATGTGCTCGAATGTTCGTTTTGAGGACAGCATATGTTTTTTGCAACATGAGTCTTGGGAGTGATGTTCCGCTCGTAATGGGTGGAGAGTCCTCCACTTCATTACCTGCTGCTGCGACTATCTCTAGTCTTGGCTGAAATGATGCTGCCGTTCACCAGGGATACATCAAGTTCATTAGACTCACTGTATTCATTACAAGATGTGCTTATTTGCCTTGGCTGTGGGCGCTTTCTCAGGGACTTTAACTAGTCGTCGCGCCAACTGCCAGCTGTTATCTTGTCTTGTTTGGCTTTGTGCATCGTTTATCCATATCTTGAGGGAATGCTCATATTCCCATTCCTCTTTATGCATATATTCTTGTGTTGCTGCATTCGACTTCCCCTCTCCGTGGCTGGGTTTCCTGGCCGTTCCTGGGCTGCTCTTGCTCCATTGGGGTGCTCCTTCGATATACTATGTGCTCAAACTATTATCCAGTGACCTCTGTGGGAGATTTGGTGGTCGGTCTCAACCACATTCATATGTTTCCACCACTCTAGCACGGTGGTGACACATCTTTCTGCCCCGTCACTTGGTTCGGTGTTGCGTGGGTCAACCTGAGGTTTGCTTTCTCAAACTCGCGCCGGGCTTCTTATCCTGATAGACCTACTATTCATCCGGTCGTGATATGATGAGTTGAATCTTCAGCAACTTTTATAGATGCTAGATTGGTGAGGTTATTGACCCGTACACTTCACATTCCAGAAACCAAACCTCTTTTGAATGAGGGGTCGTATGAAGGGTATAGCAGTACAGCACAATCAATTCCAAAGGTTTCGGTTTTGACCAATTGAGTCCTTCTAATGAAGTGTACAAATGGCAAAAGCTTGCCAAGACTGAGGAGATAATTCCGGAGGATGTTCAACACCTCAAACAAGAAGTTTCTGCTGCAAGAGCTTCTCTACAATTACAATGCATTCAATATTTCTGCAACTAGTTTGCTGGAATTGAATCTAATGACCTCCGATGAGCCCATCTATATCATGTTCTCTCAAACATAAGAAGAGGACAAGAAAAATCAGAGCAATCAAAGCCAAGTTTGAAAGTTCGAACGCGAGCAAACTAGTGTCAAGTGAGGTTAAGAGACCTCAAAGCTTTAGAAGATATTCTACAATGATGGTGATGCATCCCCAGTGGCGAATTTGTACAAAAAATTAAGAAAGAATACAACAGAGATCGCGATGTTCGAGATCAAGATCAAGATCATCAGTGGGAGCGAAAAAAAGACTAAGATCATGATAATGATCGTGTTGATCGTGTTGCTCGTGATAATGATCGAGAATTTACAATGATCGAGTGATCGAGAATTTACAATGATCGAGTGATCGAGAATTTACAATGATCGAGTGAATCAAGAATTTACAATGATCAAAGTGGATCGGGAATTTATTACCTTCAAGAACTTAGCGGTCGATCTTGAATTGAACTAATCGTGGAAAGCAAGACATCTCAAAAAGCCTACAATGATTCTTAGGAATCGATAGGTAAGGCATCAGTTTAAAACCCGAGTGAGTCCTTCAACAAGGCATCGGTTTAATACCCGAGTGAGACCTTCTACAAGGCATCGGTTTAAAACCTGAGTGAGTCCTTCAACAAGGCATCGGTTTAAAACCCGAGTGAGTCCTTCAACAAGGCATCGGTTTAAAACCCGAGTGAGACCTTCTACAAGGCATCGGTTTAAAACCCGAGTGAGTCCTTCAACAAGGCATCGGATTAAAACCCGAGTGAGACCTTCTACAAGGCATCGGTTTAAAACCCGAGTGAGTCCTTCAACAAGGCATCGGTTTAAAACCCGAGTGAGACCTTCTACAAGGCATCGGTTTAAAATCCGAGTGAGACCTTCTACAAGGCATCGGTTTAAAACCCGAGTGAGTCCTTCTACAAGGCATCGGTTTAAAACCCGAGTGAGACCTTCTACAAGGCATCGATTTAAAACCCGAGTGAGTCCTTCAACAAGGCATCGGTTTAAAACCCGAGTGAGACCTTCTACAAGGCATCGGTTTAAAATCCGAGTGAGACCTTCTACAAGGCATCGGTTTAAAACCCGAGTGAGTCCTTCTACAAGGCATCGGTTTAAAACCCGAGTGAGTCCTTCAACAAGGCATCGGTTTAAAATCCGAGTGAGACCTTCTACAAGGCATCGGTTTAAAACCCGAGTGAGTCCTTCTACAAGGCATTGGATTAAAACCCGAGTGAGACCTTCTACAAGGAATCGGTTTAAAACCCGAGTGAGACCTTCTACAAGACATCGGTTTAAAACCAGAGTGAGTCCTTCAACAAGGCATCGGATTAAAACCTGAGTGAGACCTTCTACAAGGCATCGGTTTAAAACCCGAGTGAGTCCTTCTACAAGGCATCGGTTTAAAACCCGAGTGAGTCCTTCAAGAAGGCATTGGTTTAAAACCCGAGTGAGACCTTCTACAAGGCATCGGTTTAAAATCCGAGTGAGACCTTCTACAAGGCATTGTTTTAAAACCCGAGTGAGTCCTTCTACAAGGCATCGGTCTAAAATCCGAGTGAGACCTTCTACAAGGCATCGGTTTAAAACTTGAGTGAGACCTTCTACAAGGCATCGGTTTAAAACCCTAGTGAGTCCTTCTACAAGGCATCGGTTTAAAACTCAAGTGAGACCTTCTACAAGGCTTCGGTTCTGACCGAATAAGACCTTCCGGTAAAGACTTCGGTTTCGACCGACTAAGACTTTCCAAAGCAAAGGCTTCGGTTCCGATCGACTAATGATCTTCTAGCAGGGCTTCGAATTTCCCGAATAAGACCCCATATAGGCATCGCTATGCCCAAATAAGACCTCCTAACACTTGGTGCCGCCGGGCGGGTGAGTGGCAATAAATATGATTTCTTCAAAGAATGAGAGGACATTTCCATCCGATCAGCGCCAAGCTTCGGTCGGGGGCTTCTCCCGAACACTCGGCTTGGGGGGCTTATGTTGCGGATTAAATATTCGACCGGGTCCATCTTCGGTTCAGTCTTACCCCGTCGCGGCCGACCTCCGGTCGGGTTTGGCCATCGGGTCGGGATCGCCATCATGGTAGCGTGATGAGGAAGGAACCTTATGGTTCCAGGATAAACACAATCCCGAGAAATTCGGGATACGTGATTGGTTATATCACTTACAACTACCTTGAGGAGTGGGCAATCGTGTTGATCATGGAAACCGCTTCCACCCTTGAGAAAAGGGGAACCCTACAATCGGACGGCCACCAAGAAGGATCATGTATTAATCCGACGGTCAAGGAAGAGAGGTATATCCTATATAAACTAAAGCCTTATGCCCAATAGAGGTAACTCAATCGTTCCTCTTCCATTATATTTCTCGGTGCTCGCCTCGCCGAGCTCTTGGTGTTCCAATTCGCTTAGCCTTCGGGGTGGGTCTGCCCGCCCATCTAACTTTATTTTGCAGTTCATTCATCCGCGATCCAAGGGTTGAACAATTTTTGGACGCATCAAGATGCATCTATTAAAATCATATATTATCTGAATGGTCCACATGATGGGTGAATGGGCCCATACATTTCACCCTCTATACGTTTCAAAAACGTAGAATGTTCAATCTCAACTTTAGCTGGTGAATATTTAATAATAAATATTTCTTGAGAACAAACAATACAAGAAAATTCACTTAATTAAAGAATCTTCTGGTTCTTCAATGGATGACAATTGAATTTTCAATAATTTTTCGCATCATACTTGATCCGGTATGGTCCAACCGGTCATGCCAAATAATAAAATTATTGGAATCAATGTTCATTTGATTTACCCAAGCATGTGTTTCAACCATGCAATATTCGTGTAGTACAAATTGGGAGAAATATCTTATAACTTTGTATAGATATTTACTTATACCATTATTTGTAGTCTCAATCTGATAATAATTTTGGCAAAGAGCTTTGAAACTTAATAAGTTTCTTTGAGACTTATTACAAAATAATGAATTATTTATAACCAATTTTATCTCCCAGGTAATAATAGATTAGCTCTTCCGAAACTTTCAATCAATGTTGTACTACCGATTTTATATGAACATTGGCTTCCGCATTATCAAATAAGAGAAATATGTATATTTTTCTCTCAGTATAATATGCGTCATAGCATATAAGAGAATATTCACATTCTTCATCAAAATGAAACAAAATATATTAAAAGATATATAGAAAGTCAATAAAAAAAATTATAGAAGAAAAGATTAAATTTAAGATAAACTAACATATGAGATGAGATTTGAAAAAAAAAATTACATAATCAAATCTTCAACTATTATCTTCAAAGAAGTTTGCAGCATCTAAATATGTAGTATCTGTGAGGCCATCAAAATCATTTCTTTTATAGGCAAAGATTGCTCAAGTATCATGATTTTGAAAAATCTAATTTATCTCCACATTATTTTTATTTCTTTAATTAAGGCTTGACAAAGCTTAATTAAATATTGTGGAGTATGACAGATACATGTCTAATGGCTTTCATACCACATTGGTAACAAATATTATCTTCACTCATTGAATTGTTATATTGAGAATCCTTATTATTCTCTTATTTATTTCCATAATAATGACGGTAATTATTCCGTCTTTTGTCTCATCCTCTTCCACAGTCATGACCATAATTTTAATTTTGCCTTCTTTCAGGCATATCATGAATTGTTGCATTCATTTCAGGGAATGGAACAGAACCAATAAGACGAGCATCATGACTTTTCATTAATAGTCAATTATTTTACTCAGCCACAAATAGGCATGATTTCATTCAAAGTATTTCTTAAAACTCCTTTTACAATATTACTATTGTAACAACAAATCTGAAACTTGAAAATTTACTGGGATATTTTCATGAATAATATTTTCTCCTTATAATTTCAAAAGAGAATTAATTTAAAAAAACTACAGAACTGTATTTATTTACAGTTTCAAATCTTGCAACTTCATGTGCATCTGTAGAACTGTATTTATTTACAGTTTCAAATCTTGCAACTTCATGTGCATCTGCAGAACTGTATTCATTTACAATTTCAAATCTTGCAACTTCATGTGCATCTGCAGAACTGTATCCATTTACAGTTTCAAATCTTGCAACTTCATGTGCATCTGCAGAACTGTATTCATTTACAGTTTCAAATCTTGCAACTTCATGTGCATCTGTAAAACTGTATTCATTTACAATTTCAAATCTTGCAACTTCAGGTGCATTTAACAATATTTGTGGTGCAAAGCTAGCAACCACTATATACAATAAATAAAACCACAATCGTTAAAGTAACATAATATCTTATTATTTGATTGATTCTTAGATTCAATAAAACACATACATTTTTATCATGATGCACTTACATTTCAAGATGGACAAGTTAAACTCCATTGTTTACAAAAACGTGCGAGAAGGTTGATCATTCTTTTCACTTTGAAATAGAAAACATAATGATACATAGTCTGCTGTCTTTCTTCTCAAAATGCAATACTTCGAGCTGATTCGTTCTTCGAGCGGAATCGTGCTGATAACGTGTTATAAAATAAAGAGAAAAATATATTAGATACAAAGAAGAAAAACAAGATGAGTTCAATCAGAACTAATTCATTCAGTTGAGTGCATTACATATTTATAGTAGAAGGAACATCTACTGTGATATGGAAATACAATATATGATTCTTGCACACAATAAGATATTCTTGATATGGAAAGATAGATTGCCGCCCAAGATAGAAGGTGCATAGAATGGAAATATTGACTGCCAATATTGTGTAATGAGATGGTTGTGATCTTCACCAATATTGCATCCTGAGGTAATTGAGATCTTCAATTGGAAGTACAATCTCTTTGGGGTAATGGACATTCATAATAAATATTATTTATAACAAAATTCAAATTATTGAATTAATTTTAATTCTCAATTTCTCCCCTTTTCACTTTATAAATCAGTAATTACTTGATACGTTATTCAATGTCTCCTTGTTTTCTTAGAATAATGAGATTCAAATTAATTTGTACAAGTTATTTTTAAAGTAATAAAATCCACCAAGTAATTGATGGAAGAATACCTAAACCACATAGGAAGAGGGAACACTTCTTAAAGTCGTTATAGTGAATCTGAACTTAAGTATATAAAGAGATAAACATAAAGAGAACTAGAATTTTGGATAAAAGACTCACCTCCACTCTCTTTTGTCGTAGGGAGTGATGAAGGAGAAATAAATTGGCCCGAACTAGTTCTGTTGAGCCCAGCCTGAACAGTTTGGACCAAGTCAAACCGGCCAAGATAAGGTCGGTCGAACAAGCATAAATGTAGAATAGCAAGACAAATCCAATAAGACTTGTAGCCAAAGAAAAGGTATTCAATTGGGATTCAACTACTTATATTTGAGTAGGATTCAATATTAAGATTCGTATTGCAGTCTGAACAATGTTTGAGTCCCCGACAAACTCATACATAAAAAAACTATAAAAATGTATGAGGACGCAAGAGAAGGTACACTGAACAGAGCAATCACTACTCTACACTTTATTGTTCATTGCTTTCTTGTCTTCCTTAATCGGAGAATTTCCTATTAGATCGTCGGAGGTGATACTTGACCACCCCGGTTGAGCTCATTCTTGTAGGTTCATTCGGTTGAGGAGACGTGCAGGATTGCATAGCAACAACTGGCGTTGTCTGTGGGAAACTGATCGAAAAGCCATCATGCAAACCAGACCAGGATTTTGTTAGGAGACAAATCTGATAGAGAAAAGGAGGTCGAAAAGGGCGTAACCTCGCAAGGAATTGAAAAAATTCCCGAGCATCAAACCCAACACGATCCTTCAATTCTCCCAGATCCTCCAACAAATAAATTCGCAACAATGAATCAAATTGATGAACTTCAAAAGCAACAATTTGACCTCAAAAAAGAAATCTCATCCCTGAGCGAATTGGTCAAGATGACCATGCGTCATATGATCGCCCCGGGGACAGGTTCTCAAGAAAACCAAAAAACCCGGAGGGGAGCAGGCATGACCGACCAGTCATACTCAACCAAGTAGCCGACCATCTCAAAGGGAACTGCACAAACGAAAAGAAAAGGAGGGAGAAAAATCTCGAGCTTCGAAGGAGCCAATTCCAGAGAAAAATCCTTTGGTCAACGAGGACGAAGATCGAGGAAGTAGCACTGATCCAATCAACAATCTGAAAGATAAAAAGAGCCACAATGGTCCGAATAAGCGGGATGAAGATATGAATAAGCGCATCACAGAATTAGACGACAATCTGAAAAAATTGAAAGATCCTAGCAAAGATGAGCTGTATGCTGTTCTAAAAGAGGATCCTTTCATCAAAACTATCTTAGAAGCAGAGATGCCAAAAGGCTTCAAGTTCCCCACTTTCACTGCATTCGATGGATTGCGATGCCCAAAACATCATATCATGCACTATAAATCTCTCATGTCGACATATAGACACAGTGAAGCAGCTATGTGCCGAAGTTTCCCAACTTCTTTGATTGGTGCATCATTAGATTGGTTCTTGGCACTCCAAAGCGACTCCATCAAAAGTTTCAACCATCTAGGTCGGGTGTTCTTACTATGCTTCCAAAGCGGAGTAGGTACAAAAAAGAGAGAAGATAATTTGTTTTCAATAAAACAAGGTCAATCAGAATCCATCCGAAGTTTTCTTCAAAGATTCAACAACCTAACCATTCAGATTGAAAATTTGGATGAAAAGATTGCTCTCCATGCATTATACCAGGGACTCAGCCTTAGGGACTTAGCCATGAAGGCTTGCTAGAGCGACTCTTATTAGATATGCCTGAGTCATATGCAGATCTTGTTGAACGATGCCACAAACAAGTGGAGATATTAGAAACAATTGAATTTCAAAAAAAAGGAGCATCCGATCACTGAAGCAAGATTGCATAAAGATAAACCCTTGGTCAAGAAGCCAACCTTACACCCGACCAGGAAGGGGAATTAGACCTAAGGAGATCGTAGATCCTGATGCAGATCAAAGATCAAGGAATTCTCAAGTGGCCTAGTAAATTGTATTCTTGACCAGAAGAACGTGATAAAAGAAAGTATTGCGTATTTCACAAAGATCACGGGCACTGGACGGATGATTGCAGACAATTGAAAACAGAAATTGAGAAATTAAAATCTCAAGGACAACTAAAGAAATATATCCATCCAAGCCAGGTTGGCCATCCTTAAATAGAAAGAAACAAAAAAAGATTGAGGCCTCCATATAGAGAAAGATACCCAAATCATAAAGTCCGACCAAAGGAGGGAAGAGGTGATCGGAGAGGACCACCAATATTTATGGTGTTCGGCGGCCCAACAAAAGAATCACCCAGATAAGCCAAGAGAAAAGCATGATACGTAAGGAACGCCGAACTCGAAAATCCAACTAAGAGTATTACATCAGAACCAATCACATTCACGGCCAAAGACAGACAAGGGGTAAATACTCCCCATGATGATGCCCTGGTCATCAAGGTCACTTTGGCCGGAACTGAGGTCCATAGAGTTTTAGTTGATACACGATCTTCCGCGAATACCCTATCACTAGAAGCCTTCAAAAAGTTACAGCTCAACGATAGTATGCTCGTCCCATGTGGAACACACCTATACGGTTTCACAGGGTCATCAACTCGAGCAGAAGGAACTATTAGATTGGATCTCCGAATTGGTGAATACCCTAGAGACATGCTTGTTCAATCAAATTTTATGGTCATCCGGGATCTGTTTGCCTATAAAATGATTTTGGGATGACCAACCCTTTGTGCTCTAGAAGCAGTGGTATCATCTCTGCACATGAAGATGAAATTCCCAACCAAAAGGGGAATAGGGGAATGTTTCTCCGACCAAAAAGGAAGTCGACAAAGTTACACCAATTACGTGAGAAAAAGATAAAAAAACAAGCTCAACCATGTCGGTTGAAATCAGGGATGATTGAGGCGAAGAAACAATGCAAAAGGCGGAACCAGTGGAAGAGTTGGAAAGAGTTCGTCTAAATTCAAAACAAGAAGATCAAGGAACAATGATTGGGGCAGAATTCAAAGCTAGGCTAACCAAATTTCTGCAAGAAAATTTGGATGTCTTTGCCTGGTCGGCCGAAGACATGCCCAGAATAGATAGAAGAGTAACCGAACATAGATTAAACATCGAACCTTAAGCAATTCCAACAATTCAAAAGAGAAGAAACTTTTCTTTAGAAAAGCACGAGGCCATCCGAACAAAAGTACAGAAGCTAAAGCAATCTGGATTCATTAAACCCATTGACCATCCAACCTGGCTGGCCAATGTGGTAATGGTGAAAAAGGCAAACGAAAAATGGAAAATGTGCACGGATTATACCGACCACAACAAGGCTTGCCCAAAGAATTGTTATCATTTTCCAAGAATAGATCTACTCATTGATGCAACTGCAGGCCATGAGATGCTGAGTTTTATGGACGCTTACTCAGGATATAATCAAATTTTGATGAATCCAGATGATCAAAAGCACACAACATTCACGACTGATAGGGATAGTTACTGCTACAAAGTAATGCCCTTCGGCCTAAAAAATGCAAGGGCAACTTATCAAAGAGCAGTCAACAAAATATTCGAACAACAGATACGTAGAAACATGGAGGTATATGTCGATGATATGTTAGTTAAGAGTACATCTCAATCCGACCACCTCCAAGACCTGGCATAAGTATTTGATGTACTCCGCACATACAAAATGAAGTTCAACCCAGAGAAGTGTGCTTTTGGAGTATCATTGGGAAAGTTTTTGGGACTTATGGTATCTCGAAGAGGGATAGAAGCCAACCTAGAAAACATTAAAGCCATACAGGAGATAAAACCACCAAAAAGCACCAAGGAAATACAAAGTCTCATTGGTCGGGTTGCAGCTTTAAACAGATTCATTGCCCGATTAGGGGATAGATGTTTTCCTTTCTTTCGATCTTTGAAGAATATATCCAAGAAGGGGATACCAGAATGGAACGAAGAGTGTCAGCAGGAATTCGAGCAGTTAAAAGAAAAATCAACTACCCCACCTTTGCTAGTACGACTGACCACAAGAAAGGAATTGATCATCTATTTGGCTACTTCACCAATAGTTGTTAGTGCAGTGCTCGTACAAGAGGAGGAAAAACAACAAAGTCTAGTCTACTACGTGAGTCACGTACTTCTTGATGCAGAAACAAGGTGTCTAGAGGTAGATAAACAAGCTTTGGCCTTGGTCGTAGCAGCAAGAAAGCTAAGACCATATTTTCATATCCTATAGTAGTATTAACAAACTTTCCTCTAAAGAAAGTACTGCACCGACCAGACCTGGCCGTAAGACTAGTAACGTGGGAAATTGAATTAAGTGAACATCAAATTGAGTTCCGACCACGATCAGCTATCAAGACGCAGGTCCTAGCTGATTTCATCCTCGAAACTTCAGAACCGAGCATGAGCAGGGAAGGATAAGCTACCCTTGAAAATATCAAAAGATGGATCCTTTCGGTAGATAGATCTAGTAACGCATAAGAAAGTGGATCAGGATTACTCCTGATAAGCCCAAGTGGATTCCAAATAAGATATGCACATCGCTTGAAATTCAAAACCTCGAATACTAAAGCAAAATACGAAGCATTAATCGCAGATCTCCGCATAGAAAGAGCCCTTGATATTCATAACTTAGAGGTCAGAAGCGACTCACAACTAATTGTGAATCAAGTAAATGGGCTATATGAAGCAAAAGAGAAGAGGATGAGTAGATATCTGTCTATGGTCGACCAATATAGACCACACTTCAAAAACATCCAAATCAAACAAGTCCACAGGGCAAGAAAATGAACAAGCGATGCTCTATCTAGATTAGGTACGGAAAATATGGATGTTACAAAACCAGTCGTGTACATGGAATAGCTCCAATTTCCGACCATAAATATGATCGATCAAATGCACGTACAAACCGAACAGGGATGGATGACTCCCATAATCCATTATTTGGAGAATGACTTACTACCGAAGATCCAAAAGAAGCCCAGAGCTGTCAAACAAAGGGCAGCTAGATTCACAGTCAGAAATGACAAGTTATACAAAAAGTCTCTGACCCGACCATTACTACGATGCGCAGAGGCTCCAGAAGCAACTATCATCTTAAGAAAAATTCACGAGGGAAATTGTGGAAGTCATATAGGAGCTAGAGCACTAGCAGATAAGGTAATAAGGCAAGGATATTACTGGCCCACACTACAAGAAGACTCAAAAACATATGTTCGAAAATAAGATAAATGCCAGGCACATGCCAACATACCTCATGCTCTTGCAATGCCCCTAACATCAACCCTCTCTTCAATCCCCTTCTCTAGATGGGGAATAGACTTAGTAGGAAAACTACCAAAAGCTTCAAGAAGCAGAGAATACCTGGTGGCGGTGGTAGATTACTTTACCAAATGGGTTGAAGCCGAAGCACTGGCATCCATCAATACCGATCAAATGAAAAAAAATTCATCGCACACAATATCATGAATCGGTACGGAATCCCTAAAATCATCCTCTTCGACCATGGAAAACAATTCGAAAACTCAGAATTCGAACGCTTCTACAAAGAGCATGGTATAGAACATTGCTAGTCTTCTGTAGCATATCCCCAAAGTAATGGTCAAGTAGAAGTCACCAATAGATCATTGCTTGAAGGATTAAAGAAAAGACTGGATCAATCCAAAGGCAGATGGGTAGAAGAATTACCTAAAGTTCTATGGTCTTACCGAACAACAGCCAGAACGACCACCAGAGAATCTCCATTCTGACCAGCATACGGAGTCAAAGCTCGGATTCCCGTGGAGGTTAAGGTCAGATCTATCAGAGAAGAAGAATTCAACGAAGAAGCAAACATTGAAGGAATGAGGGAAAATATAGATTTCATCGAAGAAATCAGGGATAAAGCACACTATCATTTGGAAGAATATAAAAAACGCATTGCAACATATTACAATGCAAAAGTTAAACCAAGACAATACCTCCCTGGAGATCTAGTCCTCCGAAAATCATCTGCTTTTGCTCCAACAAATCAAGGAAAGTTAGCTCCAACTGGGAAGGACCATACATCGTAGTAGAATAAGTTGCACCTGGGGCATACAAGCTGCGAGATCTAGAAACCGAGCAGCTAATACCTCGAACTTAGAATTCGAACATTTTGAGGAAATACTATCAATAGAATAGTATCAAGTCCTAAAAATTTTGAAGTTTTTTTATCCTTTATTTTCCAGTCTTTCTAAATTTTTAGACATTCAAGTCTTAGTCTTTGTTTAATTTTCAATGTCTTAGACTTTTTGAAGGCTTTGTTTTGTTGAGAAAACATAGTTTTTGAGTTTTATCAATCCTTGAAATTTCTAAGCATATCATCACAGCTCAAATCATAAACCGAGCTATAATGCTTGGGGGAATAAGAAAAGGAATAAAACTTCAGAAGACCTTAGACATCAAAAGACCAAAGTCTCTTGGGCATAAAAAAAGACCTAAGGCATCATAAGACCTAAATCTCTTAAGCATCAGAAATCGAGCTATGGTGCTCGGGAATAAAGAAAGAAAAAAAAAAGAAGACCTAAATCTCTTAGACATCAGAAATTGAGCTATGATGCTTGGGAAAAAAAAATAAAGAATAAAGAAGACCCAAATCTCTTAGGCATTAGAAACCGAGCTATGTTGCTCAGGAAAAAAGAAAAAAAGAATAAAGAAGACCCAAATCTCTTAGGCATTAGAAACCAAGCTATGTTGCTCGGGAAAAAAGAAAAAAGAATAAAAAAGACCTAAAGTCCCTTAGGCATCAAAAGACCTAAGTCTCTTGGGCATCAAAAAGACCTAAAACCTCTTAGGCATCAAAAGACCTAAGTCTCTTAGGCAGCGAAAGACCTAAACCTATTAGGCACCAAAAAGACTTAAAATTTTTTAAGCATTAAAAGACCTAAGGCATCAAAAAGGCACGGGCACTAAAAGAGAATAGGACCTAAGTCCCTTAGGCATCCAGTCAAAAACCCTTAAACCGAGCTAGGGTACTCGGGAGATGAAACATAAAAGAACTAAGCAAACTTAGGCATCCAACGAACCTTAGAAAACTAAGGTCTCAAGAACAAAGATAGATTTCAAATAACTGAACAAGCATGCACCGAGCAAGAATACTTGGCATAAAAAAGATTGTATAATCAAATAGATGAAGACGAAGACCAAAAAGGTCGTACATACATAAATCATCAAACATATGAAAGGAAAAGACCAAAATGGTTGAATATACATATAACAAAATAATTGTTTGTTCATTACAAAATAAGATTCACTCTCCAGACTTGTCTTTTGAAGAAGTAGATGAACTTCCAACCTCAGGCATTGGATCCAATCTGAGTCCAAAAAACCGACCACTTCAATAGTCGGAGGTTTTGGAAATCTTGTCTCACCAACACACCACTAAGGGCGAGGAATCTTAAGGTCATCATAAATTCCGGGGTCAATCAAACCTTTGAATCTCTCCAGATCCAAATCCTTAAAAGCCCCAGTGATACCTTGGTAGGTCTAGCGCCGAGCATAGAGATACTTGAGCGTAGTGACCTTAGCCATGGATTTTCTACATCCAGCCGTCCTAACCCATCTCTTAATAACTTCATGACGAAGTTCATTAAGGATGTCTTCAAAAACGCAAGGAGCCTTCTCTTCAACTAACTTGGTCAGATGAGCAACTGCACTATCCGAACTCTCCAGCTTAGCTCGGAGACTGGAAATCTTAGCGTCTTTTCCGACCAAGGAACCTTCAGTCTCTTCCAAATGAGTCTGAAGAGAGGACTTCTCGAGCACTAAAGCTTCATTGTTCCCCTTCATAGCAGCCATCTCACTCATGAGTTCGGCCTCTCAAGCAACCAAAGATTCCTTGCTTGACTTCAAGGATGATATTTCAACCTCCAGCTCCTAGTTGCGTTGCTCGAATTTTTGCAGAGAAAAGAAGTCCTCCGAGCTGAATCAATACTTTGACCCAAAGATTGAATCAAAGCACTGGCCATCCTATAACCAAAAAGAAAATGAATGGTTATAAATAAAATAAAAGAAATGAATCACTAAAATTAGGTATCAACCACATACCTAACAGTGGTACTATGGGCCTGAAGATGACCGAATCCCTGGAGATAAGTCATATCAACAGGGAGAAGAACTTCGGACAACCAGTCAGTGGCAATTCGAGAAATAGAGGGGGAATTTCCAGTGAACACCGAAGAGCTGGCGTCCAACGACCACTCTGGTCGAAGAACATTGGTCGATTCTGGGGCCGTCATCTCCAATTCTGGAGCATCTTAAATGAAATATTCTCACCCAAAGATGGATGAGGATCATAATCTGAAACCTTCTTAGAACTAACACTCAAACTAGCCACCCTCTTCGATGCTCGGGGAGGGAGGTTGGCAGCTCTCTCCTTTCGAACTTGGGGAATTGTTTTCCCCTTAATAGAAGAAGCACGGTCCGAGCGACCTTTATCCGGTTTGGCCGGATGCTTCACCTGCACCTCTTGTAACTCAGTAGCTACAGCAGCCTTCAAGTCCTCTTCACCTAGCAACACTGCATTTTTTTAGAGTAAGATCACTTGGAAAGAACAAAAATAAAAAAGAACATAAAAAGAAAAGACACATCTTACCAGTCAGGATTCCCCATAATGAAGATTGCTCGGATATTCTGGGCAATACCCATCACAGAAAAAAGATTCCGATCTTCGGTGGGTATCCCCCGAATGCGATCCCTTGCTTCTTGTTCGGAACGAGAAAGAGGAGGGATGGCATTTAAACCCTCCCTAGGATTTTTAGGCCAGGAAATGGGAAAGCTAGGGGGAGAAGGAGGACACACAAAGAAATACCTAGGTCTCCAACCCTTGGTATTCGAGGGAAGGGTACCTATAGTTATGAAGTTCCCTTCCCGGCCAGATTGAAGAGTAGTGCATTTTGAAAGGTAAAACCAACGATCCTGTCTTGCTTCTTATGCATAAAAAAATGAAGAAAAAGATTCATGGTTGGTAAGACACTGACCTCATTTTGTTTACAAAAACCCCAAAAACAAATAATGTTACGCCAGCTATTGGGCGCCAACATTATCAGACACATCCCAAAGTGATTAAGAATATCTACAAAGATAAGGTGCATGGGAAGCTTGAACCCACTAATGAGAGCATCTTCGTACACAGCAAACTCACCTTGGGGAGGTCAGTGAGCTCGTTCATGAAAAGAAGGAATTCTCATCACAAAATCATTGGGAATGGCATACCGAGCACTAATAAACTCCAGGTCATCCTCATAGAGCTCGGAAGGAAAGAAGTTGGGACCGGAACTACTGGAATCAAAATCTATATGTTCAGGGGTTCTAGGTCGGCTTCTCTCAAAATCAAGCTCGGAAGAAGAAAGGTTGTTTAGCCATTTTTTCCTATTTAAACTGAACCGGGCACGTATTGTCACACCCCACCCGTCGGTCTCGGTTACCCGCCCGACAACCCGTGGGTGCGATCCGTCACAAGATCCAAGGTTTTAGTCTATC
Source organism: Hakea prostrata (assembly GCF_041222555.1). Lineage (NCBI taxonomy): Eukaryota > Viridiplantae > Streptophyta > Magnoliopsida > Proteales > Proteaceae > Hakea > Hakea prostrata. Next base: position 13,843,832 of record NC_142608.1, read on the forward strand.
AACAATATTTAAGACAAATACAGATAATCATGAGCAAGAATATTCAATAACTGAATTAAATGAATTACAGAAGCCCAAAATGCTCCAATAACAAAGGAAAGAAAATAAAGAATAATGAATAAATCAAAAATGAGGGCAGCGGAATAAAAGTGTTTAAATCAGTTTCTTTCTAGTTTGTTTCTCTAAGTCAATGAACTTAGATTCCAGTTTAATAAGGTGAGGGGTTCTCCAATTCTTCTCCAGTCTCAGTGCGAACTGCCTGACCACCTTTCGCCTCTGACCATCAACCGGTGCGGTAAGCGCACTCCATGCACCCGCAGGAACTCCCGCACATGCTATTTCCATCTCCCATTGGCGGTGCCACATCTTCTTCAAACGGGATGGTTCCTTCATAGGGAACCAGCCCATCTTCGAGATACAAATCCTTCTTCCGTATAGGCTAAAAACATACAAAGAATAAAGGAATGAGTTCTAAAGAACTCGATAAGAAACAATCATATATCTCATCCATCATCCAAAAATGCCATGATACAACAAGTAATATGAATGAATGCAAAACATGAATGATGCTATGATTTCTAACTATGCAAGTCTCTAATAGCTGACATGCTTTAAGATAAACACCAGTCCTCCTCTCGGGTAAGTCTCATCACTCGATCCGGCAAGGACTGGTTACCTCTGTAGGGATCCGGGGAAAAAGGGAAAGTCCACACTGGCTCACAAACCATGGTTAGGGGTTAAGTCCACACTCTCTCACCACGACCATTGGTAATGAGTACTTGGCGCATGTCCGGGTTTCTAATCCAATGCAAGGTCATAATGGTTACATGTCTACATGAAGTCCAGATACATCCCCTATGGCACCGACCAACTCGGTTCAAGTATCCTTCGCAACCTAGGAGTAAGAATCCTCACGGACTGGCTACCTCTGTTGGACTCTACTCCATAACCCTATGGTCATCCACATATCATTGGGGCGGATGCTCTCATGATTCCTCCCGACACCCGGTCCGGTCCTTGGACATCCATGAGCCCAACCCTAACATATGCAACCCTACCATTTCATGACCAACAGTGGACCACCAAGTCACATCACTGTCATCACGGGTCACTCGGTTTCAATTCCCCTACCGAAAGGGTAGTAGCATGTGGGGTACCTAGCCATGCAATCTAGACTCATCCTAACAATGTCATCAATTAATCATGATATTGCTGAAGGCATCAGCAGGCATGTGTCCCATTCCACAGCCTCCTGATAACATCAGCCAAGATATCCCAAAAGGAATACCCCAACTATCATAATCATATACCAACTACCACCATCTCATAACAATCACAAACCATAAAGTAAATATGAAATCAAAGTAAACAACAGTAGTATAACAACATTATATATGAAACTACAGCAGTTTATATTGGTACAGATTAAGAATAACAATTAATAAATCAACATGCTGAAGTATACATAAATAGATAAGATAGACTGTCCTTACTTGCATATAACTGAAACGTCCGTAAAATGGAATCCAAAGAATTATTAGTAGACTTTTCTTTTAAACAAGAATCACCTAAACACAGGGTTATTAGAATATATAAGTCACATAAACCAATTTGAATCAAAACCGAAATCTATTTGGTCATCTGTTTACCACCGGTTGCTTGTGCCGGTCGCTTAGGTTAAGCGACCGCCACTAGTGACCGCCCCAAAAACAGTGAGTTTCAATCCGAAACTCAGGCTTCTGATTACTCGATTTCAATCCGGTTTTCGAGTAATCTCATCCTAAGTCTCGAATTGAACACTCCCTAAGCCAAAAGGGTAAGAGAAAACAATCCACTATCATCAGTAGATTACCCCTAACCCTCTCCTTGATTGGATTTACCATCTCACGGAAGCAGGGTTCCGTTTACGGTTATTCCATCTCAAGTAGATTAAATAAAGGTAAAGAATAACCAAGGGGTAATCACAGTGACGAGGGAAAAAGGGTAAAACCAAACTAACGGAGATAAGAGAGTAGAGAACGAAGGGTTAGTTCAATACCTCACACCCGAAAAGCCGCAGAAGAAGAGAACCGATCTTCCAAACCACCGTCGCTACTCCGAGACTCTTTCGGATCTTCCCCGCAGCCGTCTTAACTCCCAAATAAGAAATAACGAATAAAGTAATCGTTAATGAGACGGAGGTTGCCTTTTATAGAAGTCTGGGGGCAAAATAGGGCAAAATCCCCGAAAACAGACCGGGCGGTCGCTTGGGCCGGTCGCTTAGGTTAAGCGACCGCCACTAGTAACCGCCCCCATGTAATTTGCCATACAAGGGTGCTTTTACTAGGGGGTTGATACCCAAGGTCAACCTAGCCCTAAATAAGAGATGGGGGAGATCTTACCTTCATTCCGGACATCTCTGAACGACACCTGACTTCCAGAATTTCCCACTCCAGCCAAGGCAGGCTTTTCAGACATAGGATCCAGATCCATAGGTCTTGGGTATGGATCATGGGCTTCAATCCGGATACTCCACAAGTTCACCCGACTAGACCTTCGGGTTCTCGGACCTGGAATACGGATCTCGGGTTAGAAATACGGGGGGTATTACACGTATACTTAAAGACATAACTTCTTCATTACTAAGAAAGTTTGGGCGAGTTCCAGGAGACACATTGGGGTTAACAGAGGTATCACTCTCTGTATCACTATAACCAGAGGAAGATGCACCATCACTCCCAGAAGAAGTTCTCTCATTGTCAAAGGGGGGTCGAGTAACATAAGACCTAGAAGGTTTTGAGGCAATTGACTTCACACCCATGCAGATAAGAAAGCTAAAGCACAGTTACAGTAGCAGAAGAATAGAAGAAGAAAGCCCAGAAAAAGGAAATGCCAAACAACCTTAGAATATAGCACGAATGTAAGAATATATACCATCAAAAGTTTTAAAAGAGAAAAACGAACTTACTTGCAAAAGGAATCAAGGAAAGAGCCCCTAGAAAGGTCGAGAAGAAATGTTGAAAATTTTGCAAACTCTCGTCTTCTTCGTAGATGAAACGAAAAGCACAATATAAATGAAATGAAAGAGAGAGTCTGAGTTCTTATACATACCACAAAATCTAGATCTAAGGGACAAAAAAGGAAGAGTGCAAAAAGATCTCGATCTAACTTCTTCAAAAATATCACCATCCAACGATCCAAAAAGAAACTAATATCTTATATCCTCAAAAGTTTCAAATCTAAAGGTGAAGATGAAGAGATAAGGACGGTTAAAATTCAAGGCTTTTAAAATTTGAAAAGTCATGATGAAGTGTCATAAATACAAGCCACGTGTCAATAAAGTTGTTCTTTCAAAAATTGTGCACCGTCGTTCCAATTCTTACGGCGTAATGTCATATCAAGTGACGTTAGCAACATAAAGATCAGCTTTTCAAAATATATCTCCTCAAGTCTTGATGGTCGGAGGATCAAGCTTCATAAGGCATGTTCGATCGTAAAAGTCTCTAAAATCCAAAAAGTTTGAAGTTCGGACTTCAAAGACTGGGGGGCTTATGATAAAGGAGAATAAATTGGCCCGAACTAGTTCTGTTGAGCCTAGCCCGAACAGTTTGGACCAGGTCAAACCGGCCAAGATAAGGTCGGTCAATCAAGCATAAAGGTAGAATAGCAAGATGAATCCAATAAGACTTGTAGCCAAAGAAAAGGTATTCAATTGGGATTCAACTACTCATACTTGAGTAGGACTCAATCATTAAGATTTGTATTGCAGTCCGAACAATGTTTGAGTCCCAAACAAACTCATACATAGAAAACTATAAAAAGGTATGAGGACGCAAGAGAAAGGTACACTGAACAGAGCAATCACTACTCTACACTTTATTATTCATTGCTTTCTTGTCTTCCTTAATCGGAGAATTTCCTAACTAGATCGTCGGAGGTGATACTCGACCACCCTGGTCGATCTCATTCTTGCAGGTTCATTCGGTTGAGGAGACATGCAGGATTGCGTAGCAACAGGGAGAGTAATCAATGTCTTCTTTTCTAACGCAATTGAACATTAGAGCCGCCAGTGAGGCGAAGATCCCTGGGATAATTCAAACCAAAATTAAAAAAGAGTACAGCAGATGAGGTTAAAAAAGAATAGAAGAAGAGAAAGGGAAAGGAACAAACCAGGGAGATAATGCACGAAGGAGTCCTTGACAGAACTGCAAACAACGGCGTCGACCTAGAACCACCAGCCGGCACCAAATACGGCAGCGGCAAAGCCGGAACTGAAAATCGCCCATAACTCACCCAGATCCATCTTTCTCTCTTACAAGTTCTTCGATCGACGCACAGGAGCAAATTACAGACGGAAGCTGAAAAGGGGAACTTCTACAGTGGTCAGTGAGAGAGAAGCTTCCTTCGCCATCTCAACTCTCGAGTGAATGAGACACACGTGCGAAACAACGTAAGGAAACACTCGTACCACTTTTTTTCTTCTTCTTCTTCTTCCGTTTTTTTCCCCACTTGTAGGCCAGCTCAGCGATTCTTCTTTAATTTGGGCCTCATGTACAATGGGGTGAAGGGAGAAAAAAAAAAGGAAAGGAACGAATTTTGTAAAAAAATGTTAATTGTAGGTCCTACTTTTATGTTTCCACACTTTCTCACGAAGCCCTACATATTTTTTAGGGTTTTGAAATGTATACACTTAATTTGAAGACACTTGTCTCTAACTTTTCCATCTAAGCAACTAAACAAATCACACTTTTAGAATTTAATAGAAAAGTATATTTTTTCAAAAAAAATTCCACACCTTTTTTCCACCCACTTTTATTCCCAGCAAACAAACACAGCCTACACGTCTTTGAAATGTTACCGTCGATCTAGCATCATAGTAATTCTGACCGTTTACTATTGAAAGAAAAAAAACCAAGAAGAAATTATGGAAGTGAAATTGTCAACAAGATGAACAAGGCAAATCAATTAAATGGATGACTTGCAACATCATAAATAAAACATAGGCAAAGGAAGAAACATAATAATGAGCCATGAAAGCAGAGTTAGGGAAAGTGGTTTAAAGAATCTACCTGGGCAGCAGGAGGACTATGAGAAGGATTCACCAAGTGGGCTTGAGATTTCTATCACAATACTAGGAAAAGAAATTACTAAATTATCTTCTGCAACTATGTGGTTGGAATCCACCAATTAATAGTAAGAAGAAGAAGAAGAAGAAGTAATTAATAGTGGTTGGAATTATCTTCTGCAACTATGTGGTTGGAATCCACCAATTAATAGTAAGAAGAAGAAGAAGAAATCCAACTTCAATTATGTAACAGCCAAAACATGGTCGACATGAGTTCACGAATACTATTAATTTACCATTGCCAAGGATACCAATTGATTCCAAGGATACTCGTGGATGAATAGTTTGAAAATGATGGAAATCAATACAATGTTGTCTAATCCAGTCTTTCTTATAGAAGTCTGGCAGAGCCATACTTCAAGAACAACATTATAATTATTGAAGCTCGAGGAAGATAAAATGCCTTTTATTATCTAGTAATTACAATATTTTATTTCTCTTAGCCTAGCAAATTATGTCATATACGACAACAATTGAGAAAGAGAGGTACAAAGAAAATATCATATTAGAGCTCTGGGTCAAGAAAAATGCAATAGAAGTTTGGTTCCACTAATCGAGCTTGTCGGAGGGAGTTACACAATGTTATATCAATCATCACTTTAAAGTAGCTCATATGATACAACAACAACACTGGAGTAGCAATCCAAAAATTAGAACACACACATCTTATACTCAACCATTTCAACGCTCATTAAAGTTGGATTGTATGACTTCTAATTCATGCCAAGCATAGATAGTATGCTGTAATTTTAAATTATAAGCTTGACTTTTATTTGGTTTGAAATATTTGCAATTAAACAAGCTCAAACAAACACAATGTGAATTGTATTAATTTTGATCAAAGACCATGTCTTTTTGCACTTTTAAAAATAGTTCATCCATTACTCACCTATAATTCAGTCATGAAAAATGATTTGGGAGATTACATCACACGTGCATAGTATATATATATATATATATATACACATTATCAACCCTAAAAAGTTAGAAAGAGAAAGAGTACCAATACACCCAAGGGGGGGCGCCAAAAATTGTCTCAAATGGGGGGGGGGGGGGGGAAAAACACAAGGAAGAGGAAAAACTGAAAAAACTAAGGGAATTTACATAAAAACTGGAAAATTTTAAGGAATTAATTTAATTTTTTAAAAAAATCATCGGGGAAGGGGGGGGGGAGGCATGGCCCCCTCTGTTCCACTGTGGGTCCGCCCCTACCATTAGATCTTGATGGAAGATCTAATAAAGTTTTTTTATATAAGGAGATGCTAGGTCTTTCCTCTGATTAATATTCCATCGAGCCAGTGAAAAGAAAGCCTAGAATTGCAATTTTATCTGGTTCCATATCTTCAAAATGTATGAATCTCGTAGAATATGAAACTAGCCATTTTCTCCACTCGTATAGCCCAAATTATTGGTAAATGATGTGCTAGTTAGCAAGGTAACTCTTCTGGTGCTTTAAAATGGTTTATTATTATTATTTTTTGGTTGAACAAAATACTTTATTAGATGGGAAAACCACGATTACAACATAACCCTAATATATCAAATGACAAAATCCACCTAACATGTAAAGGTGGATTTTTTATTTTTTTTGGTGAAAATAAAATTAAAATTAAAAGAAGATTAGTGCGCTGAAAGCACATACAAGTACTAGATATTGTACTATTACAGTCATCCGGTTGATTAGCAGTAATAGTACAATATCTAGTACTTGTATGTGCTTTCAGCCAAGGTTCGAGATGTCGGCCCGTGTCGCCGTGTCGGACCCGGCGACTCAGGCGACATGTCGCCAAAAGTCGCCCGACTTTTGGTTTCATTGAACCCCTATTTTGATTGAAATCCACTCTGTTGCTTCTTGTCTGAGATGACTCTTTCCATAACTCCGAGAGTTTTTTTCTCGCTGGCAACTGGAGATCCGAAACCTTCCTCTTTCCGTAGTTGCGAGGTTTCTTATTCTTACTTGTTTTCTGTCCTTCTTGGTGTAGGAAGCCGAAAGGTTGTGGAGCGACAATCACGGTTGGTGAAAGGATGGCGGTAGCAAAGTACAGAGGAACATGGATGGGAGAGAAGAAGCTGAGAAGATGATAGAGAAGACAGTGATGGAAGTGGAAGTGTTGTGCGAAGGAAACGAAGTGTCGGATGAGTGCAGGGTTGCGTGGGATGAAGTGGAAAGTACCAACTTCTCACCTAATGATTCTCCATTGCATTGGACTCGGAGAGTACCAACTTCTCACCTTCCTTTTGCTATCGCTACCGCGGCCTCCGGTAGGTTGTGCAGGAGGTTCAAAGAAAGAAGAAACTCCTATCAATTTGGATCTTCTCATCGTCTTCACTACATATTAGGGTTTCTTATATTCTGCGCCTTCCTCTGTATCTCTGTTGAGATCTATTGCATTTGCCAGTGGAAATGCGAGAAACCTGGTTGCGAGGGGTTACAGATTCAGAAAGCCATGAATTCGATATTCTGTTGCAAACGGAGGAAGACTGCTTGAAATCTTCTTCCAAGGTTATCGATAATCTGCCTTGTAAAGATGGGACCGAAGGGAATCCTGATTACGAGTGCCTGAGATCTGAGCTTAGAAGGTTATCGATGGATTCCGGTGATTCAACGGCGATATATCGACCATCGGCGATATATCGCAGATAAGTCGGCGATATATCGCAAATAAGTCGGCGATATATCGTTGACTTTTGGTAAAGTTGGTGTCGCTGGGTGGTTTTGTGTCGCCCCCCAGCAACATGATGAAAAATCGCCTTGTGTCGGCGATTTATCGCCGACACAAGGTACCGTGCTTTCAGCACTAATCTTCTTTTAATTTTAATTTGAGTTTATTGTTAGAAAAGCCTCCTGAGTTTAAGCACCTCAGCTGCCATGTTAGCCTCTCTTGGAACATGAGTGAAGGAGATGGAGTCGAAGGAGTCTGCAATCCTTAAAATATATTATATTATATTATAGGAAACACCTTCCATGGTGCTTCACTCGGATTGTTCCTTAGAATGGCTATTAGAGCTTGATTATCAGTTTCATCATATATAGGAAACACCATCCATGGTGAAATAGAAATAGTTTTGACACAAGTTGTGACTATCTCTCAAAGCTAAATTTGGGCATGACTAGATTTAGGTGAAACAATTTAGAGAGGAATATTCATGGAATTTGCCATTTGAAATAGAAGAACTCTAGTATAACCTTGATTATACGGTTTCACTTCTACAAGAAAATCTGATTAAACTCCTAAGAAACAGAACCACTAAAAAAAAGATTTTTCTTGACACAAACCCTTGGTGGATTATCGAGTGAATCCATAATATATATAATTTGTTTCTTGGGCTGCAAGGCTGATTTGCCTCCTCGTATCCAATTTCTAATGCTTACTTTTTCTTTTGTAAGAATTTTTCAAAGCATTTGAAAGAGTCACGTCTGAAAGTCCTTGGATGGACCACTGGGGAAATGAAGTTATATTTATTAGTCAAAATTTCTTTTTATAAAATCAAAATGTTCTATAAAACCAATGGGACCTCATAGTAGTTTGATTATATGATATTTTTATTTTCAGCTTGGGCATGCTCGGTCCTCATGCTATCATTTCTTGGAAGTCACTGATTATCATTTCAATCAATAAGACACTACCAACTATAGTTGAACACTTTCGGACCTCGCAAAGAGAGCGATCTCTCCGCCCTAAAGTGGTATTACCAGCCACTCTCTTTCGGGTCCACTCGTTGTTCCGTCTGGGAATAAGCTAAGCCCTACCCATCTATAGTCCACCCTGATTTCATCTAAACTCCGTTGTCATCCGGCATTATCACGAAAGCAGCCCCGGTGCCCTCCTACTCCTGAATTGCACATAATATCTCAAAGGAAAGAGAAAAAAAAAATCTCATGATAGCTCGAAGAAAAAAAAACCTTTTCTTTTGTACAACTACGAGAAGGGATTTCTCTATTTCGCATCAGGCCATGAGGACAAATAGCTATGCGGTTGACCAGCCACGAACGATATCTGAGATAACTTCCGTTTAACGAAGGCTTGCTCGGGTTTCAGGAAAGGAGGGGTTGGAGTATTCTACCCTTTTTAGGAACGAATCCCTTATTGTCCTCAAATGCATGTCTTGATCCAATGCCGCCACCCCCGTTTGACTGCCGCTCGGGGATGTAGTTGTAGATACGTTCGCTCCGTGGGTTTCCGACGGCGGGAGTAGAGCTTCAACCACAAGGGTCTGAAAGAGAATCAGCACGGGAAGAATGCAGCCTAGGAGAAGTTCCGGAATCGGTCAGTCGAGGCTTGTGAGAGCCAACAACTGGCTATTGCGTATCCATCAATGAACATGGCGTGGTAGGAAACAAAGGCAGAGGAAGAGGCTAAGGCGGCTAAAGCAAGGGCAAAGGCAGCGCTCCCTAAGGGCCCCAAGCCTAGTTCCAGAATTGCCTTTCCAATCCTCTCTTCACTAGGTACGGTCAGATATTTTCCAGGCCAGCGCACTTCTTCTTCTAGAATCCCTTTGACCACGCACAGGAATGGCTGAGTTGAGATAGCCGGAACGAAAGAGAACGACCCAAGCTCCAGCTTGCAGAAATAAGTCAGGACCATCAAAGAATTACTCTGACATCTTCTTCCAATACCTAATACTGAAGAGCTTCAGCTTCACAAGCACCATTCCTCTTAAGCATTTCTCCCGGGTTCTGCCGTTGAATGTTTTATCAATGGTGGAGTCAGGAATCCAATCGGGTATAGCAGCTGTCGGAATTAGAGCACTCGAAGGCCAATCTCCGTCCGGCCCGAGGAAACTGGATTTGTATGTATAGCCACTTCAGTCGTGCTTGTCGTTTCTCGAATAGAAAAAAAAGTATCTTTTTTCTGGGAACATGGTCAACCAAAAATGTGAACCTTTAGGAGTAATTCATCGAATTGATTAGATATAAAATCAGAACATCCCCCTTCATATGGTCCCACTATGTATACCTACATATATACAGATACATTGACTTTCTATTTCAGAATCTGCTGATCTATTTAAAATTTAAATGCAACAAGAGGTTGAGTATGAGGGCAAATCCCCAAAAGGGATGTTGATTCGTCGGTATTTAAAAGACCGGTCAATCTTCACAGTGGAGCTCTTTTTTTTCTGCTTGCATTTTGCTTAATAATCTGCTTCATATTTTTGAATTCATATCTGTAGCCACAATCAAATGGTTTAGTCTCCAGATACTTTTCTTGTCCCCTTGTCCATAGGGACCTCATGGCATACAACCGACATGACTCCCGCTAGATAGCCGCCCCTTTCTCTCTTTTTATGGCGTCGTGGACGGACGTATTTTGCCACATACGTGGGTTCGGTCCTCCAAGGCTTGTTAGAGCTCTCTTTAACCTGCTCATGGCTAGATTGATCGGTTTCGGGTCAAATAGGAAGAACTAGAAGATTCCACCTCTGGAAAGCGCCTACACCTAATGGCTTAGGTCGTTGTTCCCATTTCCTCGCTGACCCATCAATTACACACGGCAACTCCCCTACTATTTATAGGCCGCTACTTTCCCTTCCAACAGATCTAGCCCGGTCTAGACGGTGAAGAAGAGCAATGCCGCTTGTAAAGCTCTTTTGTCGAGTGCGCGATCATGACAGGACTCGAGGAAGAAGCCTCGACTAACTCCGTGCCAGCGAGAGTAGCAAGCTTTAGGGTGCTAGTTCCCTTGAAAAGAACCTTACCGGAATAGCGGCCCTAGCTTCTAGTCCCACTTGTAGCCTGATCGGGACTTGAACTAAAGAAAAGAAAATAAATGCACCTACAGTAGAGATGGACATCCGAGTAATGTACGTCTACCCATGTCAACACACGCAGAGAGCCCGAAGAAGAGCTCAGCCAACACCATGGGAGTGGGCGCCAGCCGGTCTTTCAGCCAGATCCCCCTAAAAACTGTACGTGCGGGTCTCCCCGCATGCGGCTCACGCCATTCGAGGTGGCCCAGCATTCATTCGCAAATCAATAGGAAGAGGAGGAAAAAAAAAGCTTTCCAATTAGATAAAGATTTCACTCCTACAATCACTTTTTCGTTGAGATAATACCCCACGGGAGGGTCTGATTTGTGAGGATGACGAATTACCGGATCCACTCGTCTTCCCGCCCGATTGATCTTTCATTTGTGTTCTTATTTGGTTAATGTACATATTCTAAAGGTCCATATAGCACCCTCTTGGCCTTAAATAAGAGTTTATCTAAGACTCAATTTAAGGGTGTCAATTTTTATTGTGTATTGTTTACTAAAAATCAAAATGGTGCCACATATATTGTATTATATCATTATGATTAAAGATAGTACAATATTGATATGACACTTATATCGAATATCAAAATCATTTTGTACTGAATTAATATAATACGATAATGATATGACATATTTATATTATTAGATATTTAATACCATAACGATATAAGAAATTTATATAGCAGTACTGTACCAATGTCATATTAAATATGGATTCTCTACCAAATTGATACATCGTTAAATACTTTTTTTCTTTTTCTTTGGGGAAGAGGGGGGAGGGTGCAACCCGTGCAAGCACTACTCCCTTAATTCAACCTAGTTTTAAATAACACATGTTATGGTGGTCTCCACACCTTGCTTAAATTGTAAATAGTCAAGAGTAAAAACCCTATGGTTTTCCCTCAATTTAAAGATATTTTTGGAATACAAATAATTGTTTTGAAAAAATTAATTAAATAAAAATTAGGTTTTGAAATTTATAAAACTGTATTTTATAACCAATTAATCTAATCTATTTTATTTAAATGCGGGCCAATGATTGTTTGTACTATAAAACTTCTATAGGAAGCCCAATCCAATTTCAGCAAAGAGTTGACGAGATGAAGTAGCGAAGACTAGAGCGAGGGCGAGGACCAGTTGGTGGGCCCAGTTGAGCTTTCCTCTTTATTTTGATCGAACCCCAATGCCATCCGTCAATGATAACGACCACAATTGCTAGTTGACTAACCAATATTCACTCCATTTTTCATGGACCATCACATCAAAAATTTGAGGTCCATTTACAAATTACATCCAATCATTTGATAGGATGCAAGGAAACATTAAATACATGTATAAAGAATCATTTCTTTATGAGAAATGGACCGGTATATTTATGGTGTTATATGGTTATTATGTCTACCCCCCGTTGAGGAGACTGGCGTGTAGCTGTTATTATGTCTAAACAAGGATCAAACTCTGGCTGTGGACAAAGCCCACTTTTTTCCCCCCCGTGTTTTTTTTTTTTTTGGGTGGGGGTGTCTAGAGATTTCGGAGACAGCCTACAGCACTTCACAAAAATCATGTCGCTCAAATAGTTAAGAGAACCCCAGATTCTTCCACCCAAACACTTAATTTATAATTTGACTCCTAGATTTGAGTCAGATTTGAAATCTCTAGATATTGAAATCTTCGCGCCATGTCCCGGCCCTAAATTGATTGCTGAGTCTCCTTTACAAAATCTATAACTCCATCAATGGCGACTCGACAGAAGCTTCAACTTCCATGTCTTCATTTCATGCTTTATGTCTTCAACCTCGTTACCATAGGCTCCATAAACGCTGCTTCTCCTTACGCTTCCGGAATCTCTTATCACGATTACTGCGACTCCATAGTCCCTGAATCTACCGTAAGTGGAACGGAACCCGAAATGTTGCGGGGTGATTTTCTCGAACTGCGGAATGGATACTACCTCGGTGGAGATAGATTTCTTGGTCAGAAATCAGAATTCCAATCGTCGTCACCCGAAATCTCCAGATATATGTATTTTTATACCAGAAATGTCTACCAAACTGATGCTCCTGACGTTCTTATGGTCGAGGGGAACGTAGGCTTCCAAGGCTCAAAAGCGTATTCTGACTCAGTCAATTCAACTTATGTTCGATCTCGTACCAATTCAACTTATGTTCGATCTCATAATGGCCGGTTACGCCATCGGACACCTCGGTTCCGAGTTCTGTATAGAGTGAAATTCAAGTTACAGGGGTTCTGGTCTGCATCGACTGGGAAGCTCTGTATGGTCGGATCTGGTATGAGTTACTCGGAAGAGGAAGAAGAAGGTATGTCACTCACGCTTTCGGCCGTTTTAAAGCTAAATTATCCCCAAAAATCGACGATTCTTACTTGTTTGGTTGGTGGAACTTTGGAGAGCTTGGATGAGGTCGACAGTTCAAACTACTTTGAACCGATTTCCATATTACATTATTCTCAGGACAAGTACGACTACTCGTTGATTAATAATGAAATTGACAACGGGTGGTCGAGTCCCAGTGGTGTTCAGCAAGAGTTAGCTTATCTTGGTTTACCGTCAAGAGTAGATATCTGTTCCGTTCTAAGCAGGAATACTCCATTTAAATTGGAGTACAGGCGTGACTGCGACGACTCAGAAGCTGCTAATTGTCGTCTTCTGGATAACAGTAATGGATTTTTGCCTGGCGCCATGTTCCTTGATGAACTCCGGTGTTCAAACAACCAAAAGATGCTGCTGGCGATGGTATTTACCAACGATAACAGCTTTAGTCATCCTTTTAATCCCAAAACGTCACTGGTTGGCGAGGGAGTGTGGGATGCAAAGAAGAATGAGCTTTATGTCGTTGCTTGCCGAATCTTGAATTTTAAGGATTCCTTGGCCGGAGCTTCTGTCGGAAATTGCTCAATTAGGATGAATTTGAGATTACCGGAAGTATTCTCTATCATAAAGAAGAGTACAGTTGTGGGACAAATTTGGAGTAATGCAACTGCAAATACTTCTGGTTATTTTGATGCACTTAGCTTCCATGGAGAGGATCTATCACCAGTAGTTCCAGGTGTCAAGTATGAGTATACCATGATGGGCGGAATAAGAAAGATGTGTGATGTCAAGACTGCTAAAAGCAAAGGAGCGATATACCCTGATGGGTATTCAGATGACATGGTATTCCACATGTCTGTGAAAAATGATCTTGGGCAAGTTGCATGGGGGTCTGCAACTCCACAAACTATTGGTGATCAGTTACATAAGCACTTCAGCCGCTCTTTCGTTCTCCAATATAATCCTGTACGTGATGCACCTCAAGTGAGTACTAACAACCACAGCAGTCTACTGAATGTGAGCTATCAGATGATCTTCAGGATTTCACCAGATTTCAAATTTGGTAGAATTCCTCTAAATGCAAGCACGACCGTACAAATTTCAGCTGAAGGGATCTACAGTGATGAAACTGGAAGCCTATGCATGGTGGGTTGTCGGATTTTGGACTCGAAGCAAAACATACCTGCCAAAAGTGATTCCTTGGACTGCAAGATTGTCATCAATCTCCAGTTCAGTCCTTTGGATTCAGAGGTAGGACAAACTCATGTCACTGGAACGATCAATAGCACCAGGGAGAAGTCTGACCCTCTTTACTTCAAATCTTTAGAGGTTTTGTCAAATGTCGTGTATCATAGACAAGCACAAGAATCTCTTTGGAGGATGGATCTGGAGATCACCATGGTTCTCATCTCGAACACGCTTGCCTGTGTATTTATTGGATTGCAAATTTTCTATGTGAAGAAGCACCCAGACATGGTTCCGTTCATCTCACTTGTGATGCTTGTCGTACTTACTTTTGGACAAATGTATCTTACTTTAGGGCAAATGATCCCTCTACTGGCGAACTTTGAACCATTGTTCATGGGAGGCCGTAATGAGGTTATTGTAAGAGTAATTACAATGGTTGTTTTTCTGTTGCAGTTTCGTCTTCTCCAACAGGTTTGGCCAGCAAGATGGAGCGATGAATGTCATGAGGGCTTGTGGACTGCTGAGATTAAAGCTCTATATGTAACTTCGCCATTGTATCTACTTGGTGGGTTGATTACTCTGTTTGTGCAATGGGTGATTAGCGGGTTTTCTATGAATAGTTATGAGCAGCTTTACGTTTGGGGAGACATGAGTTCTTATGCTGGTTTGGTCCTGGATGGTTTTCTGCTTCCTCAGATCCTGTTCAACTTGTTCTTGAACTCCAAAGAGAAGGCTCTCGCCCCAACATTTTATGTTGGAATGAGTGTTGTCCGCTTGCTACCACATGCATATGATCTTTATAGGTCCCACTATTATGGTCGTTACTGGGATGCTTCGTACATCTATGCTAGCCATGGCGTGGATTTTTACTCCACAGCTTCGAACATTATTATCCTTTGTGGAGGTATGTTGTTTGCAATCATCATCTTCATACAACAGCGGTTCGGTGGTCATTACATCCTCCCCTTGAAATTTAGAGAATCTGTTTCGTATGAAAAGATCCCTGTGATTAGCTGTCAGTGATTTGTAAAAGTAACTTGCTTTATTCTGTATTGGCAATAATTGCAAGAATAACTTGTCATCCCCAAGGAAGCAAAAGGATAACAACCTCTATCTTGAATTGTATTTAGTATCCAGTTAGAGGTGGACGGATTAATCGTTGGCGATCCCCAACCTGCAAGAACATCCCTTTTTTAATGAGGTCACGACCAAGTAGAATTGATCGCAAACCCTAGGAGTCAGAGGGTAATGGTGACACTTTTAGAAATGAGCTATTTTTGCAGTACTTATTCAACATTAATCTTCCCCATAGAATTTGTGGGTTATTCAGTAATTCCCATGTCTTCTGAGACAGAAGTGCGATGTAAAAATTCAAACCACCATCACAAATTGTGGGAAACAAAATAGTATGCCAATCAACAATAAGAACCTATTGTCTTTCTCCATAAGACCAAAAGAAGTTTCTCAATTTCTTGTAGAACTGACAATGGCAGCTGGAAGCAAGAGATGTACTGAGAAGGTAGGGCAACAACAGTAGATGGGATTAGGACAATCTTTCAAGGGGAAGCTAGGTATTTAGTTTTCCATCCTTGTAATCTATTGTTGACTCTAGATAGAAGAGTGTCACAATGTTTCCGTTTTAGCTTACCCGAAAATAAAGGGATAACTAGATATATATCCGTTGTTGACGTGGGCAAGATGTGAAAGTGTGTAGACAAATCTCTCTTCACACTTGCAAACATACTCAGGCTATAATGAGCTCTGGTTTTCTGTGCATTAATTCCTATCCTGATAGAGCACAATAGTCCTGTATTAATTGGCCAAACTTCTTAATTAGCTCCCTGCTTAGTGGCTTGTCCAAACAAAATTATATCATTTGCAAAAGCAAGGTGAGATAATTGTTCTCCACCCTTTACCAACTGGATACCTTTCAATTTGTTTTTTACTACTGCCAATTCCAAGTGGGAAGAAAGAAGTTCCACACATTAACAAATAAATAAGGTGATAAAGGATCATCTTGCCTTAAACCTCTAGGAGTTATAGAAGAAGAAATGGATCCATTAGTAAGTGGAGTATATGTAACAGTTGCGACACAAAACATAATCCACTAAATCCATTGAGAAGGAAAACCATAAGATGAGATTATGTGTTTAAGAAAATCCCATTACAATTGGTCTTAAGCCTTACTCATATCTAACTTAACTACCATAATGCCTTTTTTCTTTTTCCTGTGACATGTATTTTATTGAGAATCTCATAAGCAATCAAAATGTTATCCTAAATGTGCCTCTCTTTCACAAAGCCAATTTGTTGAAAAGAGATATGTGGGATGATGTGCTTTAGTCTATTTATCAGGATTTCTGAAATTATCTTGTAGCTCATGTTACATAAGCTAATTTGTCTAAAATCTCCAATAGTTTCAGGCAACTACCCTTTAAGGATTAGGGTAATGAAAGTAGAGTTGTGAGTCCTAGAGAAAGTAGTTGATTCGAAAAATTGAAAGAGCATGGCTTGAACATCACTCTTTATTTCTTCCCATGCCTGCTAATAAAATATGCCTGGAAAGCCATCAAGACCTAGAGATTTTAATCCATTAGCATGAAAAACTGTGGATTTAAATTCCTCTTCTGATACAGGATGTAAAAGCTAGTTGCTATCTTCAGCAGTAACCCTATCCTTGATAGGCTCAAAGTACTCATCGGATCTCCTTGGAGATGAGGAAGGATATAAAAGCTTAAAAGGCTTGGTAAAGCATCTGAAATATCTCCTTGCACCAATGAGAGTGAGACCATTTTGTTTAATTATTTTTATCATATTATGAGTCCTTCCCACCAGTGTGCTCTGATGAAGAAACCTAATATTCCGGTCCCCATGCAGTGCCCAGTTAATTTGAGACTTCTGCTGCCATTTATTTGCTTGTTGCTTCATCACTGGTTTCAACTAAAAGCTACCTTACGATTCTCTTCCACAAACCACTGCTCTGACCTATGATCTAAAGGCACTCCTTCATGATCAGTAATGGACTTCTTTAGCACTTCCTTTTTATTCTCTAGAATCTTCACAATATCTTTATTCCATCTCTTGAGGATGACTGACAAGGAAGTGAGTTTCTTTGCTAGAGTGTAGAAGGGGGAACCACTAAAAGACATAGTCCATGACTTGCCAAGTAACCCATTATGGGAATCTTCATGGACCCAAAAACTCTCAAACATGAATGGTCGAATTTGCTTACCAACTTGTAATATTTAAAAGTAGTGCTTTATGATCAGAACGAGACATTGTGAGATGAGTAACCACCACTTGTAGGAATCTTGAGAACCAATCTAAATTACAAATGAACCTATCTAGGAGCCCTTCAATACGATTTGTCTCCTGTTGCTTATTACTCCATGTAAATTTACTTCCCATTTAAGGTACGCCTGATCATTTTATATTCATTTACAAAGGATTGAAATGGATGCAGTAGGTTAGAATGAATCAGCCATCCCCCTTGGTGATCTGTTATTGCAAGATATGAGTTCCAATCGCCACCAAGTACCCATCGTTGATCAATGAAAGATGCCAAGTTTACAAGAGTTTGCCAATCACATTTTTGAGTAGATGGCATCGAGCTCAAGTAAACACAAGTTAAATACCATATATTAGAAGACTCTCCACAAAGAAGATGAACACACGATGAAGAAAACCACACAACTTCAACTTGCACAGAATCATTCCAATAGAACACTAAGCCACCAGCTCTACCTTCTGGTGGTACCAACACTTAGAAAAAACCCCATTTCTTATACAACATCAACTCGACCAACTTAACTATAGAAAGAAAAAAAACAAGGGTCTATGTCTATTAATTAAAACACTGATTTCCTTTTGGATAGAGGAGTGACCCAATCCTCTACAACTAAGCATTAATCCCTTCTTTTCCCCTCCGATGGCCCTTCCAGGTTGGCCATCAACAAGTTAGATTAGAACCATATTGGTTTTCCTGCAATTTCTTCCAAGCATCAGCCTCATTACCCTTTAGGTCATCCTGCATTATCTCATGTAAAACAAGGTTATGTTTATGATGCTTATGGGGTGGCACATGGGGTAACTCAGGGTCTGAACTCGGAGTGGAAAGAAATTTGCCATGGTGATCCGAAACAAGCTTGCAGGAAGGACACATGGCTTTGCGGTAATGAACTTCAATTTTTTTTTTGCATTTTGGGATCGTTTTGAGGCCATTTTGGGCATTTTACTATTTTCAGTGGCATTTTTGTAAATTTATTTGTGTGTATTGCCCCGTCATTTTAGGGTTTCTTGGCACTATAAAATCATGTTTTGTGCGTCTTTTTGAGGCACCTGAATATTGTTGTTTTTTAATAAACTTTTGGAAGACAGAGTTCTCCATTTTCAATCTATTCTTCTGTTTGGCCTTGATTCTTTGTCATTTCGGCATCAGTTTACAGGGCAACAAATATGTAACTTTCCTAACTACTATCTTACTGTTTCCCTTCAGAGGAGTGCTAGAAAAGGAAAGTTGGCTACCAATAATGCTTGAATATGCAATTCCGGAGTCACATTAACAGGGGTGGCAGCTTCGTCCATTGGTGTTGAGTGAGGGGTTGGAGGAGGGGTGTAAGTCGTCACGCTTTCCAACGTACAAAGACTTAGGAGACAATTTATGAGAGAATTCCAACAAAGTATGAGGAGGATTTAAATGGTGAATGAAAAAGTGCACATTCGCATCATTCATGAAAGTAGAAACAAACGCCACAAGATTTTTGGATGGGTGAATAAAAGCTACCACCGGTGAGTTGCTGCCTTCTACATGCTTGGGGATGCTGATGTTGAAAATAAGAATAAGTTAGGGAATTCGATTTAAAATGGTTTCTCAGATGACAATTAACAAGTTAATATAGCACAAGATTTCTATAAAACTTGGAGAACTTGAGTAATCAGAACCAAAGAAAAAGAAAAGAGAAAAGTTGTGTTGTCCAGAATATTGAAGACGGTGAGAAAAGCTGCTCCAAAACTTTTAAAATGAAGTTACACTTTACAAGATTCACAGAAATTAGAGCAAAGGGGTGCATGCATTTAGCACCCTAGCAAACCAAGGAGGAGGAAGATGTGCTTGATGAGTTCTAACTTCAAAAAAGTAATATGAGCTGTGAGATCAAACCGTCAAGGTGAATTGAGGCTGACATTAAAGCTAACATGATTGAATTTAGGTAGCTTTCTAAACATATGGTTGTGAGATCAGACTAAGGCCGTTAGGTAGCTTTTCCAACATACATCTGTAGTTGTAGTTTGTGAACAGGATGTATAGTTGTGCCATGGGATTGAATTGTCAATAAACTTATTTTATGTGATGGTATGATGTTATTCTGATGATCACATGATGCTCATTTTGTAAAATCCAGCTTTTACCTAACTTTGACCCGACCCGGTCATTGTTGTGTTTGTAGGTCCGAAGACCCGAAGTGGTGGTAGAAGGGACTTATGGGCCCTGCTGGTTGATGATGTGGTGTCGGAACTCCAGTATATGGACATTGATGATGCTGCTCCTTCCTTGAGCACATCATCAGTGTTAAGTTAGAATCTGCGCACTGATGAAGAGTGAGACAGTTGAGATATTAAACGGACTCCTGTGCATAATCCGAAGGTACTCCCTAAAACTAGACTTCTTGAGTGAACTGTAGGAGAAAACCCCATGCAATTTGACCTTGTATAGCCCTCCAAGTCCACACCTAAAGTTGCTGAACTATTCTGTTAAATTCTGCAGAAACATGTTTTGGTCGATACTAGTGGTCGATACTATCGACCAAATGTATCGACCAACAGGTTTGCTGAACCCAGGTTTAAAGATTCTCTGGAATATTCTTTTCTATTTATTTATTCCTCGAGACTGGAGCCCTATTCTAGCATTTTCAACATCTGAGAACGTGGGAGAGCCTCTCAAGAACTTCTTCTTGGTAATGGTGAAGCATCTACTCCATTAATCATTGTCAACCACTCATTTCCACTTTCTTGTTCCACTCTCAAGGTATGACTCTCTCTCCTAATCACTTTCTCACTCCTCTTTTCTCTATTTTACTGTTGGGACCATGGCCAAGGTGCTGCAACCTTGCAAACACCTTGCCATGAATCTTCTATACCTCATATATTGATGTTTTCACCGATATGACTATGATTTATTCACCTCATGATCATTAACTACACATTTCCATGATTTATTGCTCACCAACTTGCTTTATTTACCAAAACTGAGATGAAGCCTATGATTAACCTAATCTACACCTTGCATATGAGGTCAATGTTGCTTCTAAGTGATTCCCTATCTAATCCCCTATGTTTTCCCCAATTTGCATTAAGATATAGCTAATGCCATGTTTAACAACTCTTGACCTTGATGAATCAATTTGGGGATTCCTAAATGGACCATTGGATTATGTTAAATTCGTGATAATTAATGTCCCTATGTTGTGCTTAGACTATCCCCCAAGTTTCGTATCGATCCGAGACCCGGAAGACCAAATCTGGGCCAAAACCCAAAAAGCCAGCTTGCTGTCCGAAATCTTCTTGGTCGATGCTTGTTGGTCGATACTATCGACCAAATGTATCGACCAACAGAGTTGTTGTCAGCAACTTTTGCCTAGTTTTGATTCGTTCGATCTCCGATTGTTCTGATTTCTTCTCTAACCTTTCATATATGCTTGTTTAGGGTTTTAAGACTATTTGGGCCACTTGCTTGTGATCTTGGACCATTCTCTTCTCCAATTCAAGGTAAGGATAGTTATCGATAAAATTACATAGGACATGGAATTTTGACTTGGTGTTCCTAACCTAGTGAGCATAATTTCTATTTCATATTCCTATCATGTTAGACTTGCTACATATGTCTTTCAACAGTAGCTTTGTATTTACATTATTTTATTTCAATGTCTTATCATGTTTATCAATTTCAATATATGATGACTTATGTCAATGTCATGAATCGAATGTTTATTTTGAGGTTGTATTTTGTGAATTGATATGATGAACTTGGGCATGTGATTGCTTAAGTATAACTTGGGATTGAGGAGTACCCTACTGGTGCTTCTGTCCTTGGACATCGGAGGGAATAGTATGGGATGTTCTCCGAAGGTGTCCATCGACGCTTTCCCGAGTTATTGGATGACATACATAGGACTTGTCTAGATGTTTGGCTAGGATGTCCCTATCATATCAGACCCGATTCGGAAGGGCATTGAGACCGAACGACCCGTGGTAGTAGTGTGGATTTGTGGGCGCTCAAGACCGATAACCACCCCGTGAGTGGACATAAATTGCATTGCGGTTACCCGAAAGGGGCCATTTATTGGTAGGGTTGCAAATGGTTAGACTTGGGCTCACGGGCACTCAAGACCGGTGAAATGATCAGTGAGGGGGATGTGAGAGCTTCCCGTCTACCATTTGTGAATGACCAATAGGGTTGATGAGTCCGGCGAGTAACATCCATGACTCTAGTGTGAAGGATACCGGAAAAGATCCGAGAGGGGAGGAATGGACGTATCTGGAACTGGCATGATATGATTAAGTAGATGACTTGCATTGGGCTAGGCTTTACCTTGACATGTGCCAATACTTGTACCAAATGGTGATGTGAGAGAGTGATGACCGAAACCCCCAACCATGGATTTGTCCGAGAGGGATGCAGGACCCAGTTCCCCCCGGTGATGAGTGACTGAGACTACCTAAAGAAGTATGGTGCTATGACTTAAAGCATGTCTACCCTAGATGACCAGCATACTTAGAGTAGAATCATATTGCATTATATGTCTCATATCATCTGCATCATTTTATGATTATCTTGTGGCTTATGTGTTGTGGAATAACTTCCTTGCTAAGTTCTTTTGAACTCATTCCTTTTCTGTTGCAATATTTTGCTAGGCTACTCTACAGGTGATTTCTCTGATGGCACATTCCCTGAGGCGGACCCGGATGCCTCATACTACTATCCGGAGGCTGGCTACAATGAAGACTTTGGTGACGGTACCGAAGCAGATCCTCCGGCGTATTAGGGTTAGCCCTGAGATAGTATGGGAGCAGCCATATTGGGTCTCTGAGGTCTTCACTATCGAAGAGAACATATTTATTGTGGAGGAGACTTATGTGTAGCTACCCACCCCCGTTTTTGTGACAGTTAAACTCAGAGGAATTGTAATAACCTTAAATTAAATTTCATAACTTGAGACTTGTACTTATTTAATTTTGACCTCACTTCCGCTTATTTGAAGGAGTGGATTCCGCTCACTGCCTTCTTAATTTATCTGATATGATATCTACTTCCGTACTCTGATTATCCTTGGTATCTCTTTTCTGAATTCTATTATTATCAATTGCTAGTTTAATATTGATTGTTCATAATTATGTTATTGTCGATGTGGATGATGTGGTCCGTGAACTATGGATCTTCAGGGCTGTGGATCACATCCCGGGTATGCCAGATAGGGTACCGGCTGGGTGGATGTGACACATTTAATGCTTATCTTTCATTTCTCTCTCTCTTTTAATGGTCATGATGGTAGGATGTTGTTGGAATATCACCCACATTCAAATCTGTAACCAACCAGCATATTTTCTATTTGAGTTCGATTAGACGTTTAATAAATATTTCATATAAGCTTTCAGATTCCCATCCACAGAGGATTTGGGTATCTGTTATTCCAAGAGCTACCTGTGTGCAATTTGGTCCACTACTTGGGTGAACCAGGTTCCTGTGGATCAAAGAGGTGTGAGAGTGGGACGCCTCTTGGGACAGGAAGCCACCTCCAATGATTAAGTCAGATTTAGGAAAACATAGATCCTCATATTGAGGATTAAATGCTCCAAGAATGATTGTTTTCTTTGAAACTTGCCGATGAATTAATGCTAGAGTTATTATAACTGGGCTTACCCTCGTTTGTTCTGAAGATATTGCTTATATATCAACTACATACCTTTGCTATTGTGAAGATGGATCTTGACCGTAGGATCCCTTCCATTAAGATGAAGGGTTGAGATTGCTGATGGTGGATAACTTAGTCACCAAGTTAAGAACTCAATCTTCCTGGAGAAGCTTCAAGCCAGCTGCAACTTCTCCCAAATTGATCATTAGTTCAGAGTCACATGAGCTTAGACGTGACAACCATCCCTTTAATCTCCAGACAAATCATAAGGAAACAATACTCAAAAAGACAAACGAATGGGAGGCTTCCTGATGGGCACTGAGCATTTAATACACCTCCGAGCATTTAACGTTGAGTTTAATGCTCTAAATGACGTTTGGATAAAGATGAGCTGAATCCCTTCGCAACATTACTTTTGCTAAGAAGTGACATTTTGAGCGCCATGTAACGCATATGCCGAGAAGTCCCTTATGCCACGTGGCATTCATTGAGAGATGTTCTTCAAGGCCAACATTACCCCAAGAAGTGGCTTTACAAAAAGTGCTTAAGCAGCTTCTTCAAACTGGGTTTAGGAAAATGTTCTCAACCAAACGGTTAGCATTGGTTTAATGGCCTATATCATAATGCACATAACATTAGCTCCCTAATCTTTTCATTAGAATATGATGCAAAGAGTTTGTGAAATCCAACCCTAACCTAACCCTGACCTTGACCCAGAAACTCGATTGTTTTTAGGTCCGAAGACCCGGAGTAAAGGAAGAAGCCAACTATGGGCCATCTCAGTAGAAGACATGGTGTTTGACTCTGAACCCATGGATGTTGATGATGGAGTTCCATACTTGGAAGTCTGTGTAGATCTAGAAAGAAAGCTGCAGCTTGAAGAAGGTGAGTCTTGTTGATAGACTTGAAGTATAGTTGGATAAAATTCGCAGGCATTTCTCTATACTAGACAAGTCACTTGATGAGTGTGCAAAAGCCCATGAGGTTTGGACTTGAGTTGGGCCTCCATTTCCCTATTTTGGCCTTGTTGACTTGATTGGTCAACTCATTGGTCGACTGGGCCAGTCGACCAAGCAGTCGACCAACTGTGTGTTAAATCCGAGAAAATCCAATTTTAGGGTTTTTCACTTCTATTTAAACCCTACTTCGTGTTTCTTAGTTACAGCTGCCTCCTAAAAACTTTGTGAACGTGGGAAGACCTTTCCAAAACCCTTTTCGGTGATTTCGAAGATTCCTTTGCCAGATCTGAAGTCTCTCATCTCCGATCTGTCGTTCTAAGGTTAGTATCTCTTCTATATTATAATTTATTCTTTCTTCGATCTTATTCTTGATTGAGATCAGGAAGAAGATGCTGCATTCTTGCAACCATCTATCCATGATCTCATTCTATTCTTTGAGATCCATGATCATCGTCATGATCTTAACCCTAACCCTGACCCTTGTTTGATCTTTTTGGAAACCTTTGGTAACCTCCCATGTGAGGGTAACCACATGAGTTATATTTATGTTAATCTAAACTTTTTCCAATGATTTTCTTGTTATCTAATTGCTAAGAAATTATTCCCTTTCATCTTGTAACCCTAGCCTTTTCATGAGAGCCATAAGATTGAAAACCTAACTTCTTGGTTCAAATCAAGACCCCATCTTTTGACCTTGACTTGATGATTTTACCTTTCTATATAGTTCAAATATGTTCTAGGAAGTTCCCCTTCGAATTTCGGATCAATTCGACTTCAAACGAAGAAGTTATGACCAATCTAGTTTTTGCAGTTCCGTACTGACTCGGTTGGTCGACTGGGTCAGTAGACCAATCAATCGACCAATGATGTTAGTAGCTTCGTTTTTCTCTCAGTTTGATTCGTTTGCTCTCTGATCTTTTAGGCATCTTTCCTAATGTTATATCTATGATTGTTAGGGGTTTATTTGCTAAGTTTGGAGTCTCTCTCTCTTTGGATTATCTTCGGCGATAATCAAGGTAAGGACAGTTATTTCATAATAACATAGATCGCATACTCTCTGGTTTCTACTTTAAGAAACTCTAGGTTTATTTATTGTTCTTGTATTTTATACTTCTGATGTACTACTATGAGTACAGTAGCACTCCACTTATGTTTTCTTTTTCATTATTCAAGCTTATATGAATTTGCTTATTACTATATTGTTTAATGATTAGATCATGCTTTTATATTCTCTTTTATATGATGAAGTGTTGATTGTATATGACATGACTGATCTGAGAATGTGTTTGATTAGGTATGGTTTGGGATTGAGAGGTGTCCTTTTGACACTTCTGTCCTTGGACATTATCGGAAATAGTATGGGATGTTTCCGGGGTTGCCCATTGACGCTTTCCCAAATCATTGATTGTCATACCTAGGATTGTCTAGCAGTGTTTGGCTAGGATGTCCCCGTTATATTAGACCCGAATTGGAGGGGTATTGAGACCGAACGACCCGTGGCAGCAATGGGGATTCACGGGCGCTCAAGACCGGTAACCAACCCGTGAGAGGACGCGAATCACATTGTGGGGGCCATTTATTAGAGGGTTGCATATGGATAGACTTGGGCTCATGGGCGCTCAAGACCGGTAACCAACCCGTGAGAGGACATGAGAGCTTCCCGTTTACCATATGTGGATAACCAATAGGGTTGATGAGTTTGTAGTCAGGGACTATTAGGACTCTAGTGGAAAGGATCGCCAGGGGCGAGGAATGGACGTATCTGGACTTGAGTTGATGTAACTGAGTAGATGACTTGCATTGGGCTAGGCTTAACCCATAGATGCACCGGTACTTAGACCAATGGTGATGTGAGAGAGCGATGACTTAACCCCTAGCCATGGAATGTCCCGAGGGATGCCGGACCCCTTTACCAACCGATGATGAGTGATTTGAGACCTACCCAAAGAAGTATGGTGCTATGACTTAAAGCATGTCTGCCAATAGAGACCAGCATACATAGAGTTTAGATGCATACATACATTATCTATTTCATACTGCATTGCATCTTGTTATGTTCTGCCGCATGTTATTTATGTTGTTATGAGTTAACTTGCCTTGCTGAGTTCATTCGAACTCACTCCTTTTTTTGCAATCTTTTTGTTAAATTATTCTACAGGTACTGACTACTATGAAGGACAGTACGATGAAGCGCAAACCAATGAAGCGTACTATACGCAAGGTTCTGGCAACAATGAAGATTACACTAATGATTCCATGAGCGATCACATTGCATACTACGATTAGACGTAATGTAGAGATGGAACATCTATGTTGGATTGATGAAGTCCACTTTTTTGAAGATGTCATCTGTAAATTAGAAAACACGTAGTTTACTTTGAACATTCTATTCTTGCTTTTCTTTAGAAATAGTTGTAATTCTTTTTAGACTTACATACTACGTTCCGGTGTATCTGTGGAGTGAGTTTCTGCCACACTCTACTTCTTTTTGATGTGATTACATTTGGTATTATTTCCACACTCTGATTATATTGATTATTCATTTCCTGATTTCAATCTTTTGTTTATAATATTAAAACCTTGATTATTTCCTGTTTATGATTATGTTATTGTATATGTGGGAGGATGATTTCCTCGATATTTGATCTTCGAGGCTGTGGATCACACTCCCGGGTATGCTAGTTAGGGTATCGGCTGGGGGGATGTGACAAAGTTACTTGTCGGTAGCATTCTTGATTGGATCAATAGTTTGCCTTGAAGTGAAACCTTCGCCGAAAAGTAGAACCGTCAAAATGGTTGTGTGCATGCTACATTAAGTACTCTGATGGTTATGTCAGTTAATGGTGTACTATGTAATGATGTGCACGACGCTTGAGGCGTTGCCCACGTTGCCGTGTTCCTTTATTAATGTAGCGTCATAAAAGTGAGAACATTATGTTTTGATAACCTTTGATTGAAGAAGATCCAAACTATCCATTTCAAAATTTCACTGCCTATAAATTGACAAACTTCATCTTTCTTTCGTTTTCTTTGTTTACTGCAACTAAGAATTCTAAGCTTTTCTTTTACGTCAAACAAACCTACGCAAAGTTTCCTTATAAAAAATTAGTAAGTCCCATCCCTCTTGAAAACCATTGAAGAAGTATGATTCCTTCGGCAACCCTAGAGTTCCTAGGAAACCCTGGAAGGATGTTGGAATAAGAGGGGACCCCTTCAAGGGTAGATTCCCTCCATCCTCTCCAGAATTAGCCTCTACTTCAGGTAGTGAACAGAGGAGACCATTGCGTGAAGATGCATCATTTGGAAACTCTGTTAAAGGGATTCACCCTTTTCAGCAGATTTCAAAACTCCTTTAGACAATATGCATTCTAGTTTTACTACTAATTCAGGACCCTTATTCTTTCCTCGACACCTTCAGTTGATGAAGACAACCTTTATGATTCCCTCTGAGTTCAAACTTATGATCCCTGGTCCTTATAAGAGAGCCAACATGTTGAGAGGGGAATTCCTTCTATACCTTGATTCAATGTTGGGGGGAACGAGAGTGCCCTTTCACCCCTTCATGCTGCACACCCTGTATCACTTCAATCTTAACCCTGGGATGTCGGCGCCCAATGGGTGGTGATGTGTGAAATCCCACACAAACCCTAACTCGAAAATCTATGTTGTAGATTCGAAGACCCGAAGTCAAGGTAGAAGACAACTGTGGACCCTCTCTATTGAACCCATTGGCTCTGACCTAGAACCAATGGAGATTGATAGTGAAGATCCCATTATGGATACCTTGTTTGATTTTGAGAGAAGATGTAGCCTAAATGATGATGGACTTGGGAAGTGGACTTTGAGTATAGTGTTGACACCTTCGGAAAGTCCTATGAAGTCAGGTAAGACCCTTCGGTAAGTTGGTTGAGGACCTAAGGGGTGGTTTTGGCTTCCGGGAACCAAAATTCAGCAGTTTGACTTAAGGCACTGCCTTGGTCGATTGCTTTGGTCAATCCAATCAACCAAGGATAATGACCAAAGCAAGCCTAGGGTCAGAATTGTCTATTTTTGGGGAATTTAGGTTTTTGGAGCCCTATATATTCAAACTTTGATTTAATTCATACCACTTTGCCTCTTAACCTCTAGAGAACGTGGAAGAACCCTAGAGCTTCCTCCTTAAGCCCAAGGTTGATTCCAAGCATCCAAGCGAAGTTCCTCCATTGAATCTTCTTCTACAAGGTTAGTATTTGATCTTATTCTCTGTTGATCTATTCTCTCTATTGTTTCTACTTTTTGTTTTGATTATGAGAAAGGCCTTACACTATTGTAATGGCCTAATCTCTAATCCTCATAGTTTTAGAGTGAATTCTCATTCACTCTCTTCTCTCTGTAGACAATACGATGTGTTTTTGATGTTTTAACCTAGCATGAGACCATGATCTATTCTTACTATAGTTATTTGATTCTACTCTATGTTAGATCTATTCTTAGGTTGTTTTCAATGCATGATCTACTATTTTATTATCGTTAGAATGAGTCCCCATTCATTAATTCTAGTCTTTCCGTGAGAATCCGTATATCAAGCCTATTAGGTGATTTAGGATAAATATCACTTACCTCCCCTCTTAGCTGGACAAATAACACTTACACCCCCCTTTTAGTTGGATAATATCACTTACCTCCCCTCTTACCCAGAAAATATATCAAACACCTCCCCTCTGTTAACTTTTTCGGTTAAATTTAACTTTTACCATTAAACATTTTTCTAAAACCCCAAACTACCCTTGGCTAAATTTTTTTTTATTATTTTAAACCCTAAATTGCCGTAATCACCCTAACAGTTAAACTACTAAATTATTTTCAAGTAAAAATAATTGTTAAAAACCAAAACGCCATAGTTAAAACCTAATTATCTTTAATTATTAAAAGCTCAACATACCCTTTTTTTAAAAAAATTATCAAACAACTAAAAAAACACGTACTACTATCAAGTAAATTTAAAAATGCAATTAAAAAAAAGGATATGTTGATAAAATTAAACACATACTACTAATTTGGTTTTTTTTTAATTGTTTGATAATTGTTTTTTGAAAAAAGGTTATGTTGGGCTTTTAATAATTAAAGATAATTTGGGTTTTAACTATGGTGTTTTGGTTTTTAAAAATTATTTTAATTGAGGATGATTTAATATTTTAACTGCTAGGGTGATTACGGTAATTTAGGGTTAAATTTTTTTTTTTTTTTTTAGCAAAGGGTAGTTTGGAGTTTTAGAAAAATATTAACGGTAAAAGTTAAATTTAACCAAGAAAGTTAACAGAGGGGAAGTGTTTGATACATTTTCTAGGTAAGAGGGGAGGTAAGTGATATTATTCAACTAAGAGGGGGTGTAGGTGCTATTTGTCCAGCTAAGAGGGGAGGTAAGTGATATTTACCCGGTGATTTATTATATTTCTATTCCAATGATCTTGGTTGATGTTTAGATCATCATAGATAGTCTTAGTATGTTATTTTAGAATTTTCATATTAATTTCGGAGTGTTCCAATGTCGTTCAATGAGTTTCTGACCAAAATTGGAAGTTACTGTCCATACACAGTAGCTTTGGTCTATTACTTTGGTCGATCCAACCTTCCAAATGCCAATCAACCAAAGGGATCCTAGACAACAAGCTTTATATGTTTTGTCTCTGTTTCGTCTCCAATCATTAGAGTTTGTTCCTTATACTCTCTACATGTTTGTTTATGTTATTTTGGTGATTTTGGAGTTGCTCTCTGATCTCTTTCTCGAAGATTACAAATTGAATATAATTGAATATAAGGTGAGTACGTTCACTCACAATTTGCACAAAAACATGCTTTGATATGTTAGGACTTATATACAGGTGTTAGCTACTGTAGTTATACTTCTTCTATATTGTTATACTTCTATAATTACAGTAGGCTATTCATGATATGATTTTCATACTTGTATTGAATATGAATGATGTGATTGTGAGTTGGACTCTAGTGTGATATTTATGGAATCATGATGTGTTGTGATTGCCTAAGTGTGGTTGTGGATTGGGGAATGCTTTTTGGCATTTCTGTCATTAGACATTAGTGGAGGTGGTATGGGACGCTTTCCTATGGTGCCCTTTGGGGCTTTCCCCAACTACTGGATGGCATACTTAGAATTGGTCTAGATGAGTTTGGCTAGGGAAAAACCCCTATCATATATTATCCTATCGGAAGGGGTATTGAGACCGAGTAACCCGTGGCAGCAATGAGATTTCTCAAGACTGGTAACCAACCCGTGAGAGGATGTAAATCACATTGTGGGGGCCATTTATTGGTAGGGTCGCACATAATAAGCCTGAGCTCATGGGCGCTCAAGACCGGTAACCAACCCATGAGAGAACATGAGAGCTTCCTATTTATTTCATGTGGATGACCAATAGGGTTGAGAGTCTGTAGTCTGAGTTGGTCGGAGCCATAAGATACGATGACTCTAGAGAGGGAGGTACCAAAATGGACTACCTAGGCACAGAAGGGATGTATCTGACTCCGAGTAGATGTGACTCAGTAGATAACTTGCATTGGGCTAGGTATAACCCTGACATGCTCCAATACTCATACCAATGGTGGTGAGCGATAGTGTTGACCTAAACCCTAACCATGGAATGTCCGAGATGGATGTAGGACCCAATTACTGCGGAGAATCCAAAAGACGTGTATCAGAGCCATGAGGGAAGAGTGAATGAGACCTACCCAGAGGAATATGGTGTTTTGGGAGAAAACATCATATATCATCCTGTGTAGGATAAACATCAAGCTTGCACTGGCCCCGGGAGAGAACATCATATAGCTTCTTAAGCAACAACACTCTCCTCTAGAGCTACTTAGCTTCTCAAAGCAACAACATGCAATAAGTGCGAGAAGACCAGGGGTACTAGGACTGGTCCATCTTTCCCAGCTTCTGCTCTACCAAGTCCAGTGGCAAGGATTCCCCCGGAGTCTTGAGATGAAGACCCTAGCTGAGATTAATCATGAGGCCAATGAGGAGGCCGCCAAGGCGTTAGCCAGGTCAACAAATACAAGGAGAAGGCAATCTTTTTCTACTCCTCGTCCCTTCTCGGGGCCCAACGCAACCTAGGTCCCAAACAAAGGAGAGCCGCAAGTTCCCTGGTTCGCCTTCTGTGCACAAGGCTAATGAGAAGGTGACTAGGACTGGTGGGGCCACATCCTTATTAGAGAGTTGCTTCAAAGGGGTCCTGGGGGTCCCTTGATGGACTTACTCGGGAAGTCAAATTCCGAGGAAGTACCTGCTAGGAGGACTTCTGGGAATGCCATTCCTAGGGCACTAGGGACGAACCCACTGACATGTGCCCTTGCCCCTCCATCTTCAAGAACAACAAAAGCAGTAGTGCCCACAACGTTTGGTGTGGGTGCTACAATAACTATGCCTTCTCTTGAAGAAGAGATGATACCTCCTCACAGATGGGCTCCACGGTGGAACATTGCTAAGGGGGCAAACATCAGTGGAGATGTTTAAAAATCCAGACAATGGCTGGAGTTTGGGGTCTCTCCCCAAGACAAAAGGTGGTGCTAGGAGATGTCGTTGATCACTATCCACTCTCAAATATCAATGTAAGTCACTGAATTGAAAGCCTCAACACAATTCTTTACTTCAGCACATGTTTTATTTACCATTCATTGTCCATTTCATTTGCAAGAACTTATACACCTTTATAAGCCAAGTTGAGGGGTTGATAAGGAGGAGCAGAGATCTCCATTCTAATGTGATAAAGATCCCCCAAGACTTGGGCATCACTCACAAAAGATATGATGATCTTACTGCTCAACATGAGGAGTCCTCCTTGGAGAGGACTACAAGTAACCTAGAGGTAACTGGAAAAAAAACTAAGTGAAGTCCGTGCTAACTGTGAATATCACAAGTTGGTTAAGAATGAGGCTCAGAAGAAAGAAGTAGAAGCCATGCAAGCCAAGAATTCTGCCATCCTTGAAAAAGACAAGGTGGAGGCTGAATTGGTGAAGAAAAGACTAGAGGTGTAGAGTTGGAACGTGAAGTGGCCAAACTCCATGTTGGCTTCTTGATGTGGCAATTTGGATGCTGAGAAGAAAGCTATGGTAGTAGAACTGAGGGAGCAAGATCAACAAATCTCCAAGCTCAAGGAGCAGGCTGCTATAGTGAGAGAAGAAGTCTTAACAAACTTTAGGGATTCTGAAGAGTACAAGAATGAGATAATCTAATCCATGCTACCAAATTTTGGACAAGGCATGGATTTTGCCTTTGCCTTGATGGTGGAGAAGCTACCTGAGGAGACTCTAAGGGAGTTTTGTCGTGGGTCTCCCGTCAATGCTAATACCTGCAGGAGGCTTGACATCCCTGTGTTCATCTAGATGATCTCTCCAACAACTGATGCTTATACTTTTGGTCATGCACCCACCCGAAATGCAAGCTTCTGCTGAAATCTCCAATCTTTTTGTAGCTGGATTACCTCCTAGGACTCCCTTCCCAGGTAGTACTAAAGACCCTCTCCCTGAGGAAGCAAGTGAGAAGGCTCCTCCTGCTCAAGATGAACCCAACGCCTCAACAACAATTGTAAATATTGAGAGTGATGATGCTACTGATACAACAAAAGTTGCTGTTGAGTAAAATTACATCTTTGTTTTTTATTATTTATTTATTTATTTATATAAATATATTTTGATATCTTTTTGTAACTTCTTTGTCTTTGTACTTTGTATAATGTAAAATGAATAGCAATGACTCTTTTTTCATGCTTTCTTTGATCATTTTTGAGTACTTCATTTTACTTCATGCATCACAAAATCTTCATACAAAAAATTGACTAAGTATATGCACTCGGCAATAACCCCAAGTAGTCATTTCTTGTGTTCAAAGTACTAACTATATGTACTTGGCAATAGCTCCGATCATCATTGTTTCCAAAAGAAGTAGCCTTCCGAGAAGTCACTAGAAATAGATAAGCAGCATGCCAATAAGTCATGTGCTCTTTACTTATTGATAAAACTTCTTTTAGTGCATAGCATTCCATGTATGAACAAGCTCTTTATCTGTTCCCAGATCCTTGAGCCTATAAGTTATAGGTTGTAATTCATGCACAACGAGGTAAGGACTTTCCCATCTGGGTGACAGCTTATTCCTTCCGTGTGGGATAGAAATGTCAGTTTGTCGAAGCAAACTGTCTCCTTGCCGAAAAGTCTTATTATGTACTTGGGCATCATAATGCTTACCAACTTTCTTTTGATAAGCCACATTCCGGTAAAACGCTGCTTCCGAATTTCAAACTCCAAATTAGCTTGAAGGCCTTCTTCATTCTCTTCTTCATTGAAGTATGTAGACCTAAGAGACCCTGCTAACACCTCTACTGGAGCCCGGGCATCACTACCATAAGACAACTTGAAAGGTGTTTCCCCCATTTGTGTTCTTGATGAAGTTCTGTAGGCCCATAAGACATAAGGCAACTCTTCTAACCACTATTGATTACTTTCATCTAGGTGTCGCTTAATGTCATCAAGTAAAGTTCTATCAGTAACCTCAACTTGTCCATTACATTGGGGGAAAGCAACTGCCACTCTTCGAAAGTCTATGTGATACTTTTGAAAAAATTCCTTGAAGATTGAATTGTCAAATTTGGTTCCATTATCTATCAAAAGTATCTTAGGCAGATCAAATCTATAAATAACCTTAGTTAGAGTGAACTTCCCCATCAGCTTCTCTGTGTTGGAGGCATCTGGCTCAACTTCCACCCATTTGGTGAAATAATCATTGGCTACAATTAAGAACTTCCTTCCTCTTGAAGCTAGAGGAAATGGTCCTAAAATGTCCATTCCCCACCTTGTGAAGGGCACTGGATTTAAGATAGAAACCAGAGGCACCGTTGGAGCTCTTTGCACTGATGAATGAAGTTGGCAAGGTACGTAATGGCATTCATATTCTTGAGCGTCCTTCACCATGGTGGACCAATAAATCCCTTATCGGAGGATCTTGAAAGCCAAGGCTTTAACCCCCATATGCGCTCCACATATGCCCTCATGCACCTCTACTAAAGCATATTGTGCACCTATAGCACCTACACACTTCAAGAGTGGTCCTTCAATAGATCTCTTATATAATTTTCCCTCCACCAAAGAAAATTTAGCTGCTCTTCTTTTGATGGTGCGTGCTTGCTCTTTATCATCTGGTAGTTGGTCATGTTTAATTTAAGAGATCAATGATTCCATCCATGATGGTTCCTTTTCATCTATGTCCATCATCTCGAAAAAATTTCAATGCTTGGTTCTTGAAGAATCTGTTGATATACTGAAGCTTCAATATCTTCAACTTGTATTGAAGCTAACTTAGCCAGGATATCAACCTTTGCATTGTTCTCCCTGGGAATTTGAGTGATGATAAAATGTGTGAAATGAATCTTTAGTTCATTCACTTTTGCTAAGTACTGTGACATTCTTTCTTCCTTTGCCTCATAAATGCCTTGAACTTGGTACACTACGACCTGTGAATCACTATATATCTTGAGACTCTTGAATCAAATGGATTTGGCCAAACATAGACTAGCCACAAGGGCTTCATACTCTACAACATTGTTTGTTGTAGGGAATATGAAGCGAAGTGCATAATTAATGGTAAAACCATTTGGACTTCGCAAAACCTGGCCAGCTCCACTCCCTGCTACATTACTAGCTCCATCCACAAAGAGTGTCTAAGTTTCAAAGGACATTTTTGGCTCTTCCATAGTGGATCATGTGAAGGACTCCACCACAAAATCAGCTAATGCTTGGTCCTTTATGGCCATTCTTGGCTTGAACTCAACTTGATGTTCACTCAGCTTTATGGCCCAAGACACCATTCTCCTTGCCAGATTAGGGCGGTGTATGATTTTTTTTAAGGGTACATTGGTTAGCATAGTTATTGGGTGAGCTTGAAAGTAAGGCCTAAGTTTCCTAATAGAGATCATTACTGCTAGAGCTTGTTTCCCTATTTCGGGATATCCTGACTCAACATCTAAAAGAATATGAGACACATAGTAAATGGGCTTCTGGATGCCCTTCTCTTCTTGAATTAAAACAGAAGTGACAACATGAGATGAAGTAGCTAAATATAAGAAGAGCTCCTTTCCAAGATATGGACAAGTGAGTATAGGTGAGGTGCTCAACTTTATCTTACTTCTTCAAAAGATTTTGACAACCCTCATTCCAAATAAGCTCCCTTATCGCATTGAGTGATTTCAAAGCTGCAAAGAAAGGCAAACATCGCTCTCTAGAACGTGAAAGGAAACGACTGAGAGCTGCAACTCTTTATGTTAGACATTGAATTTCTTTCACAGTTCATGAGGGTTGCATTTCCAAAATGGTTCTGATTTTTTTGGATTGGCTTCAATGCCCCTAACTAAAATGATGAAACTGAGAAACTTTGTTTTTGGAAGATACTCCGAAAGCGCACTTCTCGAGATTAAGGTGCATTTCCCTAAGAACTTCAAATACCTCTACTAAATCACTGATGTGATCTTCTCGTTGTATGCTCTTGACCAATATATTGTCAACATAGATCTCCATGTTGTGCCCAATTTTCTTGCAAAAAATCTTGTTCACTACACTTTAATATGTTGCTCCAGCATTCTTCGGACCAAATGGCATGATTTTGTAGTAATAACTTTCTCTACTAGTCATGCAGGTATTGTGAATTTCATCTTCATGCTTCATCATGATCTGGTTGTACCCAAAATAAGCATCCATAAAGCTTAAAACCTCATGTCCGGCTGTGGCATCAATGAGCAAACCAATACGAGGAAGAGACAATCCTTTGGACAAGATTTGTTGAGATCTGTGCAATCTTTATGCATCTCCACTTCCCATTTGTTTTTTCTACCATCACCACGTTCGCGAGCCAAGTTGGACATTCGATTGGGCAAATGAAACCAAAATTTTCTAGCTTTTTCACTTCTGCTTGAATGATTTGATGCTTTTCAACAGAGAAGTTCCTTCTCCTCTGTATAATTAGAGTGACTTCTTTGTTGATCCATAGACTGTGTTTCGCAACCTTTAGATCCACCCCTTGCATGTCGTCAATTGACCAAGTGAAAACATCAACATTTTCGGCAAGGAAAGTTGCGAGTTTTGCTTGAACTCCTCCTATTCTGAACCAATGTGTATCCCCCGTTCTGGATGAATAGCACTCAAATGGACTTTTTGAAGCTTCTCCATAGGTTCTCCTCGATGTACTTGACTTTCATCACAATCATCACATACCTCCACAAGTCACCTAACTTGAGAAAACTCTAAAGATGTAATTTGATGTATCTTGCTTCAAGAAATAAAAAAAATGACATAAAATGTTTGATAAAATTGTTTCAGTTGATTTTGGAAAAGTAATTTGAAAAAATAATTTTGACCCAAGTTGTGCCTATTTTTTGAACCAAAATTTTGGCGTAGCTAGGTTTTGGTGAAACAGTTTAGAAAGAGAAATACATAGAGTTTTGATATTTTAAATATGAGAACTCTACTATAACCCTGATAATACGGTTTTTGCTTCTACAACAAAATCGGATTGAACCCTATAAACAGAATCATTGAATTTTTTTATTATTTATTTTATTGACACAAACACTTGGTGGATGATCAACTGAAGTGAAGCCGTAATTTATAATTTGTGTTTCTTGGGCTGCAAGGGAGATTTTCCTCCCCTTATCCAATTTCTAATGCTTATTATTTTTGTTTTTTAAAATTTCTCAAAGCGTTTAAAAGAGTCAAGTGGGAAAGTCGTTGGATGGACCACTGGGGAAATGAACTTATATTTATTGGCCAATTTTCTCTTTATAAAATCAAATTGTTATATAAAACCAATGGGACCTCATAGTTGTTTCATTATATGCTATTTTCATTTTCAGATTGGGCATGGTTGGTCCTACTCCTCCATGCTATCATTTCTTGGAAGTCACCCATGATCATTTCAATTAATAAGACACTACCAACTATAGCTGAACAAACGATTGATTTATATGTGTTTTTATTATAACGTATATATTTTAAAGGTCTAGATAGCACTTTGTTAGGCCTTAA
The DNA here is from genome assembly GCF_041222555.1 of Hakea prostrata. Lineage (NCBI taxonomy): Eukaryota > Viridiplantae > Streptophyta > Magnoliopsida > Proteales > Proteaceae > Hakea > Hakea prostrata. Next base: position 13,881,136 of record NC_142608.1, read on the forward strand.
ATAAGAGTTTATCCAAGACTCAATTTAAGGGTGTTAATTTATATTGTGTATTGGTTACTAAATTCGAAATGGTGTTGCAAATATTGTATTATATAATTATAAATAAATATAGTACAATATTGATATGACACACTTATATCGAATATCAAAACCATTTTGTCCTGAAATAATATAATACGATAATGGTATCATTGACGTATTTATATTGTTTGATATTCAATACTATAACCATGTAAGATAAATTTATTTAGTAATGTACCAATATCGTATTAAATACAGATTCTCCACCCAATTGATACCTCGTTGAATAAACTTTTTTATTTGGTTTGGATGAAAGGGGGTGGGGGGGTGGGGCCAAGCAATACATCTTTAATTCAACCTAGTTTTACACGGCACTTATCATGGTAGTCTCTACATCTCGCTTAAATTGTAAATAGTCCAAAGTCAAAACCCTACGGTTTGCCCTCAATTTAAGGATATTTTTTTGGAATGTTTTTGAATAAATTAATTAAATAAAAATTAGGTATTGAAATTTCTTTTAGAACCAATTTATCTAATTTTTTTTTTTTTTTCAAATGCGGGACCCATGATTGTCATTTACCATCAAAACTTCTACAAGAAACCCAATCCAATTTCAGCGAAGACCTGACGAAATAAAGTAGCGAAGACTTAGAGCCAGGGCCCAGGACCAGTTGGTGGGCCCCGTTGGGCTTTCCTCCTTACTTCCGTCTAACTCCAAAGTCATCCGTCAACGATATAACGGCCGAGGCTGCTAGTTGACTGGTAGGTGGTAGCTGTTACCGTGACTAACACGGCTGTGGGCCCACAGAGACAGCCTGCACTCTGCGGCGAGAGACAGAGAGAGACTCAGTATCCTCTCGCGCCATTTAAATTGATGGCTGAGTCTCTTCTCTTCTACAGAGTCCATAACTCCATCAATGGCGACTCGACAGAAGCTTCAACTTCCATGTCTTCATGTCATGCTTTTCCTCTTCAACCTCGTTACCATAGGCCCCATAAACGCTGCTTCTCCTTACGCTTCTGAAATCTCTTACCACGATTACTGCAACTCCATAGTCCCTGAACCTACCGTAAGTGGAACGGAAACCGAAATATTTCCGGGTAATTTTCTCCAACTGCGGAATGGATACTACCTCGGTGGAGATAGATCTCTTGGTCAGGAATCAGAATCCTCATCGTCGTCACCCGAAACCTCCAGATATATGCATTTTTATGTCAGAAATGTCTACCAAACTGATACTCCTGGCGTTCTTATGGTCGAGGGGAAATTAGGCTTCCAAGGCTCAAAAGCGTGTTCTGACTCGGTTAATTCAACTTATGTTCGATCTCATAATGGCCGGTTACCACATCGGAGACCTCGGTTCCAAGTTCTGCAACCCGGAGTGGATTTCAACTTACAGGGGTTCTGGTCTGCATCGACTGGTAATCTCTGTATGGTCGGATCTGGATCTGGTATGAGTTACTCTGAAGAAGAAGGCAAGTCTCCTAAGCTGTCGGCCGTTTTTAAGCTAAATTATCCCCAAAATTCGACCATTCTTACTTCTTTGGTTGGCGGAACTTTGGAGAGCTTGGATAAGGTCGACAGTTCAAACTACTTTGAACCAATTTCCGTATTAGCCTATTCTCAAGGCAAGTACGACTACTCGTTGATTAATAATGAAATTGACAACGGGTGGTCGAGTCCCAATGGTGTTCAGCAAGAGTTAGCTTATCTTGGTTTACCGTCAAGAGTAGATATCTGTTCCGTTCTAAGCAGGAATACTCCATTTAAATTGGAGTACAGGCGTGACTGCGACGACTCAGAAGCTGCTAATTGTCGTCTTCTGGATAACAGTAGTAATGGATTTTTGACTGGCACCATGTTCCTTGATGGACTCCGGTGTTCAAACAACCAAAAGATGCGGCTGGCGATGGTATTTACCAACGATAGCAGCTTTAACCATCCTTTTAATCCCAAAACGTCACTGGTTGGCGAGGGAGTGTGGGATGCAAAGAATAATCAGCTTTACGTTGTTGCTTGCCGAATCTTGAATTTTACGGATTCTTTGGCCGGGGCTTCTGTCGGAAATTGCTCAATCAGGATGAATTTGAGGTTCCCGGCAGTATTGTCAATCAGAAACAGGAATAGTGTCGTGGGACAAATTTGGAGTAATGCAACTGCAAATACTTCTGGTTTTTTTGATGCAATTAGCTTCCATGGAGAGTATCTATCACCAGTAGTTTCAAGTGTCAAGTATGAGTATTCCGTGATGGGCGGAATAAGAAAGCTGTGCGATGTAAAGACCGCTAAAAGCAAAGGAGCGATATACCCGGATGGGTATTCAGATGACATGGTATTCCACATGTCTGTGAAAAGTGATCTTGGGCAACTTGCATGGGGTTCTGCAACTCCACAAACTATTGGTGATCAGTTTCATGAGTACTTCGCCCGCTCTTTCGTTCTCCAATCTGAACCTGTAGGTGATGCACCTCAAGTGAGTACTAACAACCACAGCAGTCTACTGAATGTGAGCTATCAGATGATCTTCACGATTTTATCAGATTTCAAATTTGGTAGAATTCCTCTAAATGCAAGCACGACCGTACAAATTTCAGCTGAAGGGATCTACAGTGATGAAACTGGAAGCGTATGCATGGTGGGTTGTCGGTTTTTGGACTCAAAGCAAAACATACCTGCCAAAAATGATTCCTTGGACTGCAAGATTGTCATCAATCTCCAGTTCAGTCCTCTGGATGCAGAGGTAGGAGGAACTCATGTCACTGGAACGATCAAAAGCACCAGGGAGAAGTCTGACCCTCTTTACTTCAAATCTTTGGAGGTTTTGTCAGATGTCGTATATCATGGACAAGCACAAGAATCTATTTGGAGGATGGATCTGGAGATCACCATGGTTCTCATCTCGAACACGCTTGCCTGTGTATTTATTGGAATGCAACTTTTCTATGTGAAGAAACATCCAGACATGGTTCCGTTCATCTCAGTTGTGATGCTTGTCATACTTACTTTAGGGCAAATGATCCCTCTACTGCTGAACTTTGAAGCATTGTTCATGGGAGGCCGTAACAGGCAGAACGTTTTGCTGGGGAATGGTGGATGGCTTGAGGTTAATGAGGTTATTGTAAGAGTAATTACAATGGTTGCTTTTCTGTTGCAGTTTCGTCTTCTCCAACAGGTTTGGCCAGCAAGATGGAGCAATGGATGTCATAAGGGTTTGTGGACTGCTGAGATTAAAGCTCTATATGTAATTTTGCCATTGTATCTACTTGGTGGGTTGATTACTCTGTTTGTGCACTGGAAGAACAGCTATACTGAGGGCCCAGTGATTAGCGAGTTTTCTATGAACAGTTATGAGCAGCATTACCTTTGGGGAGACATGAAATCTTATGCTGGTTTGGTCCTGGATGGTTTTCTGCTCCCTCAGATCCTGTTCAACTTGTTCTTGAACTCCAAAGAGAAGGCTCTCGCCCCAACATTTTATGTTGGAATGAGTGTTGTCCGCTTGCTACCCCATGCATATGATCTTTACAGAACCCACTATTATGGTCGTTACTTGAATGTATCGTACATCTATGCCAGCCATGGCGTGGATTTTTACTCCACAGCGTGGAACATTCTAATCCCTTTTGGAGGGATGTTGTTTGCAATCATCACCTTCTTACAACAGCGATTCGGTGGCAATTGCATCCTCCCCATGAAATTTAGAGAATCTGTTCCGTATGAAAAGGTCCCCGTAATTAGCGGCTAGTGACTTGTAAGAGGAGATTGCTTGACTCTCTATTGGCAGTAATTGCAACAATAACTTGTTAGAATATTAATATAATATGTTACACAAGGTGGGCATTATTGATTATATTTAATTTGGTTTCCTTATTTAGTTTGATATGAAAATATATATATATATATATATATATATATATATATATATATATATATATATATATATATATATATATATATATATATATATATATATATATATATATATATCATACTATCATAATCATACTATCATAATCATACTATCATACTACTATAATAAAAGCATGTACTCTACCTTTTTCGCAAATCTTTTTCTGTCCTTTTCTGTCCATAGAATTTTTCTAAATACCAACAATGTTGTACTATTTGTTATTTCTTTAGTTATTTTTGTAAGGATAATTTGGACATTGTAGTCATGAATTATTATGAATTTATCCTTAATTTTAATCCCAATTTCTCTCTTGACATCTTTCAATCTCTCTCAAAGTCTGTCGCTCTATCCCTCTGCCTCTCGAACTCTATCTGAATCTCTCTCTAAATCACAACTATCTCTCACGACCTCTCTCAGTCTCTCGCTCTCTATATCCCTCTCTCTCTCTCGAACTCGCTCTGAATCCCTCTCGATCTCTCTGAATCTATGTATTTGTTCTCTCATTGCAGAAATATCCCTATATCCCTCGATCTATCTGAATCTATGTATTTGTTCACTCATTGCAGAGAAGCCGAACGATGGTGAGAAGAAGGACGATGGGGGAAGAAGGAAGATGGATCGATAATGGTTTCTGATTTCTGATGGTGACGGTTCTTCTTCATGCATTGCGAAGGATATACAAGAAAATAAAGCGGGTGGTCAAGTGTTTTTTGACGATCTCTTTTCAGGCAGTGTATGATGACGATGAAAAGGGTTGTTATCGATCTCAGAAGATCGGAATGATCGATTTCTTAGGGTTTCCAGTTGGTATCTACAAGAGGTAGGCAGAAACCAATCTCTTCTATTTATTTATCTTTGTTAATTCTCCTCTTTTTGTCGTAAAATAAGCTCGGGTTTTTGTAAATTAGGATTAGAAACTTATAGAGTTCGAATGCGTGAGATCTAGGATTGCAAATTTATAATATTGGAGACCATTGAGCACAGGCTAGGCCACCTACTCCACATTGGAATCACGTGCAGGTAATCTCCGCTTTCAAAAGTCAACACTCCTTAAACCCTCCCCCAACAATCACAGGAGCTTACACCTCCAGTGCTAGGAAATTTGGTGAGGTCACAAGTGGTCAAAGTGCATAGTGATGCAGCACTGCTGATGGATTTGCACTGGAGGTGTAATCAATGTCTTCTTTTCTAACGCAATTGAACATCAGAGCCGCCAGTGAGGCGAAGATCCCTGGGATAATTCAAACCAAAATTAAAAACGAGTACAGCAGATGAGGTTAAAAAAGAATAGAAGAAGAGAAAGGGAAAGGAACAAACCAGGGAGATAATGCACGAAGGAGACCTTGACAGAACTGCAAACAACGGCGTCGACCTAGAACCACCAGCCGGCACCAAATACAGCAGCGGCAAAGCCGGAACTGAAAATCGCCCATAACTCACCCAGATCCATCTTTCTCTCTTACAAGTTCTTCGATCGACGCACAGGAGCAAATTACAGACGGAAGCTGAAAAGGGCAACTTCTACAGTGGTCAGTGAGAGAGAAGCTTCCTTCGCCATCTCAACTCTCGAGTGAACGAGACACACGTGCGAAACAACGTAAGGAAACACTTGTACCACTTTTTTTCTTCTTCTTCTTTCCGTTTTTTCCCCCACTTGTAGGCCAGCTCAGCGATTCTTCTTTAATTTGGGCCTCATGTACAATGGGGTGAAGGAAAAAAAAAAAAAAAAAAAGAAGAAATGAACGAATTTTGTAAAAAAATGTTAATTGTAGGTCCTACTTTTATGTTTCCACACTTTTTCACAAAGCCCTATATATTTTTTAGGGTTTTGAAATGTATACAATTAATTTGAAGACACTTGTCTCTAACTTTTCCATCTAAGCAACTAAACAAATCACACTTTGAGAATTTAATAGAAATATATATTTTTTCAAAAAAAATTCCACACCTTTTTTTCCACCCACTTTTATTCCAACAAACAAACACAACCTACATGTCTTTTAAATGTTACCGTCGATCTAGCATCATAGTAATTATGACCGTTTACTATTTAAAAAAAAAAAAAACCAAAAAGAAATTATGGAAGTGAAATTGTCTACAAGATGAACAAGACAAATCAATTAAATGGATGACTTGCAACATCATAAATAAAACGTAGGCAAAGGAAGAAACATAAGATAATGAGCCATGAAAGCAGAGTTAGGGAAAGTGGTTAAAGAATCTACCTGGGCAGCAGGAGGACTATGAGAAGGATTCACCAAGTGGGCTTGAGATTTCTATCACAATACTAGGAAAATAAATGACTAAATTATCTTCTGCAACTATGTGGTTGGAATCCACCAATTAATAGTCAGGGAACAAATTTCAAAATGTTCATCTCCAGTGATCTTGTGAAAGTGCAGTTTAGAAAATCATATTTCATATTCCCATCTGAAATGTAGAAGCTTCTTTATTACTTGTTGAAGATTCAATTTTAATCTTAAAAAATAAATAAAAAATAAAAAAAAAAGGAGAAGAAATCCAACTTCAATTATGTTACAGCCAAAACATGGTCGACATGAGTTCACGAATACTATTAATTTACCATTGCCAAGGATAGCAATTGATTCTAAGGATATTCGTGGATGAATAGTTTGAAAATGATGGAGACCAATACAATGTTGTCTAATCCAGTCTTTCCAGTCTTTCTTATAGAAGTCTGGCAGAGCCATACTTCAAGAACAACATTATAATTATTGAAGCTTGAGGAACATAAAATGCCTTTTATAATCCAGTAATTACAATATTTTATTTCTCTTAGCCTAGCAAATTATGTCATATAAGGCAACAATTGAGAAAGAGAGATAGAAAAAAAATATCATATTAGAGCTCTGGGTCTTGAAGGATAATTATACAAAAGCATGACAAGAAAAATGCAATAGAAGTTTGGTTCCACTAATCGAGCTTGTCGGAGGGAGTTACGCAATGTTATATCAATCATCACTTTAAAGTAGCTCATATGATACAACAAAACTGGAGTAGCAATCCAACAATTAGAACACACACATCTTATACTCAACCATTTCAACGCTCATTAAAGTTGGATTGTATGACTTCTAATTCATGCCAAGCATAGATAGTATGCTGTAATTTTAAATTATAAGCTTGACTTTTATTTGGTTTGAAATATTTGCAATTAAACAAGCTCAAACAAACACAATGTGAATTGTATTAATTTTGATCAAAGACCATGTCTTAAATGATTTGGGAGATTACATCACACGTGCATATGCACGTGCATTATTACTAGTACATATATACATTATCAACCCTAAAAAGTTAGAAAGAGAAAGAGTACCTAATTACATCCTCAAGGGGAGAGACGCTGCCTTTAAAAATTGTTCTCAATATTGGGGGGGGGGGGGGAAACCCCAAGGTTTCAATAATGTCATATTAAATATGGATTCTCTACCAAATTGATACATCGTTAAATACTATTTTTCTTTTTCTTTGGGGAGCGTGAAACACTGCAAGCACTACTCCCTTAATTCAACCTAATTTAAATAACACATGTTATGGTGGTTTCGACACCTACCTCAAATTGTAAATAGTCAAGAGTAAAAACCCCAAGGTTTTCCCAAAATTTAAGGATTTTTTTGGAATACAAATAATTGTTTTGAAAAAATTAATTAAATAAAAACTAGGTATTGAAATTTATAAAACTGTATTTTATAACCAATTTATCAAAAAAAAAATTTTGCAGAGCGGGACCCATGATTGTCTTTATTATAAAACTTCTACAAGAAACCCAATCCAATATCATCAAAGAGTTGAAGAAATAAAGTAGCGAGTGCGGAGACTAGTTGGTGGGCCCAGTTGGGCTTCCTCTTTGCTCTGGTCAAACCCTAATGTCATTTGTCAATGATAATGACCACAATTGCTAGTTGATGGACTAGTAGTCGGTCCATTTCTCATAAAAAAATGAACCATCACATCAAAAGGTTGAGGTCCATTTACAAGTTACACCCAATCATTTGATATGATGTAAAGAGACATGTCATAGACCTATAAAGAAATGATGTTTCATTTCTTTATGAAAAATGGACTGAATATATTTATGCTAGTTGACATGTAGCTGTTACTATGTCTACCACGGCTGTGGGCCCACAGAGATAGGAGACACAGCTGCACTCTGCAGCGAGAGCCTGAGAGAGACTAGTATCCTCGCGCCATTTAAATTGATGGCTGCGTCTCCTTTACAAAATCTATAACTCCATCAATGGCGACTCGACGGAAGCTTCAACTTCCATATCTTCATTTCATGCTTTATGTCTTCAACCTCGTTACCATAGGCTCCATAAACGCTGCTTCTCCTTACGCTTCCGGAATCCCTTATCACGATTACTGCAACTCCATAGTCCCTGAATCTACCGTAAGTGGAACGGAACCCGAAATGTTGCAGGGTGATTTTCTCCAACTGCGGAATGGATACTACCTTGGTGGAGATAGATTTCTTGGACAGGAATCAGAATTCAAATCGTCGTCACCCGAAATCTCCAGATATATGTGTTTTTATACCAGAAATGTCTACCAAACTGATGCTCCTGACGTTCTTATGGTCGAGGGGAACGTAGGCTTCGAAGGCTCAAAAGCGTATTCTAACTCGGTCAATTCAACTTATGTTCGATCTCGTACCAATTCAACTTATGTTCGATCTCATAATGGCCGGTTACGCCATCGGACACCTCGGTTCCGAGTTCTGCAAAGAGTGAATTTCAAGTTACAGGGGTTGTTGGGTTTAGTGATGAAAATTACTTTATCTTTTGTTTGAATTCAAATTTGAATTTGGTGGGTCCCACTTAGTGTTAAACATGGGTAGGTGTTTGGTATCATTAAGAGGGCCTTGGGAGAGGTAAATGGAGTGAGAAAAAGTGAGTTTCTAGTGACTTCTAAAGGGGGTTTTGTCCAAAAACGGGATTGAGTCTTTAGAGTCTTCTTCTTCTTGTGGTTTTGCAAGAAAATGGTTCTCTTCTCTCTTGTATTCTCTCCATTGCAACTCTATTGAAGCTTGAGCTTGGATTGAAGGGTTTCTTCAAGAGCTTAAGGTGGAAGGGTATTCTAAGAAGGTTTGAGAGGTTATGTGACCGGTTGAGGTAACATTGTATCACACTCAAATCTTGTACTATTTTGAATATTAAAATAGTGAAATCCCTCCCCGTGGATGTAGCTAATCTCGATTATTTCGGGTTAGTGAACCACGTAAAATTCTTGTGTGTTGTTTGCATTTCCTTTTCATTTTGTGGTGATTTGTTGTTTATTTGCTTTGTGATTGTCTTTCAATTTATATTGCACAAGATCCTTGGTTTATTTTGTTCATTTGGGTGATTTGTTTAATCAACCGGTTCCGTGGATAAGGTTTTGTCTTCTACAATTGGCATCAGAGCATAGGTTTTGTGCATTTATTTTGAAGACAATGAGTGCTCATACATTTAGGGTGGAGCCATTTGATGGAAAAACAAATTTTGAATTATGGAAAATGAAGATGAAAGATTTGTTGATTCAAAATGGTTGTCACAAAGCATTGTTGGGAAAAGATAAGAAACCGGAGGAAATGAAAGATGATGATTGGGAAGAGATGGATCTCAAAGCCATGTCTACTATTGGGTTGAGTTTGTCCAATGAAGTTTTGCTTAATATTGCACATGAAAAATCGGCGGCGGATTTGTGGTCAAAGTTGGAAAGCATCTACCAAACAAAGTCTCTCACAAATAGAATTTTCTTGAAGAGAAAATTATTTTCTTTAAGAATGAAGGATGGTTCAAATATTTATAATCATTTGAATGAGTTCAACAATATACTTTGTCAATTGGAAAGTGTTGAAGAAAAGATGAAGGATGAAGACAATGCGGTGATTTTACTTAGCACTCTACCGGAATCTTATGATCATTTAGTAACGACCCTAAGTTGTAGTAAGGGGGATTCTCTTGACTTGGATTCGGTTTGTAGTACATTACTTGCCGATGAACTCCGGAAAAAGGCTTCGTTGGGAAGTTCTATGGAGGTGGGTTCGGAAGCTAATATGACAAGGGGTAGAAGCAAAGAACGTCATGATTCTTTTAAAGGGTTCTTCAAGAAGCAAGTCAAGACATCGTTCTAAATCCAAGGGGCATGATGGCAAGTACAATTGTTGGTTTTGTGGAGAGAGTGGACATCTTAAAAAGAATTGTTTCAAAAGAAAGAAAAATGATTCTAATTCGGGAAATGAGAAAGGTAAAGAGATTGTTGGTGAACATTCTAAGGAGGCAAATCAAGTTGTGATTACTACATCTAGTGTTATCGAAGATGAAGTGTTGATAGCAGGTTGTAATTCGGAATTTCACCAAAATTGGGTTCTTGACACCGGTGCTACACATCATATGTGCCCACACAAATCTTGGTTTAGCACATATGAGCCATGTGAAGGAGGATTGGTGAAGATGGGGAATAACTCATCTAGTAGAACACTTGGCATTGGATTGGTACACTTGAAGATGTTGATGGTATTGTTCGCACACTTGAAAATGTTAGACATGTTCCGGATATGACAAAAGGTTTGATTTCTTTATCTACTTTGAAGAAGGAAGGTTGTAAATTTTCCGGAGGAGATGGAGTACTCAAAGTTTCAAGAGGTGCTCTTGTTATCATGAAGGGAATCCGGGTTGGTCTCTTGTACAATTTGTTGGGTAGTTCCATTGTTGATGATGTTGCAAATGTGGAGGTTGACAAAGGAGATGTTTCTCTTAGGTTGTGGCATCGAAGACTTGGGCACATGAGTGAAAAAGGTATGAAAATTTTGATGGAAAAAAAACTTATCCCAAATCTGAATTTTTTAGAGAAAGAATCTTGTGAGCATTGTGTCTATGGGAAGCATTATAGAAGGGCTTTTAAAGCGGGTATGCACACAAGTAAAGGGATTGTTGATTATATTCACTCGGATGTTTGGGGTCCATCACCGGATATGTCTTACGGTGGTGCTCAATACTTTGTTACTTTCATTGATGATTTTTCAAGGAAAGTATGGGTGACAATTCTCAAGTCAAAGAGTGATGTGTTAATAGCATTCAAGAACTTCAAGGTTGAGGTGGAGAAAACAACCTGTAGGAGCATCAAAGTTTTGAGGACGGATAATAGAATGGAATATGCAAAGAATGAATTTGGTAATTTTTGCAAGGAAGTAGGAATTGTATGGCATCATACGGTTGTACATACTCTACAACAAAATGGAGTGGCGGAACGCATGAATAGAACATTGATGGAGAGGGTTCGGGCTATGCTTAGCAATGCAAACTTGGAGAAAGAATTGTGGGCTGAAGCGGTGTTGATCGCATGCTATCTTGTGAATAGGTCTCCTTCAATGACTTTGGGTGGAAAGACTCCAAATGAGGTATGGCATGGAACTCCTTGTGATTATTCGGATTTGAAAATTTTTGGATGTGATGTATATGCTTTGATTCCAAGTTGTCAAAGGAGCAAACTTGATCCAAAATTCAAGAAGTGCATTTTTGTAGGATATGCTAAGAATGTGAAGGGGTATCGGTTATGGGATCCAAGTACCCATAAGATCATTATAAGTCGTGATGTACATTTTGATGAATCCTCTATGTTGATTAAGGGGGTGGAAAAGAAATGTGATGAAGAAAAATCAATTGTTGAGGATACCCATGAATTTCACATACAACCTACAAGTTCTTCAAATGAGGATGCTCATGATGAAGATGTTATAGATCTCGATAATCAAGATGTACAAGGAGAAATTCAAGAAGAAACACCGGTTGGTGTTGAAGAAGAAATTATGGTACCTTTGGGAGGAAGGCCAACAAGACAAACTCGTTTGCCGGAAAGGTACAAGGATTGTGTTGATCCAAATACTCTTAGAGCTTTGGTGGCTTTAAATGAAGAACCAAGTACATTTCTTGACGCCATCAATGCGGATGATGCAAAGCATTGGAAGGATGCAATGAATGAAGAGTTTCAAGCACTTCAAAAGAACAAGACATGGGATTTGGTGGAATTGCCAAAAGGAAGAAAAGCCATTGGTTGTAAATGGGTGTACAAACTCAAGAGAGGGGTGGATGGTAAGGTGGAAAGGTATAGGGCAAGGCTTGTTGCCCAAGGCTTTGCACAAAAGGAAGGTATAGATTTCTTTGAAGTTTTTTCCCTGGTTGTGAAGTTGGTGACTATTAGATAGGTGCTTGGACTTGTTGCTATACATGACTTGGAGCGTTTTTACATGGTGATCTTCTTGAAGAGGTGTACATGAGGCAACCGGAAGGATTTGTTGAGAAAGGCAAAGGGAAGCTCGTGTGCAAGTTGAAGAAGTCCTTATATGGACTTAAACAAGCTTCAAGACAATGGTACAAAACTTTTGACTCTTTCATTTTAAGTCTTGGTTACAAAAGAAGTGAATATGATCATTGTTTATACATTAAATTCTTTGATGATGGTTCATATGTGATTTTAGTTTTATATGTGGATGACATGCTCTTGGTGTCCAAGGATAAAGCTAAAATTGAAGAGCTCAAAGGGTGTTTGAGCAAGAGGTTTGAAATGAAGGATCTTGGTCAAACCAAACAAATTTTTGGAGTTGAGATTCAAAGAGATAGAATGAATGGGACTTTATCACTTTCTCAAAAGTCCTTTGTGAAGAAAATTCTTGAGAAGTTTGGCAAGTGTAAAGAAAAGGCGGTTTCAACTCCATTGGGATCACATTTCAAATTATCTTCCAATGATAGCCCAAATACGGAAGATGGAAATACCAAGATGTCAAGATACCTTTATGCAAGTCTAGTTGGGAGCTTGATGTTTCTAATGGTGTGCACTAGGCCGGATATTACTCATGCGGTTGGTGTGTTGAGTAGGTTTATGGCAAATCCCGGAAAGAAGCATTGGGAGGCGGCAAAATGGGTGCTTAGATATTTGAGAGGCACAAGTGACTACTCTATCACATTTAGCAAATGTGGAGAGAAAATTCAAGGCTATGTGGATGCTAGTTATTGTGATGATCGTGATAAGGGGCGATCTACAATGGGATATGTTTTCAAGTATGGAAATGGTCCAATAAGTTGGATGTCTAAGCTTCAAGCAACAGTGGCATTATCAACTACCGAAGCGGAATACATGGCGGCAACCGAAGCTTGTAAAGAAGCGGTGTGGCTTCAAGGTTTGATGGGTGAGATTGGCATTGAATCAAAAGGTATGCATTTGTTTTGTGATAATATGAGTGCAATTTACTTGGCCAAGAATCCAGTACATCACAAGAGGACAAAGCATATATTGGTACAATATCATTACATTCGAGAAGTCATTGAAGACGGAAGGATCCAATTGTTAAAAGTTGGAACAAATGAGAATGTAGCGGATATGCTTACCAAGGTTGTCCAAGGAGAGAAGTTGAATTGGTGTTTATCTTCTCTTGATTTTAAGAAACATGATTCGACAAGTAAGTGATTTCCATCAAGGTGGAGATTGTTGGGTTTAGTGATGAAAATTACTTTATCTTTTGTTTGAATTCAAATTTGAATTTGGTGGGTCCCACTTAGTGTTAAACATGGGTAGGTGTTTGGTATCATTAAGAGGGCATTGGGAGAGGTAAATGGAGTGAGAAAAAGTGAGTTTCTAGTGACTTCTAAAGGGGTTTTTGTCCAAAAACGGGATTGAGTCTTTAGAGTCTTCTTCTTCTTGTGGTTTTGCAAGAAAAGGGTTCTCTTCTCTCTTGTATTCTCTCCATTGCAACTCCATTGAAGCTTGAGCTTGGATTGAAGGGTTTCTTCAAGAGCTTAAGGTGGAAGGGTATTCTAAGAAGGTTTGAGAGGTTATGTGACCCGTTGAGGTAACATTGTATCACACTCAAATCTTGTACTATTTTGAAGATTAAAATAGTGAAATCCCTCCCCGTGGACGTAGCTAATCTCGATTATTTCGGGTTAGTGAACCACGTAAAATTCTTGTGTGTTGTTTGCATTTCCTTTTCATTTTGTAGTGATTTGTTGTTTATTTGCTTTGTGATTGTCTTTCAATTTATATTGCACAAGATCCTTAGTTTATTTTGTTCATTTGGGTGATTTGTTTAATCAACCGGTTCTGTGGATAAGGTCTTGTCTTCTACAGGGGTTCTGGTCTGCATCGACTGGGAAGCTCTGTATGGTCGGATCTGGTAAGAGTTACTCGGAAGAGGAAGAAGAAGGTAAGTCTCTCACACTTTCGGCCGTTTTAAAGCTAAATTATCCCCAAAAATCGACCATTCTTACTTGTTTGGTTGGTGGAACTTTGGAGAGCTTGGATGAGGTCGACAGTTCAAACTACTTTGAACCGATTTCCGTATTACATTATTCTCAGGGCAAGTATGACTACTCGTTGATAAATAATGAAATTGACAATGGGTGGTCGAGTCCCAGTGGTGTTCAGCAAGAGTTAGCTTATCTTGGTTTACCGTCAAGAGTAGATATCTGTTCGGTTCTAAGCAGGAATACTCCATTTAAATTGGAGTACAGGCGTGACTGCGACGACTCAGAAGCTGCTAATTGTCGTCTTCTGGATAACAGTAATGGATTTTTGCCTGGCGCAATGTTCCTTGATGAACTCCGGTGTTCAAACAACCAAAAGATGCTGCTGGCGATGGTATTTACCAACGATAACAGCTTTAGTCATCCTTTTAATCCCAAAACGTCACTGGTTGGCGAGGGAGTGTGGGATGCAAAGAAGAATGAGCTTTATGTCGTTGCTTGCCGAATCTTGAATTTTAAGGATTCCTTGGCCGGAGCTTCTGTCGGAAATTGCTCAATTAGGATGAATTTGAGATTACCGGAAGTATTCTCTATCATAAAGAAGAGTACAGTTGTGGGACAAATTTGGAGTAATGCAACTGCAAATACTTCTGGTTATTTTGATGCACTTAGCTTCCACGGAGGGCATACATCACCTGTAGTAGTTCCAGGTGTCAAGTATGAGTATACCATGATGGGTGGAATAAGAAAGCTGTGTGATGTCAAGACTGCTAAAAGCAAAGGAGCGATATACCCTGATGGGTATTCAGATGACATGGTATTCTACATGTCTGTGAAAAATGATCTTGGGCAACTTGCAAGGGGTTTTGCAACTCCACAAACTATTGGTGATCAGTTTCATGAGTACTTCGCCCGCTCTTTCGTTCTCCAATCTGATCCTGTAGGTGATGCACCTCAAGTGAGTACTAACAACCACAGCAGTCTACTGAATGTGAGCTATCAGATGATCTTCACGATTTCACTAGATTTCAAATTTGGTAGAATTCCTCTAAATGCAAGCACGACCGTACAAATTTCAGCTGAAGGGATCTACAGTGATGAAACTGGAAGCCTATGCATGGTGGGTTGTCGGATTTTGGACTCGAAGCAAAACATACCTGCCAAAAGTGATTCCTTGGACTGCAAGATTGTCATCAATCTCCAGTTCAGTCCTTTGGATTCAGAGGTAGGACAAACTCATGTCACTGGAACGATCAATAGCACCAGGGAGAAGTCTGACCCTCTTTACTTCAAATCTTTAGAGGTTTTGTCAAATGTCGTGTATCATAGACAAGCACAAGAATCTCTTTGGAGGATGGATCTGGAGATCACCATGGTTCTCATCTCGAACACGCTTGCCTGTGTATTTATTGGATTGCAAATTTTCTATGTGAAGAAGCACCCAGACATGGTTCCGTTCATCTCACTTGTGATGCTTGTCGTACTTACTTTTGGACAAATGTATCTTACTTTAGGGCAAATGATCCCTCTACTGGTGAACTTTGAACCATTGTTCATGGGAGGCCGTAATGAGGTTATTGTAAGAGTAATTACAATGGTTGTTTTTCTGTTGCAGTTTCGTCTTCTCCAACAGGTTTGGCCAGCAAGATGGAGCGATGAATGTCATGAGGGCTTGTGGACTGCTGAGATTAAAGCTCTATATGTAACTTCGCCATTGTATCTACTTGGTGGGTTGATTACTCTGTTTGTGCAATGGGTGATTAGCGGGTTTTCTATGAATAGTTATGAGCAGCTTTACGTTTGGGGAGACATGAGATCTTATGCTGGTTTGGTCCTAGATGGTTTTCTGCTCCCTCAGATCCTGTTCAACTTGTTTATGAACTCCAAAGAGAAGGCTCTCGCCCCAACATTTTATGTTGGAATGAGTGTTGTCCGCTTGCTACCACATGCATATGATCTTTATAGGTCCCACTATTATGGTCGTTACTGGGATGCTTCGTACATCTATGCTAGCCATGGCGTGGATTTTTACTCCACAGCTTCCAACATTATTATCCTTTGTGGAGGTATGCTGTTTGCAATCATCATCTTCATACAACAGCGGTTCGGTGGTCATTACATCCTCCCCTTGAAATTTAGAGAATCTGTTTCGTATGAAAAGATCCCTGTGATTAGTTGTCAGTGATTTGTAAAAGTAACTTGCTTTACTCTGTATTGGCAGTAATTGCAAGAATAACTTGTCATCCCTGAGGAAGCAAAAGGGTAACAACCTCTATTTTGAATTGTATTTGGTATCCAGTTAGAGGTCCACGGATTAATCGATTGGCGATCCTCAACCTGCAAGAACATCCTTTTTTAATGAGGTCACGACCAAGTAGAATTGATCGCAAACCCCAGGAGTCAGAGGGTAATGGAGACACTTTTAGAAATGAGCTATTTTTGCAGTACTTCTTCAACATTAATCTTCCCCATAGAATTTGTGGGTTATTCAGTAATTCCCATGTCTTCTGAGACAGAAGTGCGATGTAAAAATTCAAACCACCATCACAAATTGTGGGGAATAAATAGTATGCCAATCAACAATAAGAACCTATTGTCTTTCTCCATAAGACCAAAAGAAGTTTCTCAATTTCTTGTAGAACTGACAATGGCAGCTGGAAGCAAGAGATGTACTGAGAAGGTAGGGCAACAACAGTTGATGGGATTAGGACAATCTTTCAAGGGGAAGCTAGGTATTTAGTTTTCCATCCTTGTAATCTATTGTTGACTCTAGATAGAAGAGTGTCACAATGTTTCCATTTCAGCTTACCCGAAAATAAAGGGATACCAAGATATATATCCGTTGTTGACGTGGGCAAGATGTGAAAGTGTGTAGACAAATCTCTCTTCACGCTTGCAAACATACTCAGGCTATAATGAGCTCTGGTTTTCTGTGCATTAATTCCTATCCTGATAGAGCACAATAGTCTTGTATTAATTGGCCAAACTTCTTAATTAGCTCCCTGCTTAGTGGCTTGTCCAAACAAAATTATATCATTTGCAAAAGCAAGGTGAGATAATTGTTCTCCACCCTTTACCAACAGGATACATTTCAATTTGTTTTTTACTACTGCCAATTCCAAGTGGGAAGAAAGAAGTTCCACACATTAACAAATAAATAAGGTGATAAAGGATCATCTTGCCTTAAACCTCTAGGAGTTATAGAAGAAGAAATGGATCCATTAGTAAGTGGAGTATATGTAACAGTTGAGACACAAAACATAATCCACTAAATCCATTGAGAAGGAAAACCATAAGATGAGATTATGTGTTTAAGAAAATCCTATTCCAATTGGTCTTAAGCCTTACTCATATCTAACTTAACTACCATAATGTTTTTTTTCTTTTTCCTGTGACATGTATTTTATTGAGAATCTCATAAGCAATCAAAATGTTATCGTGAATGTGCCTCTCTTTCACAAAGCCAATTTGTTGAAAAGAGATATGTGGGATGATGTGCTTTAGTCTATTTATCAGGATTTCTGAAATTATCTTGTAGCTCATGTTACCTAAGCTAATTTGGCTAAAATCTCCAATAGTTTCAGGCAACTACCCTTTAAGGATTAGGGTAATGAAAGTAGAGTTGTGAGTCCTAGAGAAAGTAGTTGATTTGAAAAATTGAAAGAGCATGGCTTGAACATCACTCTTTATTTCTTCCCATGCCTGCTAATAAAATATGCCTGGAAAGCCATCAGGACCTAGACATTTTAATGCATTAGCATGAAACACTGCGGATTTAAATTCCTCTTCTGATACAGGATGTAAAAGCTAGTTGCTATCTTCAGCAGTAACCCTATCCTTGATAGGCTCAAAGTACTCATCGGATCTCCTTGGAGATGAGGAAGGATATAAAAGCTTAAATGCCTGGTAAAGCATCTGAAATATCCCCTTGCACCAATGAGAGTGAGACCATTTTGTTTAATTATTTTTATCATATTACGAGTCCTTCCCACCAGTGTGCTTTGATGAAGAAACCTAATATTCCGATCCCCATGCAGTGCCCAGTTAATTTGAGACTTCTGCTGCCATTTATTTGCTTGTTGCTTCATCACTGGTTTCAGCTAAAAGCTACCTTACGATTCTCTTTCACATACCACTGCTCTGACCTATGATCTAAAGGCACTCCTTCATGATCAGTAATGGACTTCTTTAGCACTTCCTTTTTATTCTCTAGAATCTTCACAATATCTTTATTCCATCTCTTGAGGATGACTGACAAGGAAGTGAGTTTCTTTGCTAGAGTGTAGAAGGGGGAACCACTAAAAGACATAGTCCATGACTTGCCAAGTAACCCATTATGGGAATCTTCATGGACCCAAAAACTCTCAAACATGAATGGTCGAATTTGCTTACCAACTTGTAATATTTAAAAGTAATGCTTTATGATCAGAACGAGACATTGTGAGATGAGTAACCACCACTTGTAGGAATCTTGAGAACCAATCTAAATTACTAATGAACCTATCTAGGAGCCCTTCAATACGATTTGTCTCCTGTTGCTTATTACTCCATGTAAATTTACTTCCCATTTAAGGTACGCCTGATCATTTTATATTCATTTACAAAGGATTGAAATGGATGCAGTAGGTTAGAATGAATCAGCCATCCCCCTTGGTGATCTGTTATTGCAAGATATGAGTTCCAATCGCCACCAAGTACCCATCGTTGATCAATGAAAGATGCCAAGTTTACAAGAGTTTTCCAATCACATTTTTGAGTAGATGGCATCGAGCTCAAGTAAACACAAGTTAAATACCATATATTAGAAGACTCTCCACAAAGAAGATGAACACACGATGAAGAAAACCACACAACTTCAACTTGCACAGAATCATTCCAATAGAACACTAAGCCACCAGCTCTACCTTCTGGTGGTACCAACACTTAGAAAAAACCCCATTTCTTATACAACATCAACTCGACCAACTTAACTATAGAAAGAAAAAAAACAAGGGTCTATGTCTATTAATTAAAACACTGATTTCCTTTTGGATAGAGGAGTGACCCAATCCTCTACAACTAAGCATTAATCCCTTCTTTTCCCCTCCGATGGCCCTTCCAGGTTGGCCATCAACAAGTTAGATTAGAACCATATTGGTTTTCCTGCAATTTCTTCCAAGCATCAGCCTCATTACCCTTTAGGTCATCCTGCATTATCTCATGTAAAACAAGGTTATGTTTATGATGCTTATGGGGTGGCACATGGGGTAACTCAGGGTCTGAACTCGGAATGGAAAGAAATTCGCCATGGTGATCCGAAACAAGCTTGCAGGAAGGACACATGGCTTTGCGGTAATGAACTTCAATTTTTTTTTGCATTTTGGGATCGTTTTGAGGCCATTTTGGGCATTTTACTATTTTCAGTGGCATTTTTGTAAATTTGTTTGTGTGTATTCCCCCCCTCATTTTAGGGTTTCTTGGCACTATAAAATCATGTTTTGTGCGTCTTTTTGAGGCACCTGAATATTGTTGTTTTTAATAAACTTTTGGAAGACAAAGTTCTCCATTTTCAATCTATTCTTTTGTTTGGCCTTGATTCTTTGTCATTTCGGCATCAGTTTACAGGGCAACAAATGTGTAACTTTCCTAACTACCATCTTACTGTTGCCCTTCAGAGGAGTGCTAGAAAAGGAAAGTTGGCTACCAATAATGCTTGAATATGCAATTCCGGAGTCACATTAACAGGGGTGGCAGCTTCGTCCATTGGTGTTGAGTGAGGGGTTGGAGGAGGGGTGTAAGTCGTCACGCTTTCCAACGTCCAAAGACTTAGGAGACAATTTATGAGAGAATTCCAACAAAGTATGAGGAGGATTTAAATGGTGAATGAAAAAGTGCACATTCGCATCATTCATGAAAGTAGAAACAAACGCCACAAGATTTTTGGATGGGTGAATAAAAGCTACCACCGGTGAGTTGCTGCCTTCTACATGCTTGGGGATGCTGATGTTGAAAATAAAAGCAAGTTAGGGAATTCGATTTAAAATGGTTTCTCAGATGATAATTAACAAGTTAATATAACACAAGGTTTCTATAAAACTTGGAGAACTTGAGTAACCAGAACCAAAGAAAAAGAAAAGAGAAAAGTTGTGTTGTCCAGAATGTTGAAGACGGTGAGAAAAGCTGCTCCAAAACTTTTAAAAAGAAGTTGCACTTTACAAGATTCACAGAAATTAGAGCAAAGGGGTGCATGCATTTAGCACCCTAGCAAACCAAGGAGGAGGAAGATGTGTTTGATGAGTTCTAACTTCAAAAAAGTAATATGAGCTGTGAGATCAAACCATCAAGGTGAATTGAGGCTGACATTAAAGCTAACATGATTGAATTTAGGTAGCTTTCTAAACATATGGTTGTGAGATCAGACTAAGGCCGTTAGGTAGCTTTTCCAACGTACATCTGTAGTTGTAGTTTGTGAACAGGATGTATAGTTGTGCCATGGGATTGAATTGTCCATAAACTTATTTTATGTGATGGTATGATGTTATTCTGATGATCACATGATACTCATTTTGTAAAATCCAGCTTTTACCTATGACCCGGTCATTGTTGTGTTTGTAGGTCCAAAGACCCGAAGTGGTGGTAGAAGGGGCTTATGGGCCCTGCTGGTTGATGATGTGGTGTCGGAACTCCAGTATATGAACATTGATGATGCTGCTCCTTCCTTGAGCACATCATCAGTGTTAAGTTAGAATCTGCGCACTGATGAAGAGTGAGACAGTTGAGATATTAAACAGACTCCTGTGCATAATCCGAAGGTACTCCCTAAAACTAGACTTCTTGAGTGAACAGTAGGAGAAAACCCCATGCAATTTGACCTTGTATAGCCCTCCAAGTCCACACCTAAAGTTGCTGAACTATTCTGTTAAATTCTGCAGAAACATGTTTTGGTCGATACTATCGACCAACAGGTTTGCTGAACCCAGGTTTAAAGATTCTCTGGAATATTCTTTTCTATTTATTTATTCCTCGAGACTGGAGCCCTATTCTAGCGTTTTCAACATCTGAGAACGTGGGAGAGCCTCTCAAGAACTTCTTCTTGGTAATGGTGAAGCATCTACTCCATTAATCATTGCCAACCACTCATTTCCACTTTCTTGTTCCACTCTCAAGGTATGACTCTCTCTCCTAATCACTTTCTCACTCCTCTTTTCTCTATTTTACTGTTGGGACCATGGCCAAGGTGCTGCAACCTTGCAAACACCTTGCCATGAATCTTCTATACCTCATATATTGATGTTTTCACCGATATGACTATGATTTATTCACCTCATGATCATTAACTACACATTTCCATGATTTATTGCTCACCAACTTGCTTTATTTACCAAAACTGAGATGAAGCCTATGATTAACCTAATCTACACCTTGCATATGAGTTCAATGTTGCTTCTAAGTGATTCCCTATCTAATCCCCTATGTTTTCCCCAATTTGCATTAAGATATAGCTAATGCCATGTTTAACAACTCTTGACCTTGATGAATCAATTTGGGGATTCCTAAATGGACCATTGGATTATGTTAAATTTGTGATAATTAGTGTCCCTATGTTGTGCTTAGACTATCCCCCAAGTTTCGTATCGATTCGAGACCCGGAAGACCAAATCTGGGCCAAAACCCAAAAAGCCAGCTTGCTGTCCGAAATCTTCTTGGTCGATGCTTGTTGGTCGATAGTATCGACCAAATGTATCGACCAACAGAGTTGTTGTCAGCAACTTTTGCCTAGTTTTGATTCTTTCGATCTCCGATTGTTCTGATTTCTTCTCTAACCTTTCATATATGCTTGTTTAGGGTTTTAAGACTATTTGGGCCACTTGCTTGTGATCTTGGACCATTCTCTTCTCCAATTCAAGGTAAGGATAGTTATCGATAAAATTACATAGGACATGGAATTTTGACTTGGTGTTCCTAACCTAGTGAGCATAGTTTCTATTTCATATTCCTATCATGTTAGACTTGCTACATATGTCTTTCAACAGTAGCTTTGTATTTACATTATTTTATTTAAATGTCTTATCATGTTTATCAATTTCAATATATGATGACTTATGTCAATGTCATGAATCGAATGTTTATTTTGAGGTTGTATTTTGTGAATTGATATGATGAACTTGGGCATGTAATTGCTTAAGTATAACTTGGGATTGAGGAGTACCCTACTGGTGCTTCTGTCCTTGGACATCGGAGGGAATAGGATGGGATATTCTCCGAAGGTGTCCATCGACACTTTCCCGGGTTATTGGATGACATACATAGGACTTGTCTAGATGTATGGCTAGGATGTTCCTATCATATTAGACCCGATTCGGAAGGGCATTGAGACCGAACGACCCGTGGTAGTAGTGTGGATTTGTGGGCGTTCAAGACCGGTAACCACCCCGTGAGTGGACATAAATTGCATTGCGGTTACCCGAAAGGGGCCATTTATTGGTAGGGTTGCAAATGGTTAAACTCGGGCTCACGGGCACTCAAGACCGGTGAAATGATCCTTGAGGGGGATGTGAGAGCTTCCCGTCTACCATTTGTGGATGACCAATAGGGTTGATGAGTCCGGTGAGTAATATCCATGACTCTAGTGTGAAGGATACTGGAAAGGATCCCGAGAGGGGAGGAATGGACGTATCTGGAATTGGCATGATATGATTAAGTAGATGACTTGCATTGGGCTAGGCTTTACCTTGACATGTGCCAATACTTGTACCAAATGGTGATGTGAGAGAGTGATGACCGAAACCCCCAACCATGGATTTGTCCGAGAGGGATGCAGGACCTAGTTCCCCCCGGTGATGAGTGACTGAGACTACCTAAAGAAGTATGGTGCTATGACTTAAAGCATGTCTACCCTAGATGACCAGCATAATTAGAGTAGAATCATATTGCATTATATGTCTCATATCATCTGCATCATTTTATGATTATCTTGTGGCTTATGTGTTGTGGAATAACTTCCTTGCTGAGTTCTTCTGAACTCATTCCTTTTCTGTTGCAATATTTTCCTAGACTACTCTACAGGTGATTTCTCTGATGGCACATTCCCTGAGGCAGACCCGGATGCCTCATACTACTATCCGGAGGCTAGCTATAATGAAGACTTCGGTGACGGTACCGAAGCAGATCCTCCGGCGTATTAGGGTTAGCCCTGAGATAGTATGGGAGCAGCCATATTGGGTCTCTGAGGTCTTCACTATCGAAGAGAACATATCTATTATGGAGGAGACTTATGTGTAGCTACCCACCCCCCTTTTTGTGACAGTTAAACTCAGAGGAATTGTAATAACCTTAAATTAAATTTCATAACTTGAGACTTGTACTTATTTAATTTTGACCTCACTTCCGCTAATTATTTGAAGGAGTGGATTCCGCCCACTGCCTTCTTAATTTATCTGATATGATATCTACTTCCGTACTCTGATTATCCTTGGTATCTCTTTTCTGAATTCTATTATTATCAATTGCTAGTTTAATATTGATTGTTCATAATTATGTTATTGTCGATGTGGATGATGTGGTCCTTGAACTATGGATCTTCAGGGCTGTGGATCACATCCCGGGTATGCCAGATAGGGTATCGGCTGGGTGGATGTGACACATTTAATGCTTATCTTTCATTTTTCTCTCTCTTTTAATGGTCATGATGGTAGGATGTTGTTGGAATATCACCCACATTCAAATCTGTAACCAACCAGCATATTTTCTATTTGAGTTCGATTAGACGTTTAATAAAAATTTCATATAAGCTTTCAGATTCCCATCCACAGAGGATTTGGGTATCTGTTATTCCAAGAGCTACCTGTGTGCAATTTGGTCCACTACTTGGGTGAACCAGGTTCCTGTGGATCAAAGAGGTGTGAGAGTGGGACGCCTCTTGGGACAGGAAGCCACCTCCAATGATTAAGTCAGATTTAGGAAAACATAAATCCTCATATTGAGAATTAAATGCTCGAAGAATGATTGTTTTTTTTGGAACTTGCCGATGAATTAATGCCAGAGTTATTATAACTGGGCTTACCCTCGTTTGTTCTGAAGATATTGCTTATATATCAACTCCATACCTTTGCTATTGTGAAGATGGATCTTGATCGTAGGATCCCTTCCATTAAGATGAAGGGTTGAGATTGCTGATGGTGGATAACTTAGTCACCAAGTTCAGAACTCAATCTTCCTGGAGAAGCTTCAAGCCAGCTGCAACTTCTCCCAAATTGATCATTAGTTCAGAGTCACATGGGCTTAGACGTGACAACCATCCCTTTAATCTCCAGACAAATCATAAAGAAACAATACTCAAAAAGACAAACGAATGGGAGGCTTCCTGATGGGCACTGAGCATTTAATACACCTCAGAGCATTTAACGTTGAGTTTAATGCTCTAAATGACGTTTGGATAAAGATGAGCCGAATCCCTTTGCAACATTACTTTTGCTAAGAAGTGACATTTTGAGCGCTGATGAACACATTTATGTGTGAAATCTTAGGGCATAAAGCATGCATTTTATACACTTAGAATGGAGTTACCTTGGGTTTTATGTTGTTTTTGCAGATTTTAGGACTTTTCAAGATTTAAGCAAATATTTGGAGTTTTGCGCTTGAATCATGCTATTTTACACGTCAAGAAGTCCATTCAAATTCTCAAATGCGAAAATGGGCCTGATTTGGAGCATGATGGGCTAGAGATGTGTGATTACAGGCCAACTCCGAAATATTGAAGAGATAAAGAAGGCAAATTTGATCTACGGCTGAGATTTTAAATCAAATCTACAGAGATATTATTGAGAGAGTCCAGATGGAAAAGAGTCCTTGCATACCTCAATATCTTATTTTCTATTTGGGATTTGATTAAAGAAAGAAAAAGAGGAAAAAGAATTATTTTCAGATAAGGATGAAGCAAAAATCCCGTTTTTGAATGCCTCTGTCCAGTTTCGATCAAACCCTTCATTGAACGGTCATCCGATGTCCGATCGTGCTGATTTTTGGAGGAGAGCTTCACGACTACTTAAACCTCAAATCCAACGGTGGGATTATGCATCTGATCTCTCTAATTTGGCGCAATTAGTACGTCAAAACCCTAATTGGATGAGTCAGATAGAAACCCTGAGTTTTATTCAAATTCAGCTGTGCTTCATATCTCATGTAAACTCTATAAAAGGAGAGCCTACTCCATCAAAGGAGGACGTGTCTTAGAGCTTAGTAGAAGCATTCTTTCTTCTCTCTTCAGTTTATTTATGTTTTCTCTAGTTTTCTTTGCTTGCATTAGTGAGATTTAAATTTCTAGATTCAATGTTTAAGTTTAATCTTTTTATGTAATGCAATTCAAGTTCAAGATTCAATTTTTTTAGGTTCGTTTTTCTCTGGGTCTAGCAATTGCAGATTTAGATCATTCTAGATCTAGATCTGGTTGTTAGGGTTGGTTGAGATTCAAATCGTTTGTTCAATTCGCAAGTAAGTAACCTTCTTTATTAATCTTCTCTCCTCCCTTCATTCCCGCTTCTATCTACCCCTCTATATTCTTAATTTAGGATTTACTTTCAGCATTATTTATTGTTCTGTCTATTCATTCATAATCTCGGACCACATAACCGGAGCAAGCCTACAGTCGTGCCTCTGCTTCTGGTGACGGGTGGTGTTGCATCTGCATTTTCCTGTCTTTTATTTATGCATTGATTGTGTTTAATTTATTGTTCGTTTCAATTCGATTGCATTAGATATATAGATTAGGATCGTTTAGTTTAGTTAATTAGTTAACAAAAAAAAAATTGAATCATTCCACTCTCGCATTACTATTAAGAAGTTCAAATTCTAAGTGGCATATCTCCCTGAGATCGACCCGTTAGCTACACGATACCGTGCGCTTGCGGTTACTTTTAAAATTCACAAACAAGTTTTTGGCGCCGCTGCCGGGGAGGTATTAGTCCACTTTGTTTTTCTAATTCTTAGGTAAATCGAAGTGATTTAAAAATAAAAAAATAAAATTCAAAGATATTACTCTTAACTTGAGTAGAAACAAAAACGTATAGTAGTCCCCACTCTCTGCGAGAATCCCCAGGATTCGATTGTAGGTGGCTCCGAAGACTATACGGATTCCTTTGCTGTCAAACCTATAAGCGCTCAGCTATACGGCAACCTTACAGCTTTGGAATCATTGTTTCAATCTTTGTGGTCGGAAATTCATTACTTTCCCTTCGTTTTTGTTATTTTCTTTTCTTTTATTCTTTAGTACTTTATTTATTTTTTTAAAAAAAAAATCTCATTCTTTCATAAGAGCCATTAATTGCATTAAGTGGTTAGTGCATGTGTGTCTGGACTCGTGATTCTACAAATAGAATTGTACGAGTGTCTAACTTGACCATGGAAGGTCTACCTCCACCACCTCCACCTAAGAGTCTTAGGGATAGATTTTATCCTACCCGATCTGCACAACCTTCTTGTATACGTTTACCTGAAGTGAGGGGTAATAAATTTGAGCTCAAATCTCATTATCTATCTATGTTACCCCAATTTCATGGGTTACCTGATCAAGATGCATATTTGTTCCTTAAGGAGTTTGAGGAGGTTTGTGTCCTTATGAAGGTACAACAGCTCACTGATGATGCTGTAAGACTAAGATTCATTACATTTGCATTAAAGGATCAAGCTAAAAAGTGGCTTTATAGCTTACCTAGGGATAGCATTATCACATGGGAACAATTTACTGTCCTATTCTTAAAGAAATTCTTTCCTTTCTCTAAGACGAACAAAATAAGAAATGATATTCTTCAATTTCGTCAGAAACCCAATGAGTCCTTTGCTAAGGTAATGGAGAGGTTTCAAAGCCTTCTCCAAGAATGCCCTCACCATGGTATAGAATTATGGCATTTATGCCAAATAATTTATGAGGGTATCGATTACCAAACAAAGCAACTTTTGGAATCAATGTGCCCCACAGGATTTACATCATTCACTGATGATTCCGAAGCTTGGAATTTTCTTTTAGACCTAGCAGATAGAACTAGAGAATGGGAGTCAACCCAAGAGTCTGAAAGGACTAGTAGGGGATATTTTGTTGATAGCCAAGTCCATAAGGAAGTACAAATAGATAACATTTTGAAAAAGTTAGAGACTTTGGTAGTTAAAGCTGCACCACCAAGTCAAGCACATTTTATTGACAAATCTATTGCTATGTGTGCATGGTGTCGATCTCCTACACATGTAATTGAGGAATGTCCTAGCTATTCCGGAGACCAACATGAGAATGTCAGTGCAATGTTTCCAAACCCGTACAGTAACACGTACAATCCTGGGTGGAAGAATCATCCTAACTTTTCATGGTCTCAAGGGCAAAACCAAAATGGATTAAGTAATTATTCCACACAAAATCAATTTGGTGCCCCTCAAAAGCAAAATGCCCAATTTTCTCATTATCCAAATGTCCAGTTCTCTCAAGCCCCAAATTTCCAGAATGCCAATTTAACTAGGCCCGTCAATCCACCTATTGTGCCTTATATGCCTCACATTGCACAAAATCAATCATCACCAGGTTTCAACAGAGGTAACAATCCAGAGTTTTCTCGTCTCTCTTCCTTAGAGAAGAATATGGAAGTACTTTCCAGTACCTTCATGACTTCTATGCATAATATGGAAAAACAAATTTCCACTCTTGCAAGTGCTTTGTCTGAGCGAGAAAAAGGTAAAATGCCTAGCCAACCTGAGTTAAATCCTAGGATTCAGATTCATCAAAGACCACCAAATCAAGTCAACCAAGTTGAATCCTCCCATTCTTCTTTAGCTTCAATTAATTCTTACGTCTGCATTGAGAAGTGGGAAAGGGTATTTAACAGGTGAGTCACATATTAATGAAAAGAGCGAGATTAGTGACCACTGTGATGAGGAGAATGTTCAAGTATCTCCTAATGAGGGTTTGTCTGAGAAACCCACAGAAGTTGAGGATGAGCCAGTTGCTTTAGCAGTACCTAAGTTTGGAGAACCACTATCAGAAACTATGAGAAAAGAACAAATTTCAAATGAGAGTTCTTATGTTCCTAAGGCTCCTTATCCTAGTCGTCTAGTAAATAAGAAGAAGACTGCAACTATGGAGAAAATTTTTGATATCTTCAAAAAGATAGAAGTGAATATCCCTCTTTTGGATGTCATATCTCAAATCCCTGCCTATGCAAAAGTGTTGAAAGATTTATGCACTCATAAAAGAATCACTAGCATTCCCAAAAAGGCGTTCTTGGCAGGTAACATTAGTTCCATAATTACTCAACTTTGTAGCAGCCAAGTATAAGGATCCGGGGAGCCCCACCATAGCTTGTGTCATAGGCAATACACACATTGAACATGCTTTACTTGATCTTGGTGCAAGTGTAAATCTGTTGCCTTACCATGTTTATAAGCAACTAGGATTGGGAGAATTGAAAGCAACTAGAACTACTCTTCAGTTGGCAGATAGGTCAGTTAAGATTCCTAAAGGGATGGTTGAAGATGTTTTACTGAAAGTGGGAGAATTTATTTTTCCAGTTGATTTCATTGTGCTAGATACTAAACCTTTTTCAATCAAGGATGAAATCCCAATAATTTTAGGAAGACCATTTTTGGCTACTAGTAATGCATTAATCAATTGTCGAAATGGCCTCTTACGATTATCTTTTGGAAATCAAACTGTAGAGTTTAATATGTTCAGGATAGGGAAACAACCACAAATAGAAGAAGAGATCAATATGCTTGAGGAATCTTTTGATTTTCCTAATGATGTGATTACCAACTTTGAGATTGATTTTGATTCTAAATTTCAAGAATGTATGGATATGTTGGATGATGATAGTGAAACTTTCTTTTCCGAAGTTTTAAATTTTCACACACCTTTGGAGCCTATTAATCCTCTATCCATCTCCATCTCCATTCCCAAGCCCTCAATAATTGAACCCCCCCAAGCTAGAATTGAAAGAATTGCCTTCTAATTTAAAGTATGCTTTCCTGAGACAAGATAATCATCTTCCTGTTATTGTTGTCTCTGATTTAACTTCTGACAAAGCAGAAGAGTTGATCACACTGTTGAATGATAATAGAGAAGCATTGGGTTGGTTTGTCACTCATATCAAAGGTCTAAGCTCTTCCATTGAACAATATCATATTCATCTTATGAAAGATGCAAAACCTTCTAGAAAACCTCAACGTATGATGAGAATTTTTTTTAACATTGTGAATGTTTTTCTTGAGATCTTTAGAGATGATTTTTCGATTCACGGTTTTTCTTATTTGGAGTGCCTTCCCCATCATACATTGATATTGAAGATAAGACTAAAGCTTCCCATGATAAGCACATCTTGACTGAAAGGTATACCCCTCATTTGTCTTCTTTATTTAGCATACATGCATTGAGGACATTGCATTACTTAAGTGTGGGGGGGTATAGCTTCGTTGTAGATTTTAACTTTGACTTTTGGTTAGTATACATATTCTTTCAATTGCTATGATGTGTGAAATGAGAGTGATTTTGGTACCCATTGTGAACACATAAAAACCCTGTTGAGAGGAAGGTAACTTGTATATATGTTGAGATAAGACTTTCCTTAGAAAAATAAAAGGCCCTTAACTTAAGGCGTTGAACCATCTATGAGTTTTGTGGGTCCTTGTTTCTTTGGCTAGAAGTTGAGATCAATTTTGTGTATGGCATGACAAAAGAAGAAGAAAAAAAAAAAAAAAAAAAAAAAAAAAGAGTAGAAAGTAAAAGTTGAATTCCTTGGAACTAGACAGGGCACTAACCACTTAATGCAATTAATGGCTCTTATGAAAGAATGAGATTTTTTTTTTTAAAAAAATAAATAAAGTACTAAAGAATAAAAGAAAAGAAAATAACAAAAACGAAGGGAAAGTAATGAATTTCCGACCACAAAGATTGAAACAATGATTCCAA
The DNA here is from genome assembly GCF_041222555.1 of Hakea prostrata. NCBI lineage: Eukaryota > Viridiplantae > Streptophyta > Magnoliopsida > Proteales > Proteaceae > Hakea > Hakea prostrata. The sequence goes on from NC_142608.1 coordinate 13,911,231, forward strand.
AGTTGTAAGGTTGCCGTATAGCCGAGCGCTTATAGGTTTGATGACAAAGGAATCCGTATAGTCTTCGGAGCCACCTACAATCGAATCCTGGGGATTACTGCGTAGAGTGGGGACTACTATACGTTTTTGTTTCTACTCAAGTTAAGAGTAATATCTTTGAATTTTATTTTTTTATTTTTAAATCACTTCGATTTACCTAAGAATTAGAAAAACAGAGTGGACTAATACCTCCCCGGCAGCGGCGCCAAAAACTTGTTTGTGAATTTTAAAAGTAACCGCAAGCGCACGGTATCGTGTAGCTAACGGGTCGATCTCAGGGAGATATGCCACTTAGAATTTGAACTTCTTAATAGTAATGCGAGAGTGGAATGATTCAATTTTTTTTTGTTAACTAATTAACTAAACTAAACGATCCTAATCTATATATCTAATGCAATCGAATTGAAACGAACAATAAATTAAACACAATCAATGCATAAATAAAAGACGGAAAATGCGGATGCAACACCACCCGTCACCGGAAAGCGAGAGGCACGATCGTAGGCTTGCTCCGGTTATGTGGTCCGAGATTATGAATGAATAGACAGAACAATAAATAATGCTGAAAGTAAATCCTAAATTAAGAATATAGAGGGGTAGATAGAAGCGGGAATGGAGGGAGGAGAGAAGATTAATAAAGAAGGTTACTTACTTGCGAATTGAACAAACGATTCGAATCTCAACCAACCCTAACAACCAGATCTAGATCTAGAATGATCTAAATCTGCAATTGCTAGACCCGAGAGAAAAACGAATCTAAAAAAATTGAATCTTGAACTTGAATTGCATTACATAAAAAGATTAAACCTAAACATTGAATCTAGAAATTTAAATCTCACTAATGCAAGCAAAGAAAACTAGAGAAAACATAAATAAACTGAAGAGAGAAGAAAGAATGCTTCTACTAAGCTCTAAGACACGTCCTCCTTTGATGGAGTAGGCTCTCCTTTTATAGAGTTTACATGAGATATGAAGCACGGCTGAATTTGAATAAAACTCGGGGTTTTCTATCGACTCATCCAATTAGGGTTTTGACGTACTAATTGCGCCGAATTAGAGAGATCAGATGCATAATCCCACCGTTGGATTTGAGGTTTAAGTAGTCGTGAAGCTCTCCTCCAAAAATCAGCACGATCGGACATCGGATGACCGTTCGATGAAGGGTTTGATCGAAACTGGACAGAGGCATTCAAAAACGGGATTTTTGCTTCATCCTTATCTGAAAATAATTCTTTTTCCTCTTTTTCTTTCTTTAATCAAATCCCAAATAGAAAATAAGATATTGAGGTATGCAAGGACTCTTTTCCATCTGGACTCTCTCAATAATATCTCTGTAGATTTGATTTAAAATCTCAGCCGTAGATCAAATTTGCCTTCTTTATCTCTTCAATATTTCGGAGTTGGCCTGTAATCACACATCTCTAGCCCATCATGCTCCAAATCAGGCCCATTTTCGCATTTGAGAATTTGAATGGACTTCTTGACGTGTAAAATAGCATGATTCAAGCGCAAAACTCCAAATATTTGCTTAAATCTTGAAAAGTCCTAAAATCTGCAAAAACAACATAAAACCCAAGGTAACTCCATTCTAAGTGTATAAAATGCATGCTTTATGCCCTAAGATTTCACACATAAATGTGTTCATCAAGCGCCATGTAATGCATATGCCGAGAAGTCCCTTATGCCACGTGGCAATCATTGAGAGATGTTCTTCTAGGCCAACATTACCCCAAGAAGTGGCTTTACAAAAAGTGCTTAAGCAGCTTCTTCAAACTGGGTTTAGGAAAATGTTCTCAACCAAACGGTTAGCATTGGTTTAATGGCCTAAATCATAATGCACATAACATTAGCTCCCTAATCTTTTCATTAGAATCTGATGCAAAGAGTTTGTGAAATCCAACCCTAACCTAACCCTGACCTTGACCCGGAAACCCGGTTGTTTTTAGGTCCGAAGACCCGGAGTAAAGGAAGAAGCCAACTATGGGCCATCTCAGTAGAAGACATGGTGTTTGACTCTGAACCCATGGATGTTGATGATGGAGTTCCATACTTGGAAGTCTATGTAGATCTAGAAAGAAAGCTGCAGCTTGAAGAAGGTGAGTCTTGTTGATAGACTTGAAGTATAGTTGGATAAAATTCGCAGGCATTTCTCTATACTAGACAAGTCACTTGATGTGTGTGCAAAATCCCATGAGGTTTGGACTTGAGTTGGGCCTCCATTTCCCTATTTTGGCCTTGTTGACTTGATTGGTCGACTGGGCCAGTCGACCAAGCAGTCGACCAACTGTGTGTTAAATCCGAGAAAATCCAATTTTAGGGTTTTTCACTTCTATTTAAACCCTACTTCGTGTTTCTTAGTTACAGCTGCCCCCTAAACACTTTGTGAACGTGGGAAGACCTTTCCAAAACTCTTTTCGGTGATTTCGAAGATTCCTTTGCCAGATCTGAAGTCTCTCATCTCCGATCTGTTGTTCTAAGGTTAGTATCTCTTCTATATTATAATTTATTCTTTCTTCGATCTTATTCTTAATTGAGATCAGGAAGAAGATGCTGCATTCTTGCAACCATCTATTCCATGATCTCATCCTATTCTTTGAGATCCATGATCATCGTCATGATCTTAACCCTAACCCTGAATATTTTCTTGAAACCCTGACCCTTGTTTGATCTTTTTGGAAACCTTTGGTAACCTCCCATGTGAGGGTAACCACATGAGTTATATTTATGTTAATCTAAACTTTTTCCAATGATTTTCTTGTTATCTAATTGCTAAGAAATTATTCCCTTTCATCTTGTAACCCTAGCCTTTTCATGAGAGCCATAAGATAGAAAACCTAACTTCTTGGTTCAAATCAAGAACCCATCTTTTGACCTTGACTTGATGATTTTACCTTTCTATATAGTTCAAATATGTTCTAGGAAGTTCCCCTTCGAATTTCGGATCAATTCGACTTCAAACGAAGAAGTTATGACCAATCTAGTTTTTGCAGTTCCGTACTGACTCGGTTGGTCGACTGGGTCAGTAGACCAATCAATCGACCAATGATGTCAGTAGCTTCGTTTTTCTCTCAGTTTGATTCATTTGCTCTCTGATCTTTCAGGCATCTTTCCTAATGTTATATCTATGATTGTTAGGGGTTTATTTGCTAAGTTTGGAGTCTCTCTCTCTTTGGATTATCTTCGGCGATAATCAAGGTAAGGACAGTTATTTCATAATAACATAGATCGCATACTCTCTGGTTTCTACTTTAAGAAACTCTGAGTTTATTTACTGTTCTTGTATTTTATACTTCTGATGTACTACTGTGAGTACAGTAGCACTCCACTTATGTTTTGTTTTTCATTATTCAAGCTTATATGAATTTGCTTATTACTATATTGTTTAATGATTAGATCATACTTTTATATTCTTTTTTATATGATGAAGTGTTGATTATATATGACATGACTGATCTGAGAATGTGTTTGATTAGGTATGGTTTGGGATTGAGAGGTGTCCTTTTGACACTTCTGTCCTTGGACATTATCGGAAATAGTATGGGATGTTTCCGGGGTTGCCCATTGACGCTTTCCCGAATCATTGATTGTCATACCTAGGATTGTCTAGCAGTGTTTGGCTAGGATGTCCCCGTTATATTAGACCCGAATTGGAAGGGTATTGAGACCGAACGACCCGTGGCAGCAATGGGGATTCACGGGCGCTCAAGACCGGTAACCAACTCGTGAGAGGACGGGAATCACATTGTGGGGGCCATTTATTGGAGGGTTGCATATGGATAGACTTGGGCTCATGGGCGCTCAAGATCGGTAACCAACCCGTGAGAGGACATGAGAGCTTCCCGTTTACCATATGTGGATAACCAATAGGGTTGATGAGTCCGTAGTGAGGGACTATTAGGACTCTAGTGGAAAGGATCGCCAGGGGTGAGGAATGGACGTATCTAGACCTTAGTTGACGTAACTGAGTAGATGACTTGCATTGGGCTAGGCTTAACCCTGACATGCACCGGTACTTAGACCAATGGTGATGTGAGAGAGCGGTGACTTAACCCCTAGCCATGGAATGTCCCGAGGGATGCCGGACCCCTTTACCAACCGATGATGAGTGATTTGAGACCTACCCAAAGAAGTATGGTGCTATGACTTAAAGCATGTTTGCCAATAGAGACCAGCATACATAGAGTTTAGATGCATACATACATTATCTGTTTCATACTGCATTGCATCTTGTTATGTTCTGCCGCATGTTATTTATGTTGTTATGAGTTAACTTGCCTTGCTGAGTTCATTCGAACTCACTCCTTTTTTTGCAATCTTTTTGTTAGATTATTCTATAGGTACTGACTACTATGAAGGACAGTACGATGAAGCGCAAACCAATAAAGCGTACTATACGCAAGGTGTTGGCAACAATGAAGATTACACTGATGATCCCACGAGCGATCACATTGCATACTACGATTAGACGTAATGTAGAGATGGAACATCTATGTTGGATTAATGAAGTCCACTTTTTTGAAGATGTCATCTGTAAATTAGAAAACACGTAGTTTACTTTGAACATTCTATTCTTGCTTTTCTTTAGAAATAGTTGTAATTCTTTTTAGACTTATGTACTACGTTCCGGTGTATCTATGGAGTGAGTTTCCGCCTCACTCTACTTTTTTTTGATGTGATTACATTTGGTATTATTTCCACACTCTGATTATATTGATTATTCATTTCCTGATTTGAATCTTTTGTTTATAATATTAAAACCTTGATTATTTCCTGTTTATGATTATGTTATTGTATATGTGGGAGGATGATTTCCTCGATACTTGATCTTCGAGGCTGTGGATCACACTCCCGGGTATGCTAGTTAGGGTATCGGCTGGGGGGATGTGACAAAGTTACTTGTCGGTAGCATTCTTGATTGGATCAATAGTTTGCCTTGAAGTGAAACCTTCGCCGAAAAGTAGAACCGTCAAAATGGTTGTGTGCATGCTACATTAAGTACTCTGATGGTTATGTCAGTTAATGGTGTACTATGTAATGATGTGCACAACGCTTGAGGCGTTGCCCACGTTGCCGTGTTCCTTTATTAACGTAGCGTCATAAAAGTGAGAACATTATATGTTGATAACCTTTGATTGAAGAAGATCCAAACTATCCATTTCAAAATTTCACTGCCTATAAATTGACAAACTTCATCTTTCTTTCGTTTTCTTTGTTTACTGCAACTAAGAATTCTAAGCTTTTCTTTTACGTCAAACAAACCTACGCAAAGTTTCCTTATAAAAAATTAGTAAGTCCCATCCCTCTTGAAAACCATTGAAGAAGTATGATTCCTTCGGCAACCCTAGAGTTCCTAGGAAACCATGGAAGGATGTTGGAATAAGAGGGGACCCCTTCAAGGGTAGATTCCCTCCATCCTCTCCAGAATTAGCCTCTACTTTAGGTAGTGAATAGAGGAGACCATTGAGTGAAGATGCATCATTTGGAAACTCTGTTAAAGGGATTCACCCTTTTCAGCAGATTTCAAAACTCCTTTAGACAGTATGCATTCTAGTTTTACTACTAATTCAGGACCCTTATTCTTTCCTCGACACCTTTAGTTGATGAAGACAACCTTTATGATTCCCTCTAAGTTCAAACTTATGATCCCTGGTCCTTATAAGAGAGCCAACATGTTGAGAGGGGAATTCCTTCTATACCTTGATTCAATGTTGGGGGGAACGAGAGTGCCCTTTCACCCCTTCATGATGCACACCCTGTATCACTTCAATCTTAATCTTGGGATGTCGGCGCCCAATGGGTGGTGATGTGTGAAATCCCACACAAACCCTAACTCGAAAATCTATGTTGTAGGTTCGAAGACCCGAAGTCAAGGTAGAAGACTACTGTGGACCCTCTCTATTGAACCCATTGGCTCTGACCTAGAACCAATGGAGATTGATAGTGAAGATCCCACTATGGATACCTTGTTTGATTTTGAGAGAAGATGTAGCCTAAATGATGATGGACTTGGGAAGTGGACTTTGAGTATAGTGTTGACACCTTCGGAAAGTCCTATGAAGTCAGGTAAGACCCTTCCGTAAGTTGGTTGAGGACCTAAGGGGTGGTTTTGGCTTCCGGGAACCAAAATTCAGCAGTTTGACTTAAGGCACTGCCTTGGTCGATTGCTTTGGTCAATCCAATCAACCAAGGATAATGACCAAAGCAAGCCTAGGGTCAGAATTGTCTATTTTTGGGGAATTTAGGTTTTTGGAGCCCTATATATTCAAACTTCGATTTAATTCGTACCACTTTGCCTCTTAACCTCTAGAGAACGTGGAAGAACCCTAGAGCTTCCTCCTTAAGCCCAAGGTTGATTCCAAGCATCCAAGCGAAGTTCCTCCATTGAATCTTCTTCTACAAGGTTAGTATTTGATCTTATTCTCTGTTGATCTATTCTCTCTATTGTTTCTACTCTTTGTTTTGATTATGAGAAAGGCCTTACACTATTGTAATGGCCTAATCTCTAATCCTCATAGTTTTAGAGTGAATTCTCATTCACTCTCTTCTCTTTGTAGACAATACGATGTGTTTTTGATGTTTTAACCTAGCATGAGACCATGATCTATTCTTACTATAGTTATTTGATTCTACTCTATGTTAGATCTATTCTTAGGTTGTTTTCAATGCATGATCTACTATTTTATTATCGTTAGAATGAGTCCCCATTCATTAATTCTAGTCTTTCCGTGAGAATCCGCATATCAAGCCTATTAGGTGATTTAGGATAAATATCACTTACCTCCCCTCTTAGCTGGACAAGTAACACTTACACCCCCTTTTAGTTGGATAATATCACTTACCTCCCCTCTTACCCAGAAAATATATCAAACACCTCCCCTCTGTTAACCTTTTTGGTTAAATTTAACTTTTACCATTAAACATTTTTCTAAAACCCCAAACTACCCTTGGCTAAATTTATTTTTTATTATTTTAAACCCTAAATTGCCGTAATCACCCTAACAGTTAAATTACTAAATTATTTTCAAGTAAAAATAATTGTTAAAAACCAAAACACCATAGTAAAACCTAGTTATCTTTAATTATTAAAAGCCCAACATACCCTTTTTTTTTAAAAAAATTATCAAACAACTAAAAAAACACGTACTACTATCAAGTAAATTTAAAAATGCAATTAAAAAAAAGGGTATGTTGATAAAATTCAACAGATACTACTAATTTGGTTTTTTTTTAATTGTTTGATAATTGTTTTTTGAAAAAAGGTTATGTTAGGCTTTTAATAATTAAAGATAATTTGGGTTTTAACTATGGTGTTTTGGTTTTTAAAAATTATTTTAATTGAGGATAATTTAATATTTTAACTGCTAGGGTGATTATGGTAATTTAGGGTTAAATTTTTTTTTTTTTTAGCAAAGGGTAGTTTGGAGTTTCAGAAAAATATTAACGGTAAAAGTTAAATTTAACCAAGAAAGTTAACAGAGGGGAAGTGTTTGATACATTTTCTAGGTAAGAGGGGAGGTAAGTGATATTATTCAACTAAGAAGGGGTGTAGGTGCTATTTGTTCAGCTAAGAGGGGAGGTAAGTGATATTTACCCGGTGATTTATTATATTTCTATTCCAATGATCTTGGTTGATGTTTAGATCATCATAGATAGTCTTAGTATGTTATTTTAGAATTTTCATATTAATTTCGGAGTGTTCCAATGTCGTTCAATGAGTTTCTGACCAAAATTGGAAGTTACTGTCCATACACAGTAGCTTTGGTCTATTACTTTGGTCGATCCAACCTTCCAAATGCCAATCAACCAAAGGGATCCCAGACAACAAGCTTTATATGTTTTGTCTCTGTTTCGTCTCCAATCATTAGAGTTTGTTCCTTATACTCTCTACATGTTTGTTTATGTTATTTTGGTGATTTTGGAGTTGCTCTCTGATCTCTTTCTCGAAGATTACAAATTGAATATAAGGTGAGTACGTTCACTCACAATTTGCACAAAAACATGCTTTGATATGTTAGGACTTATATACATGTGTTAGCTACTGTAGTTATACTTCTTCTATATTGTTATACTTCTATAATTACAGTAGGCTATTCATGATATGATTTACATACTTGTATTGAATATGAATGATGTGATTGTGAGTTAGACTCTATTGTGTTATTTATGGAATCATGATGTGTTGTGATTGCCTAAGTGTGGTTGTGGATTGGGGAATGCTTTTTGGCATTTCTGTCATTAGACATTAGTGGAGGTGGTATGGGACGTTTTCCTATGGTGCCCTTTGGGGCTTTCCCCAACTACTGGATGGCATACTTAGAATTGGTCTAGATGAGTTTGGCTAGGGAAAAACCCCTATCATATCTGATCCTATCGGAAGGGGTATTGAGACCGAGTAACCTGTGGCAGCAATGAGATTTCTCAAGACCGGTAACCAACTCGTGAGAGGATGTAAATCACATTGTGGGGGCCATTTATTGGTAGGGTCGCACATAATAAGCCTGAGCTCATGGGCGCTCAAGACCGGTAACCAACCCATGAGAGAACATGAGAGCTTCCTATTTATTATATGTGGATGACCAATAGGGTTGAGAGTCTGTAGTCTGAGTTGGTCGGAGCCATAAGATACGATGACTCTAGAGAGGGAGGTACCAAAATGGACTACCTAGGCACAGAAGGGAGGTATCTGACTTCGAGTAGATGTGATTCAGTAGATAACTTGCATTGGGCTAGGTATAACCCTGACATGCTCCAATACTCATACCAACGGTGGTGAGCGATAGTGTTGACCTAAACCCTAGCCATGGAATGTCCGAGATGGATGTAGGATCCAATTACTGCGGAGAATCCAAAAGACGTGTATCAGAGCCGTGAGGGAAGAGTGAATGAGACCTACCCAGAGGAATATGGTGTTTTGGGAGAAAACATCATATATCATTCTGTGTAGGATAAACATCAAGCCTGCACTGTCCCAGTGAGAGAACATCATATAGCTTCTTAAGCAACAACACTCTCCTCTAGAGCTACTTAGCTTCTCAAAGCAACAACATGCAATAAGTGCAAGAAGACTAGGGGTACTAGGACTGGTCCATCTTTCCTAGCTTCTGCTCTGCCAAGTCCAGTGGCAAGGATTCCCCCGGAGTCTTCAGATGAAGACCCTAGCTGAGATTAATCAGGAGGCCAAGGAGGAGGCCGCCAAGGCGTTAGCCAGGTCAACAACAACAAGGAGAAGGCAATCTTTTTCTACTCCTCGTCCCTTCTCGGGGCCCAGCGCAACCTAGGTCCCAAACAAAGGAGAGCCGCAAGTGCCCTGGTTCGCCTTCTGTAACATCCAGCCCAAACCTAGCCCGGACACCCTTTTTATTTTGGGATAAAGAAAGACTTGTTTGATATTAGACCTTAAAGTTGGACTTTAGTTTCAATATTATTATCTTTGAAAACCTTAGGAAGCCATGTTAGACCTTTCCCTTAGGGTAGATTTGTAATGTTTGGCCTTATCCTACCTTGGCCCGGCCCGGGACCTGTTATGTTTGTAGGTCCGAAAACCTGAAGTGGGGGAAATGAGACTTGTGGACCCTTTTGGTTTATGTTTTGGTGTCGGAACCCAAGCACGTGGACATTGATGATGATGCCCCTCACTTGAGAGCATTGTCAGTGTTAGTTTTGAATCTGCGCACCGAAGAGGGGTGAATTAGTTGAAATACCAAATGAACTCCTGTGCTCAATAAAATTATATTTCCTGAAACTAGACTTCTTGATGGACTTTTAGGAGAAAAACCCACTCCATTTGACCCCATATAGCCCTCCAAATCCCTGTCCGAAGTTGCTGAACTGTGTCTGGAAAATCCTGCTTGCGCATCAAAGAAGGTGAGCTTAGTTGGTGGACCTAATGAACTCCCATGCTTGATCCAAAGGTATTTATGGAAACTAGACTTCTTGATTGACTTGTGGAAGAAAACCTCACTCAATTTGACCTTGTATAGCATTTCAAATCCCTACTTGAAGTTGCTGTTCTAAACCTGAGTTTTCTGCTGAAATCATCTTGGTCGATCATTTTGGTCGATACCATCGACCAAAAGCATCGACCAAAATGTCCCAGTCTGCCAAGTTAATGATTCCATGGAATATTCCTTTTCTATTTAATATGACCTCGAGCCTTGAGCCTTTGGCAATCATTTTTCTCACCTGGGAACGTGGGGAGAGCTTCCCAAAGCAGCTCGATCCTTGGTTAGTGTGAAGGGTATCTCATCAAAGACACTTAGTTTATCATTGATTTTTGCCTTCATCTTCTACACTAAGGTAAGACTCTTTATTCCACTCTCTACCCTACCATTTTCTACTCCTTTCTATTGTCATCTTGCTGATGGGACATTTGAAATGGTGCTGCAACCTTGCAACCACCACTCCAAGTGCCTACTCATGCTCAATCCATGATTCCCTTAGCCATTCATTGATGCTAATGCTTATATCTCATGCCTAGCATATGTATTCCATGATTTACCTATTAACATCATACCATTTGATATCAAACTGAGCTATAAAGTGTATTATGTTCATGTTTAACATTGCCATATGATTCCAATCGAATTCTTATTAGTTCCTCTAGTTATTGCATGCTATTCCTCATCAATGCAATCAATTCCAACTCATGCCATGATGTTTATCACTTGAACTTGATAGCTCAAATTGGGGCTTTTTAATTAGGCCATTGGATTGGGTTAATTCCTTGATTTATAGTGTCCTACTACTGTTGTTAAGTATGCCTCCAAGTTCCAGATTGATCCAAACCCCGGAAGACCCATTTCGGACCAAAATCCCCAAAATCCACTATTCTGTCCCGAAGACAATTTTGGTCGATCCTTTTGGTCGATACCATCGACCAAGACCATCGACCAAACTTGTTGCTGACAGCAACCTTGCTCCGTTTTGATCCGTTTGACCTCCGATTTTCCCGATTTCTTTTCTAACCTTTCATTTATGTTTGTCTAGGGTCTTATTACCATCTTTGGATCATTCTTTTGAGATTGTTGGATTATCATCATCGTGACTTAAGGTAAGGACAGTTATTGCCATATAACATAGACTGTATGACTTTTACACTGTTGTTGGTAACTTAGTAGACATAACTTATTAGTTGATTTCAGACATCATATGACTACTGTAGTTACCTTATGACAGTAGCACCATGCTTAATTACTTGGTTTATCATGTTTACTTATTCTTGTCATTTATTTATACATTGTATTATGAGATGTTATGACATGTTTTCAATATGATAATGTATTGTTGATATGTAATGGATGGAAATAAGCATGTGATTGCTTAGGTATGATTTGGGATTGGGGAGTGCCCTACTGGTACTTCGTCCTTGGACATCGGAGGGAATAGTATGGGATGTTCTCCGAAGATGCCCATCGACGCTCTCCTGGATCATTGGATGACATACATAGGACTTGTCTAGATGTATGGCTAGGATATCCCTATCGTATCAGACCCGAATCGGAAGGGCATTGAGACCGAATGACCCGTGGTAGTGTATGGTTTGATGGGCGCTCTAGGCCGGTAACCAATCCGGTAGGGGACATAAACCATGCCACGGATACCTGAAAGGGGCCATTTATTGGTAGGGTTGCAAATGGCTAGACTTGGGCTCACGGGCGCTCAAGACCGGTAACCAATCCGTGAGAGGACGTGAGAGCTTCCCGTTTACTATTTGTGGATGACCAATAGGGTTGATGAGTCCGTAATCCGGGATTACGCTGACTCTAGTGTGAAGGATACCGGAAAGGATCGGCGGGGCGAAGCGAGGGAATGGACGTATCTGGAACTGAGTTGATACGACTGAGTAGATGACTTGCATTGGGCTAGGCTTTTCTGTGACATGCGCCAGTACTTATACCAAACGGTGATGTGAGAGAGCGGTGACCGATTCCCCTACCATGGTTCTTTTTTTTTAGATGACTTTACCGAACTTCCCCGGGCAGACCCAAGATATCTTGTATGATTGAGGGGGAGTGACTGACAACCCAAAGAAGTATGGTGCTATGACTTAAAGCATGTTTACCCTAGATGACCAGCATACTTAGAGTTAGATTCATATTTGCATCATATGTCTCATATCATATTGCATCATGCTATGCTGCGCATCATATGATTTATGTTATTATGGAATAACTTTCCTTGCTGAGTTCTTTCGAACTCACTCCTTTTTGCAACATACTTTGTTAGACTTTCCTGCAGGTACTACCACTGTTGACTGTGGCAGTCAACCCTCTGGAGGCCGAGTTGAAGACTTGTATCATACTGGTGGCGATGAACCAGTTGATAAAGACGAGTAGACCGAGATCGGGACTTGTTTGTAGTAGTTCAATTTTATATTTGTGTGTTAGGGATGGGATGTCGCCTCATTCCCTTTTTAACCTTTTATTTGAATTGTCGGGACTATAGCTTAGTTGTTTCACTTGTTATTTGGTGAATCGGTTGTAACCTTTACTTTTAGTCGTTTCATCTTCCGCTAATATTATAGGACGGGTTTCCTCCCTCCATTTTACACTTGATTGTTTATACTAATGAAATCCTTTCCGCACTCTGATGTTATTTGTGAATCCTTCTGAGGTACTTTCTCGACTTTTATTATTGAATTATTTGGAAATAAGGAATTGTTCTTGCTTTCAATTATATTATTGTGCTAAGTGATTATGATCGTTCCTAAACTTGATCGGCGGGACAGTAATTCACTCCCCGGGTAATCCAGATAGGGTATCCCCTTGGTGGATTTAGGGCGGGATGTGACACCTTCTGTGCACAAGGGTAATGAGAAGGTGACTAGGACTGGTGGGGCCACATCCTTATCAGAGAGTTGCTTCAAAGGGGTCCTGGGGGTCCCTTGATGGACTTACTCGGGAAGTCAAATTCCGAGGAAGTACCTGCTAGGAGGACTTCTGGGAATGCCATTCCTAGGGCACTAGGGACGAACCCACTGACATGTGCCCTTGCCCCTCCATCTTCAAGAACAACAAAAGCAGCAGTGCCCACAACGTTTGGTGTGGGTGCTACAATAACTAGGCCTTCTCTTGAAAAAGAGATGATACCTCCTCACAGATGGGCTCCACGGTGGAACATTGCTAAGGGGGCAAACATCAGTGGAGATGTTGAAAAATCCAGACAATGGCTGGAGTTTGGGGTCTCTCCCCAAGACAAAAGGTGGTGCTAGGAGATGTCGTTGATCACTATCCACTCTCAAATATCAATGTAAGTCACTGAATTGAAAGCCTCAACACAATTCTTTACTTCAGCACATGTTTTATTTACCATTCATTGTCCATTTCATTTGCAAGAACTTATACACCTTTATAAGCCAAGTTGAGGGGTTGATAAGGAGGAGCAGAGATCTCTATTCTAATGTGATAAAGATCCCCCAAGACTTTGGCATCACTCACAAAAGATATGATGATCTTACTGCTCAACATGAGGAGTCCGCCTTGGAGAGGACTACAAGTAACCTAGAGGTAATTGGAAAAAAAACTGAGTGAAGTCCGTGCTAACTGTGAATATCACAAGTTGGTTAAGAATGAGGCTCAGAAGAAAGAAGTAGAAGCCATGCAAGCCAAGAATTCTGCCATCCTTGAAAAAGACAAGGTGGAGGCTGAATTGGTGAAGAAAAGACTAGAGGTGCAGAGTTGGAACGTGAAGTGGCCAAACTCCAAGGTGAAAACTCCATGTTGGCTTCTCGATGTGGCAATTTGGATGCTGAGAAGAAAGCTATGGTAGTAGAACTGAGGGAGCAAGATCAACAAATCTCCAAGCTCAAGGAGCAGGCTGCTATAGTGAGAGAAGAAGTCTTAACAGACTTTAGGGATTCTGAAGAGTACAAGAATGAGATAATCTAATCCATGCTACCAAGTTTTGGACAAGGCATGGATTTTGCCTTTGCCTTGATGGTGGAGAAGCTACCTGAGGAGACTCTAAGGGAGTTTTGTCGTGGGTCTCCCGTCAATGCTAATACCTGCAGGAGGCTTGACATCCCTGTGTTCATCTAGATGATCTCTCCAACAACTGATGCTTATACTTTTGGTCATGCACCCACCCGAAATGCAAGCTTCGGCTGAAATCTCCAATCTTTTTGTAGCTAGATTACCTCCTAGGACTCCCTTCCCAGGTAGTACTAAAGACCCTCTCCCTAAGGAAGCAAGTGAGAAGGCTCCTCCTGCTCAAGATGAACCCAACGCCTCAACAACAATTGTAAATATTGAGAGTGATGATGCTACTGATACAACAAAAGTTGCTGTTAAGGAAAATTACATCTTTGTTTTTTATTATTTATTTATTTATTTATTTATATAAATATATTTTGATATCTTTTTGTAACTTCTTTGTCTTTGTACTTTGTATAATGTAAAATGAATAGCAATGACTCTTTTTTCATGCTTTGTTTGACCATTTTCGAGTACTTCATTTTACTTCATGCATCACAAAATCTTCATACAAAAAATTGACTAAGTATATGCACTTGGCAATAACCCCAAGTAGTCATTTCTTGTGTTCAAAGTACTAACTATATGTACTTGGCAATAGCTCCGACTGTCACTTTTTCCAAAAGAAGTAGCCTTCCGAGAGGTCACTAGAAATAGATAAGCAGCATGCCAATAAGTCATGTGCTCTTTACTTATTGATAAAACTTCTTTTAGTGCATAGCATTCCATGTATGAACAAGCTCTTTATCTGTTCCCAGATCCTTGAGCCTATAAGTTATAGGTTGTAATTCATGCACAACGAGGTAAGGACTTTCCCATCTGGGTGACAGCTTATTCCTTCCGTGTGGGATAGAAATGTCAGTTTGTCGAAGCAAACTGTCTCCTTGCCGAAAAGTCTTATTACGTACTTGGGCATCATAATGCTTACCAACTTTCTTTTGATAAGCCACATTCCGGTAAAACGCTGCTTCCGAATTTCAAACTCCAAATTAGCTTGAAGGCCTTCTTCATTCTCTTCTTCATTGAAGTATGTAGACCTAAGAGACCCTGCTAACACCTCTACTAGAGCCCGGGCATCACTACCATAAGACAACTTGAAAGGTGTTTCCCCCGTTTGTGTTCTTGATGAAGTTCTGTAGGCCCATAAGACATAAGGCAACTCTTCTAACCACTATTGATTACTTTCATCTAGGCGTCGCTTAATGCCATCAAGTAAAGTTCTATCAGTAACCTCAACTTGTCCATTACATTGGGGGAAAGCAACTGCCACTCTTCGAAAGTCTATGTGATACTTTTGAAAAAATTCCTTGAAGATTGAATTGTCAAATTTTGTTCCATTATCTATCAAAAGTATCTTAGGCAGATCAAATCTATAAATAACCTTAGTTAGAGTGAACTTCCCCATCAGCTTCTCTGTGCTGGAGGCATCTGGCTCAACTTCCACCCA
The DNA here is from genome assembly GCF_041222555.1 of Hakea prostrata. NCBI lineage: Eukaryota > Viridiplantae > Streptophyta > Magnoliopsida > Proteales > Proteaceae > Hakea > Hakea prostrata. Next base: position 13,926,687 of record NC_142608.1, read on the forward strand.
TTTGGTGAAATAATCATTGGCTACAATTAAGAACTTCCTTCCTCTTGAAGCTAGAGGAAATGGTCCTAAAATGTCCATTCCCCACCTTGTGAAGGACACTGGATTTAAGATAGAAACCAGAGGCACCGTTGGAGCTCTCTGCACTGATGAATGAAGTTGGCAAGGTACGTAATGGCATTCATATTCTTGAGCGTCCTTCACCATGGTGGGCCAATAAATCCCTTATCGGAGGATCTTGAAAGCCAAGGCTTTAACCCCCATATGCGCTCCACATATGCCCTCATGCACCTCTACTAAAGCATATTGTGCACCTATAGCACCTACACACTTCAAGAGTGGTCCTTCAATAGATCTCTTATATAATTTTCTCTCCACCAAAGAAAATTTAGCTGCTCTTCTTTTGATGGTGCGTGCTTGCTCTTTATCATCTGGTAGTTGGTCATGTTTAATTTAAGAGATCAATGATTCCATCCATGATGGTTCCTTTTCATCTATGTCCATCATCTCGAAAAAATTTCAATGCTTGGTTCTTGAAGAATCTGTTGATATACTGAAGCTTCAATATCTTCAACTTGTTTCCTAATTATTGAAGCTAACTTAGCCAGGATATCAGCCTTTGCATTGTTCTCCCTAGGAATTTGAGTGATGACCAAATGTGTGAAATGAATCTTTAGTTCATTCACTTTTGCTAAGTACTGTGACATTCTTTCTTCCTTTGCCTCATAAATGCCTTGAACTTGGTACACTACGACCTGTGAATCACTCTATATCTTGAGACTCTTGAATCAAATGGATTTGGCCAAGCGTAGACTAGCCACAAGGGCTTCATACTCTACAACATTGTTTGTTGTAGGGAATATGAAGCGAAGTGCATAATTAATGGTAAAACCATTTGGACTTCGCAAAACCCCGGCCAGCTCCACTCCCTGCTACATTACTAGCTCCATCCACAAAGAGTGTCTAAGTTTCAAAGGACATTTTTGGCTCTTCCACAGTGGATCATGTGAAGGACTCTACCACAAAATCAGCTAATGCTTGGTCCTTTATGGCCATTCTTGGCTTGAACTCAACTTGATGTTCACTCAGCTTTATGGCCCAAGACACCATTCTCCTTGCCAGATTAGGGCGGTGTATGATTTTTTTAAGGGTACATTGGTTAGCACAATTATTGGGTGAGCTTGGAAGTAAGACCTAAGTTTCCTAATAGAGATCATTACTGCTAGAGCTTGTTTCCCTATTTCGGGATATCTTGACTGAACATCTAAAAGAATATGAGACACATAGTAAATGGGCTTCTCTTCTTGAATTAAAACAGAAGTGATAGCATGAGATGAAGTAGCTAAATATAAGAAGAGTTCCTTTCCAAGACATGGACAAGTGAGTATAGGTGAGGTGCTCAACTTTATCTTACTTCTTTAAAAGCTTCTGACAACCCTCATTCCAAATAAGCTCCCTTATCGCATTGAGTGATTTCAAAGCTGCAAAGAAAGGCAAACATCGCTCTCCAGAACGTGAAAGGAAACGACTGAGAGCTGCAACTCTCTATGTTAGACATTGAATTTCTTTCACAGTTCATGGGGGTTGCATTTCCAAAAGGGTTCTGATTTTTCTGGATTGGCTTCAATGCCCCTTACTGAAACCATGAAACTGAGAAACTTTGTTTCTAGAAGATACTCCGAAAGCTCACTTCTCGGGATTAAGGTGCATTTCCCTAAGAACTTCAAATACCTCTACTAAATCACTGATGTGATCTTCTCGTTGTATGCTCTTGACCAATATATTGTCAACATAGACCTCCATGTTGTGCCCAATTTTCTTGCAAAAAATCTTGTTCCCTACACTTTAATATGTTGCTCCAGCATTTTTCGGACCAAATGGCATGATTTTATAGTAATAACTTTCTCTACTAGTCATGCAGGTATTGTGAATTTCATCTTCATGCTTCATCATGATCTGGTTGTACCCTAAATAAGCATCCATAAAGCTTAAATCCTCATGTCCGGCTGTGGCATCAATGAGCAAACCAATACGAGGAAGAGACAATCCTTTGGACAAGATTTGTTGAGATCTGTGTAATCTTTATGCATCTCCACTTCCCATTTGTTTTTTCTACCATCACCACGTTCGCGAGCCAAGTTGGACATTCGATTGGGCAAATGAAACCAAAATTTTCTAGCTTTTTCACTTCTGCTTGAATGATTTGATGCTTTTCAACAGAGAAGTTCCTTCTCCTCTGTATAATTAGAGTGACTTCTTTGTTGATCCATAGACTGTGTTTCGCAACCTTTAGATCCACCCCTTGCATGTCGTCAATTGACCAAGTGAAAACATCACCATTTTGGGCAAGGAAAGTTGTGAGTTTTTGCTTGAAGTCCTCCTATTCTGAACCAATGTGTATCCCTCGTTCTAGATGAATAGCACTCAAAGGGACTTTTTGAAGCTTCTCCATAGGTTCTTCTCGCTGTACTTGACTTTCATCACAATCATCAGAATCATCACATACCTCCACAAGTCACCAAACTTGGGAAAACTCTAAAGATGTAATTTGGTGTATCTTGCTTCAAGAAATAAAAAAAATTGGCAAAAAATGTTTGATAAAATTGTTTCAGTTGATTTTGGAAAAGTAATTTGAAAATTTATAAGAACTTTTACTCTAAAAATAATTTTGACCCAAGTTTTGCCTATTTTTTGAACCAAAATTTTGGCGTAGCTAGGTTTTGGTGAAACAGTTTAGAAACAGTTTAAAATTGTTTTGCTGCAAGGGAGATTTTCCTCCCCTTATCCAATTTCTAATACTTATTATTTTTGTTTTTTAAAATTTCTCAAAGCGTTTGAAAGAGTCAAGTGGGAAAGTCGTTGGATAGACCACTGGGGAAATGAACTTATATTTATTGGTCAAATTTTCTCTTTATAAAATCAAATTGTTATATAAAACCAATGGGACCTCATAGTTGTTTCATTATATGATATTTTCATTTTCAGATTGGGCATGGTTGGTCCTACTCCTCCATGCTATCATTTCTTGGAAGTCACCCATGATCATTTCAATTAATAAGACACTACCAACTATAGGTGAACAAACGATTGATTTATATGTATTCTTATTATAACGTATATATTTTAAAGGTCTAGATAGGACTTTGTTAGGTCTTAAATATGAGTTTATTCAAGACTCAATTGTTAATTTATATTGTGTATTGGTTACTAAATTCGAAATGGTGTCGCAAATATTGTATTATATAATTATAAATAAATATAGTACAATATTGATATGACACACTTATATCGAATATCAAAACCATTTTGTACTGAATCAATATAATACGATAATGGTATTTATTTAGTAATGTACCAATATCGTATTAAATACAGATTCTCCACCCAATTGATACGTCGTTGAATAAACTTTTTTTTTTGTTTGGGTGGAGGGGGGAGGTGGGGGGTGGGGCCAAGCAATACATCTTTAATTCAACCTAGTTTTACACGGCACTTATCATGGTAGTCTCTACATCTTGCTTAAATTGTAAATAGTCCAAAGTCAAAACCCTACGGTTTGCCCTCAATTTAAGGATATTTTTTTGGAATGTTTTTGAATAAATTAATTAAATAAAAATTAGGTATTGAAATTTCTTTTAGAACCAATTTATCTAATTTTTTTTTTTTTTTCAAATGCGAGACCCATGATTGTCATTTACCATCAAAACTTCTACAAGAAACCCAATCCAATTTCAGCGAAGACCGACGAAATAAAGTAGCGAAGACTTAGAGCCAGGGCCCAGGACCAGTTGGTGGGCCCCGTTGGGCTTTCCTCCTTACTTCCGTCGAACTCCAAAGTCATCCGTCAACGATATAACGACCGAGGCTGCTAGTTGACTGGTAGGCAGTAGCTGTCACCGTGACTACCACGGCTGTGGGCCCACAGAGATAGGAGACACTGAGACTCAGTACCCTCGCGCCATTTAAATTGATGGCTGAGTCTCTTCTCTTTTACAGAGTCCATAACTCCATCAATGGCGACCCGACAGAAGCTTCAACTTCCATGTCTTCATGTCATGCTTTTCCTCTTCAACCTCGTTACCATAGGCTCCATAAACGCTGCTTCTCCTTACGCTTTTGAAATCTCTTACCACGATTACTGCAACTCCATAGTCCCTGAACCTACCGTAAGTGGAACGGAACCCGAAATGTTTCGGGGTAATTTTCTCCAACTGTCGAATGGATACTACCTTGGTGGAGATAGATTTCTTGGTCAGGAATCAGAATCCTCATCGTCGTCACCCGAAACCTCCAGATATATGTATTTTTATGCCATAAATGTCTACCAAACTGATGATCCTGGCGTTCTTATGGTCGAGGGGAACCTAGGCTTCCAAGGTTCAAAATCGGATTCTGACTCGGTTAATTCAACTTATGTTCAATCTCATAATGGCCGGTTACGCCATCGGAGACCTCGGTTCCAAGTTGTGCAACGCGGAGTGGATTTCAACTTACAGGGGTTCTGGTCTGCATCGACTGGTAATCTCTGTATGGTCGGATCTGGTATGAGTTACTCTGAAGAAGAAGGCAAGTCTCCTAAGCTGTCGGCCGTTTTTAAGCTAAATTATCCCCAAAATTCAACCATTCTTACTTCTTTGGTTGGAGGAACTTTGGAGAGCTTGGATAAAGTCGACAGTTCAAACTACTTTGAACCAATTTCCGTATTAGCCTATTCTCAGGGCAAGTACGACTACTCGTTGATTAATAATGAAATTGACAACGGGTGGTCGAGTCCCAGTGGTGTTCAGCAAGAGTTAGCTTATCTTGGCTTACCGTCAAGAGTAGATATCTGTTCCGCTCTAAGCAGGAACACTCAATTTGAATTGGAGTACAAGCGTGAGTGTGACTCAGAAGCTGCTAATTGTCACCTTCTGGATAACAGTAGTAATGGGTTTTTGACTGGCACCATGTTCCTTGATGGACTCCGTTGTTCAAACAACCAAAAGATGCGGCTGGCGATGGTATTTACCAACTACAGCAAATATTTCAGCTTTAATCATCCTTTTAATCCCAAAACGTCACTGGTTGGCGAGGGAGTGTGGGATGCAAAGAAGAATCAGCTTTATGTTGTTGCTTGCCGAATCTTGAATTTTACGGATTCTTTGGCCGGGGCTTCTGTCGGAAATTGCTCAATCAGGATGAATTTGAGGTTCCCGGCAGTATTGTCGATCAGAAACAGGAATAGTGTCGTGGGACAAATTTGGAGTAATGCAACTGCAAATACTTCTGGTCATTTTGATGCACTTAGCTTCCATGGAGAGAATCTACCAGTAGTTTCAGGTGTCAAGTATGAGTATACCATGATGGGCGGTATAAGAAAGTTGTGTGATGTAAAGACTGCTAAAAGCAAAGGAGCGATATACCCTGATGGGTATTCAGATGACATGGTATTCCACATGTCTGTGAAAAATGATCTTGGGCAAGTTGCATGGGGTTCTGCAACTCCACAAACTATTGGTGATCAGTTTCATGAGTACTTCCGCCGCTCTTTCGTTCTCCAATCTGATCCTGTAGATGATGCAGCTCAAGTGAACCACAGCAGTCTACTGAATGTGAGCTATCAGATGATCTTCAGGATTTCACCAGATTTCAAATTTGGTAGAATTCCTCTAAATGAAAGCACGATACAAATTTCAGCTGAAGGGATCTACAGTGATGAAACTGGAAGCCTATGCATGGTGGGTCGTCGGTTTTTGGACTCAAAGCAAAACATACCTGCCACAAATGATTCCTTGGACTGCAAGATTGTCATCAATCTCCAGTTCAGTCCTCTGGATGCAGAGGTAGGAGGAACTCATGTCACTGGAACGATCAAAAGCACCAGGGAGAAGTCTGACCCTCTTTACTTCAAATCTTTGGAGGTTTCGTCAGATGTAGTATATCATAGACAAGCACAAGAATCTCTTTGGAGGATGGATCTGGAGATCACCATGGTTCTCATCTCGAACACGCTTGCCTGTGTATTTATTGGAATGCAACTTCTCCATGTGAAGAAGCATCCAGACATGGTTCCGTTCATCTCACTTGTGATGCTTGTCATACTTACTTTAGGGCAAATGATCCCTCTACTGCTGAACTTTGAAGCATTGTTCATGGGAGGCCGTAACAGGCAGAACGTTTTGCTGGGGAATGGTGGATGGCTTGAGGTTAATGAGGTTATTGTAAGAGTAATTACAATGGTTGCTTTTCTGCTGCAGTTTCGTCTTCTCCAACGGGTTTGGCCAGCAAGATGGAGCAATGGATGTCATAAGGGCTTGTGGACTGCTGAGATTAAAGCTCTATATGTAACTTTGCCATTGTATCTACTTGGTGGGTTGATTACTCTGTTTGTGCACTGGAAGAACAGCTACACTGAGGGCCCAGTGATTAGCGAGTTTTCTGTGAACAGTTATGAGCAGCATTACCTTTGGGGAGACATGAAATCTTATGCTGGTTTGGTCCTGGATGGTTTTCTGCTCCCTCAGATCCTGTTCAACTTATTCATGAACTCCAAAGAGAAGGCTCTCGCCCCAACATTTTATGTTGGAATGAGTATTGTCCGCTTGCTACCACATGCATATGATCTTTATAGGTCCCACTATTATGGTCGTTACTTGGATGTATCGTACATCTATGCTAGCCATGGCGTGGATTTTTACTCGACAGCTTGGAACATTCTAATCCCTTGTGGAGGTATGTTGTTTGCAATCATCATCTTCATACAACAGCGGTTCGGTGGTCGTTGCATCCTTCCCTTGAAATTCAGAGAATCTGTTTCGTATGAAAAGATCCCTGTGATTAGTGGTCAGTGATTTATAAAAGTAACTTGCTCAACTTTGGAATGGCAGTATTTGGAAGAATAACTTGTTAGAATATTAATGGAGTAATGGAGTGGTTGAGAACCTCACTTGAGTGGAGAGGTCATGGATTCAACTCTTGCTCGTGACATATGTAATAATATAATATCCCCATCCCCAATTTTCCAATATATAGGAGCCCCTTTGTACCAAATATATATATAAACTTGTTAGAATATTAATAAATGTTTTATATAAGGTGAGCATTTTTGATTGTATCTAATTTTGATTTGGTTTTCTTATTTGATCTGATATGAAAATATATGACTAATAGAACTTTGATATAGGACTAGTTAGTGTGTAGGCTAATAAGGACCGCTAAATCTTGATGGAGGATCTAATAGGTTTCCCTATAACGTGATGCTAGGTCCCTCCTGTAATTATTAGCACATAGTTCTCTACTAAGCTCAAAGAGGTTGTTCCATCGAGCTAGTGAAAAATGAGGAGTTTAGATGAGAAGATCTTGATATCAAGTAGAGAGTTCGTGTTACATCCCCCCAGCCGGTACTGGCCTACCTGGAATACCCAGAGGTGTGATCTATAGCCCCGAATATCAAGTTTAGGGCGATCATATCCCACATAGCACAATAATATAATCAAAAGCAAGAACAAACCATTGTATTAAAGTAAATTAAGAAACAATCAAATATGGATCTCAGAAAGATCACAAAAGAATATCAAAGTGTGGAATAAAAAAATACCAATCAAAGAGATAACTGTAGAGTATAGCGGAAAATAACTCTAAAGACCAATGCGGAAGGTAGATCGAATTTAAGACAATACAATTGAATAAACTACGGAAAGTAAAAAAACAAAGAAGTCTAAGGTTCAAATCAAGTCTTCCATCGGTTCTTCTTCAATCTTTGTCTTTATCACCTTGGGCTTATGCACTTACATCTTTGGATCATCATCTAACTCTCGATCCCAACAGCGAGCAAGATGGTGTCAATTACTATCAACAAGAGCAATCAATGTGGTCCATACCGGTGTACAGATCGTACCACTTGTCACTAGCTTCTCCCACTGTGTCTGCAACTGTATTACATAAGGAGGGGTCTTTTGTACTGGTGCACAAGATTTCTTCCGAACCTGCAAAGTCATCTAAAAACATATCCCTCGAAGGGTGAGCTCAAAAGAACTCAGGAAGCAGTTCAAACACAATTAACAATTATAAACAATCACAATCTCAAGATCGAGAACAAGGCATTTTTGCAAATTATATGAAACAGTATGCAAGTATGCTTCTAACTCTATATATGCTGGTCTCTATTGGCAAACATGCTTTCAGATAGAATACCATATTCCTCTAGTTAGGTCTCAAATCACTCTCCCTCAACCATCTCGGTATCTTGGGTTCTCTGTTGGTAATTGGGTCTTACATCCCTCTTGGACATTCCATGGCTGGGGTTTAGGGCAACACTATTGCTCACCACCATTGGTATGAGTATTGGCACATGTCAGGGTTAATACCTAGCCCAATGCAAGTCATCTACTTAGTTATATCAACTTAGGGTCAGATACTTCCATTCCTCACCTTTCGTGATCCTTCCCCCTAGAGTCATCATATCCTATGGTTCCGACCAACTTGGACTACGGTGTCACATCCCGCAAAATCCACCCAGGGGGTACCCTATCTGGATTACCCGGGAAGTGATCCACGGTCCCGACGATCCAGTTTAGGGACGATCATAACCACTTAGCACAATAATATAATCAAAAAGCAAGAACAAATCTTTGTATTCAAGTAATTTAATAATAAAACTCAAGAAAGGATCATAGAAGGATCACAAAAGAACATCAGAGTATGGAAATGATACCAATAGAATAAATAGTCAAGGTACGAAATGAAGGGTGAGACCCATTCTACAATAACAATGAAAGTTAGATTGAAATAAAGTAAATGTTACAACCAATTCTCAAAAGAAGGGAATGAAAAAGGTAAGCAATTAAGTTATAGTTTCTTCTAACTTATACAATGTTTCCTCAATAACATAATCATAAGAAATTAGACAAGGCCGAATCCGCTCTTGACAAATGTCAGTCTCGTACTGATAGTCTTCACCAATGTAGTCACCATGATCAGTAGTGTATGAGTCATTAATTTGGTATTCATACTGTTGATCATCATGGTTAACAGTAGTAGTACCTACAGATAAGTCTAGCAAAAGATGTTGCAAAAAGGAGTGAGTTCAAAATAACTCAGCAAGGCAGTTATTCCATAATAACACAGATACATGATACAAAGCATAGCATGATGCAAGATGATATGAAACAAATGATGCAAGTATGAAGCTAACTCTATATATACTAGTCTCTATGGTAGACATGCTTTAAGTCATAGTCACTTAGCACTAGTGGGAATTGGGTCCTGCATCCCTCTCGGACAATCCATGGCTGGGGTTTCGGTCACCGCTCTCTCACATCACCATTGGTATAAGTATTGGCGTATGTCAAGGTAAAACCTAGCCCAATGCAAGTCATCTGCTCAGTCATATCATGTCGATCCAAGATACGTCCATTCCTCCCATCCCGGGATCCTTTCCGGTATCCTTCACACTAGAGTCAATGGATATAACTCACCGACTCACCAACCCTATTGGTCATCCACAAATAGTAGACGGGAAGCTCTCACGTCCTCTCATGGATATAACTCACTAGTCTCGAGCTGCCCGTGAGCCCAAGTCTAGCTATTTGCAACCCTACCAATAAATGGTCCCTTTCGGGTATCCGTAGTGTGATTTATGTCCTCTCACGGGTTGGTTACCGATCTTGCGTGCCCATCAAACCACACTACTACCACGGGTCTTTCGGTCTTAATGCCCTTCCAATTCGGGTCTGATACAACATGGATGTCCTAGCCAACACATCTAGACAATTCCTATGTATGTCATCCAATAATCCACAAAAGCGTCGATGGGCATCTTCGGAGAACATCCCATACTATTCCTTCCGATGTCCAAGGACAAGGACAGAAATGTCAAAAGGACATTCCCCAATCCCAAATCATACCTATCCAATCACATTCTCAGTCTCATCATATCATACATCCATGATACTTCATCATATTGAAAGATAAGTCATAACATCACATGATCAAGTGTATAAGTAAATAACAAGTGTATAAGTAAATAACAAGAATGAATAGATATGATAAAAAAGAGTAAATAAACATGATACTACTATCACAAGGTACCTACAGTAGTCATATGATGTTCAGATACAACCAATAAGCTAAGCCTATTAAGTTGCCAACATCAGTGTAATAATCACATAGTCTATATTATATGGGTATAATCGTCCTTACCTTAATCGAGTCGAAACTAATCCCAAAGATAATAGTCCCCAACTTAGTACTTGCACCCTAGACAAACATATGTGCAACATCAGAGAAAGAATCAATCAAATTGGAGGTCAAACGGATCAAATCGAGCAAATACAAAGTTGCTGTGCTCAGCTGGTCAACTGGCTAGGAGACTGATTCAGTCAACCAAGTAGTCGACCAGATGAACAATAACGGGGCTGAATAGTGATTTTTGGTCCGAAACCTAACTTCCGAAGCTCGGATTGCTCCAAAACTTGGGTGAAATGTTAGGAACATTATATGAACACTATCTAACAAGTAATTAGCAAAATCTAATGGCCCAATTGAAAGCCCCCAATTTGAAACCGTAATAACAATATGCCAAACATCATAAACTATAATGGAATCGATTGCAATTGTAAAGGGAAATCAGAGAATTGATTAATGGGATGATGGGCAACAGATTAGAAACAATTACTAATATGAAATCAGACCTAGCACACTATATGAATCAGTGTAGGGAAGAAATTAGGTTGTCATGAAAGAAATCATAAGAATAAACAAAGTTAAGAATCAAATATGATATGCATAGCATTAATGGAATGAAAGGAGGTTATTCTAAATCAAAGAGGTTGTGGAAGAGGTGGTTGCAAGGTTGCAACACCTTCTTCATAACCTCAGTAGCAAGAACAAGATTAGAAAGGAGTGAATTAAAGAGAGAGAGAGAGCAGCAAATCTTACCTTGAAGATGAATTTAGAGAGAAGAAGATTGAAGAACCTTGTAGGAGTTCTTCACCAAGGCCAAGGAGGAGCCTTCCCACATCCCAAGAGAGTCCCAACAAAAGAATAGGGTTAAGGCCACGAAGTCCCCTTTAAATAGAACCCAAAATTACCAAAAACCCCAAAATTCTCGGGCTTATAATCCTCTGGTCGACTGACTGGTTGACTGGCCCAGTCGACCAAGCAATGACAACAACTTGGGGGAGGGAATTGGAGGCCGATATCAACTCGAATTCACTTGGGGTTTCTCCAACAAGTCAATCAGCAAGTCTAGGTCAGAGAATTACCTTCGAATCATGTCCGAGAGTGCATTAGGTCCACCAACTAAGCTCTACTTCTTCAGGCTGCAGATTCTTAACTAACACTGACAATGCATCCAAGTATGGAGCACATCAACAAAATCCATGGGTTACGGGTCAAACACCATGTCTTCTACAGAGAGGGCCCATAGGGACCTCTTCCTTCACTTTGGGACATGGATCTACCCTAAGGGAAAGGTCTGACATGACTTCCTAAGGTTTTCAAAGGTAGTAACATTGAAATCAAGGTCCAACATCAAGGTCTAGCATCAAACAAGTCTTTCTTCACCCAAAACAAATAGGGTGTCCTAGCTAGGTTTGGGCCGGATTTCACATTCTTCCCCCCTTAAAATAATTTCATTCTCAAAATTGGGAGAGTACTTGGCTTTCGAAAGAGATGGAAATACATCGCTTTTATCTTGACTTTCTTCTCCAAAAATCTACAGAAAATAAATAACAATAAGTCTTTTATAATAAAAACAAAGGAGTAAATCTAACATGCTTTGAAAACAAAAACAATTAGAAGGGATAACAAATCATGAAGATCACACTTGATTTCTCTTCGAAATCATCATGTGGAGAAATCACAAGGTTATAGAGTGTATGGGGATCCACTCTAGGACATTTCGGATAGAAGGATCAGTCATGGGAATGACTTAAGATCACCCTCCTATCAAAGGGAATAGAAGGCACAAGAAGAAATAGAAGGGAGAAAAGATCAGCTTCGAGGTAAACTTCTACCAAACGAAACTAGGCAACTCATACGACAGAGAATAAATCGAACAATGCATATGGTATGTATGCATTTGGCACAACAACAAGGTTAGGATTAGGTGGGATTTCACATACGGACTCTTAACCCTAATGGTCATCCACATATAATAAATGAGAAGCTCTCATGTCCTCTCGCGGGTTGGTTATCGGTCTTGAGTGCCCACAAATCCCCATTGCTGCCATGGGTCACTCGGTCTCAATTTCCCTCCGATAGGGATATAACAGGGTTCTCCTAGCCAAACACTGCTAGACATGCCCTAGGTATGTCAATGAGTAATCAGGGAAATCGCCAAGGGCCACCATAGGAATGCGTCCCATACCACCTCCATTAGTGTCCAATGACAAAAACGCCAAAAGGGCATTCCCCATTCCCCAATCACAACCTAGGCAATCACATCATGATTCCGTACATATACCAAAGCAAGATCCATTCACAATCCAATCATTCCCATTCATAATAAATATGTAAATCACATCATGAATAATATACTGTAATTACAGAATTAAAACAATATAGAAAAGAATCTAAAACAGTAGCTATCATATGCAAACCAAATCAAACAACATATAGAATGTAATATGTCAATTGTGAGTGAACGTACTCACCTTAGTTTCTATTCGTAATCTTCGAGAAAGAGATCAAAGGGCAAGTCCAAAATCACCAAAATAACCCAAGACAAACATGTATAGAGCAGAAGGAACAAACCCTAACGATCGGAGATGATACGAAAGCAAAAAAAATGAAAATTGCTGTCACTCATCTTGTTGGTTGGTTAGGCTTGGTCGCTTGGACAGACCAACCATGCTGTGTATGGACAGCAAGCCCCTAATTTGGTTGCAAACTCCTCATTTGAAGTCCGATTACTTCAAATTTCGAAGGGGAGTTCCACAAAAACATACTAAGACTATCTATGATGATCTAAGCATCAAACATGGTCAATGGAATAGAAATCCAATCGAATCATAAAATAGGGTTAAATCGAAATCGATCTGTGGATTTCACAGAGAGACTATAATGAATGTGGATTCATTCTAAAGATGAAAAAATAGTAGATCATGCTTAGAAAACAACCTAGGAATAGATCTAAAAGAGATTTGAAATCAAACAATTTAGATTAGAATAAGATCATGGTCATCATCTAGGTTAAACACCGAAATCACACCGTATTGTCTACAGAGAGAATAGAGTGAATGGGAATTCACTCTAAGACTATGAGGATATGAGATTAGGTCATTATAGCAGCATATGGCCTTCCTCACAATCATGAAATTGGGTAGAAATAGAGATTCGATGGAGAAACTCCTACGAATGCTTGGGGATCTTCCTTGGCTTCGAAGAGGAGGTTCTAAGGTTCTTCCCATGTTCTCCAAAGGCTTTAAAACATTATGGGATGAATGAGAGTGAAAATCACTTAAATAGGGCTTCAAAAACCTAATTTCCAAGGAATTGACCAAATTGTCCTTGGCACCTTTAGTCGCTTGGAGCAACCAAGGATGATCGACCAAGGTGGACAGCATGGTCCAAAATTGGATTTTTGGACTCCGATGGCCACAAGCTTCACTTGGGTCCTTCACCAACTTAAGAAAGGGTCTTACTTTATAGGACATTCCAAAGGTGTTAACACTGAAATCTTGGTCCGCCTTTCAAGTCAAACTTCATTCTAATCATATCATCATCCAAATTCACTTAGGGTTTCCATACTAAGATTTTCATCATCGACCTACAAGGGTTCTAGGTTAGACCTAAAGGGTCCCAATTTGGATGGCCCACAACTGTCTTCTTCTTTCACTTCGGGTCTTCGGATCTACCCTATGGATTTCAGGATTAGGGTTAGGTGGGATTTCATAGTTCGTTCTTTATGAAAGACTAAGGAAAAGATTTTGTCATGTTCCGTCTTCCATGGATTCCAAAGAAGGTATGTTTCATAATCTTGTACTACCATTATTTTGGTATTTTTAATTGATCTATGCAATCTTGATTAGAATTAATCCTACATGTGATATCAGAGCTTGCATAAAATTGATTAAAGACCCAGAGGATGTTGTTTGATGAATCTTGGGTTCCAAAAACAAACTTGTGATTTTTTTGAATCTTCTCCCCTAGATTTTCATTGCAACCTTATGGTTTTCTAGAAAGGATCTTAAAAATTCAAGACCACCATTGCGTAGCTCTCTAAAAAATGATGATATCAATATATTGTGTGACACCATTTGATGCTAGAATCGCCACCACACAGTTGGAATCTGACAAGCCAATTTTCATTTTTTTGAAAATTGCTTCATTATTTACATTAAATAAAGGGTTTGGTGATGTGGTATGTTGATTAGTTCAATAGGGCAAGCCCAACCAAATCCATGACCCGGATGGACAACCCATATATGGTTGACCCGATGGGTCAGTCTTGTCGACTGATTAACGATCTGACCCGTATGCTTCGGTTTGCTTTTTAGTTCTCTGGTTATTTTCATTTGAACCGGTTTAACTGCCTTGGTGTGTTACCTCCCCCCCCCCACCCAAAAAAAAAAGAAAAAAAAGAGAGGGAATACTATACCTTTATTGTTTTTCAATTTCTAACTAAACGATGAGCTATTTTGAAGTATGCTCAAGGGGTTTTATGTTTTGAACCCTTCCAGATACATGGAACCATTTCCAAGATCTAATTTGGCCCCTATATGTGTGAAATATTACGTAACATGTTAATGGATTTGTACCTTCATTGTTGGACGAGTTTTTGACATGGTTCTTTTATTTTATATTATATATGGTTTTATATTGTGAGCATGTTTTGTATGACTATTATGCAATTGTATGATGTATTCCATATATGTTTAATAAAATTTAAGTGCTTATTGGTAATCTTGAACTTTTTCCAAACAATGTATTAGCATGTGTTATAATTTCATAAGCAATCCAACCCCTTTGCCATTCAGTTTAAAATTACAAGTAGTATTATTTTTTATGGTTAACACAAAGTATATTCTAATATGAGAAAATTTCATGAGCTTGATTGTGGGTGACTACCAAAGTGGCACTTATGATTGCATATGTGGAATATGAATCATGTATGGTAATGGGATGTCTCTTGGTGTTAATGCACTTTTATACACCCAAAGGTGGTAATTGGGTATTAGCACTAAGAGAGTGACAAATACAACATATGGTTGGGAGTAGATTGATCCAAGAAGTCTATACATCCAAAGGTGGTAGATTTTTGAAGGTTGGAATGCTCCCATGGCCACTGATATGTAAGGGAACATCATAACTATATGTCGTGTATTCTGCCCAAAAGTATTTGCATGTATGCTTTCTAATGATGTGCTAATAAGTTAAGCGTTATCCACAATGTACTAATTTAGTATGCATTGTTTGCTTTTCAGTCACCTTTTCTATCAACAATAATATGGTCAATATTAAAGTTCTTACGGGGTTAAATTTTAAGATGTGGAAGGAGGATGTCATGTCTGCTATGAAAATGGCAGATATTCACATATCCTTGGTTACTAAAAAATTAGTAGATTTGACTAATAAAAGTTCACAAGATGAAAAATTATTACACGTTGTTTGGGTGAAAATTAACCATATATGCCTATTATTGAAGGCAATGGGATAGAGTTACTGAGTCTCATCTAATGCTGAAGTAGGTACATTTCTACGAGGACTTTTTACCATGAAATATGATGGTTCTAGAAGAGTTAGGGATCATGTTATTAGGATGGTTGATTTCCAAACCACACCCAAAACCCTTGGAGTTTCCCTTCTTGACCATGTTATTGTCCATCAAGCCCTTGATACCCTTCCACCTGAGTTTGGCATTGTAAAGATTAATTACAATTCCCAAGATGAAACTCCAAAAGTGACTTGATCTTTAGAGTTGTATTTGAAGAAGATAAATTAAAGAAAGAAAGAAAGAAAAAAAATCACGTAGCCTAAAGGGTTTACATCTAAACCCAACACCCAGGTAGCCCTAGTTGCATCTAAACTCAACACCCATAAGGTAAAGAGGTTCCAAAATTGTACTTATAATAAGGTTGCTAAGGGTAAAAGAGACTAACAATTGGGGACTTAAGAAATCTTCCTTCAAGAAGGAAGATGATGATTGTTTCTTCTATTAGAGGAAAAGGAATTGACTCTTTAGCTTTTGTTTGTGAATCCAATTTTTTTCTAGTCCCATCTAGTTCCTGGAGGCTGGATAGTGGTGCAACTAATCATGTTACTTCCACTTTACAGGATGTTAAAGTAACCCAGAGGGGGGGTGTATAGGTTGCATAGTGGATTTGTCTAATTTTTCAATTTAATTGCAAATAAAAGATAAATTGTAAATTTAAATGAGATTAAGATAACGCAGTCAATCACAAGACAAACATTTTATAGTGGTTCGACTTTGCAAGTCTACGTCCACTCCTCTCTTGGCCTCAAAAGAGTATTCCATTAGTGATTCTTTCTCAATATAGTCGGTAGAGATCAAATCTTTACAATCTGTATTCAATAGGGCAAGAGCACCCTTTACAATCTTTGTTCTAAATAGGGCAAGAGCACCTTTTCCAATATTTGTTCTAAATAAGACAAGAGCACCATTAATCAATCTAATCAACCTAGACTAGAATTAAGTGACAACACAATACAAGAGATGAAAGATTCTACCTAACAAGGGGTGTGACATTTTACCCCTTGTGTAAGTGTGATGCAATGAGAATGAATGCTCAAATAAATAATGAATGCACCACCAATGAAGCACCAATAGCCTTCAATCACCTCAAGCTTAGCATCAATGAGCTTGCTTAGACACCTTAGTATGTTCTTTAAGGTTGAGTGAGGTTGGAAGGCAAGTAATGAATGTTTCTTCACAAATTTAGAGTTTGAGAGTTGTAGGAGAGTTAATGCTCAATAGACAAGGTAGAAGCTCTCAATTGGGGTTGGTTGGGCTTATAAAGATGGCATTTAATTGCTTAGCCCAACTTCCCAATGGATATAATTTTTCACCAGATTTTTACTCCAGATGGAAGTCCATATGAATCAGACGGAACTCCGTCTGGCAAGTAGCAGTGAAGGAATTTTTTAAACCAGACGGATGTCCGTCTGGTTAGAAAGAAATCTGTCTGGTAACAGTAGTCCAAACAGAGAGAGTGCCAGAAGGATTTTTCATATGGCCAAATGGAGGTCCATCTGTAGCATTGAGTGCACAAAGAAGTCCTACTTGGGACATGAGGGGTTTTTGGGTCCTTCTAGCCAATTCCTAAGCCTCATACACTCCTCTAACCTATCCTAGGTCAGTCTAATGACATGATACACGTGCAATTGAGTGTGATTACATGTGCGTGTGTATGAGGGTGTCCTAAGTCTTGAATTTTCTAAGTCTTCTTGCTTGAGCTTGACTTGATATTCTTGAGTCTTTTTGTACTTCTATCTTCTTTCTAAATTTGACTTAGACTTCTTGTTCAAGCTTGTCATGTCTTGACTTGGCTTCGGACATCCGTGGATCCAATGAGTTGGATTTGGTCCACTTGTTTTCATATTGAGCTAGATAATTATAACTTAGTATGAACACTAGTAATTCATGTTTGTTATCATCAAAACTAATGGAGGCTGATGTGACAATGATGGCATGACATGACATTTTCCAACAATCTCCTCCTTTTTGATGATGACAAACACACAAGTGATGGAGAATATGAATAATCATTAAAAATAGTAAAATCATCACTCATGCATGTTTTCATAGTTTCATTGTGAATTGCAGCAATGAAGTTCATTAAATACCCCCAAGGTAGCATATCATTATGAAGTACCCTAAATACCCCCCAAACATTAAACATCATACTTTCAAATTTCTCCCCCTTTTTCATCAACAAAAACAAAAGTATGGAATGCTCCCCCTGAATATAGTCCTCCCCCTCAATCATGTCCAGAGATCAATAAATGAGGAAAGTAGTTTGCATTGAATAAGTTGTCACTACATTAGAAAGAAAACATATTCAAAAGATGATAAAATCATGTCATAAGAGTGATTAAGTCATCACTATGCTGTCAAAAGTAAGACATTGAGTCTTTACATAAAAGAAACAAAAGATAAAAGCAAGTGAAAACTAATCATTAGCTTCATCATCCTCATCATTAGCTTCCTTAATCAACCATCTTATCACTGCCATCATCCTCAGCACCATCATCATCACAGTCATCACCCTGCAGCTATATAGGAGGGATGTTGAGGTGAGTCATCATGTGGTGCATGAGGTCTTCAATGGAGCCCATACGAGTAGCCAATGAATCAAAATGATGATCAAAATGTTGCTGCATGAGGGTGAGGCACGTATCAAGTGCCTGAAAACGCAGACTAGATGCTATTGGAGGAATGACTGGCTATTGGGGCTCGGCCGGTGCGCCTTCAACGTCCATGTCCTGTGGTGTGGCTGTGGTTGCTCGGTGTGCTGCTTCTGCTGCTGCATATCTCTTTCAGGATGGAGGGGCTCCCATTTTATCAAGAGGTGGAGGTGAGGGAGGAGAGACTTCGTTTCGAAAGTTGACTCCAAACTGCCGGAAGACGTGAGTGAGAAGGCTACCATATAGTAGACTCATATTACTAGTGGTTGCAATCTAAATCATGTTAGGGAGACTAATATAGGGAAAAAACAAGGGTTGATGAAAAATAAAGCAGAAGGTAATATAGGTTTGGAGAGGGGTGAGGTCAGTGCAGTGTCCCTCCCTAGGCAGGATATTCAATTGTGTAATGTGGCTAATTGCTTTGGCTTGGTCATTGAACATTGTTTGTTGGATGTCCTGGTAGTAGTGGGGGCCAACTATTGGGTCTCAAGAGACGGCAGTAGATTTCATCTATATCTAGGTCCTGTGGTGGGGTGTCCTTATATGTCCAAAATCGAAGGGCGTCGTTAGTGGAGATCCCAAAGATTGTGTGAAGGACAATAATGGTAAGGGAAATGTCTTTCCCTTTGACATATGAAGTGACTTTCAAATTTTCTCCCTCCCCTTTGAATCTAAGATTGGCATAGAAGTGGGTGACAAGCCTAGGATAGGTGGGCTCATCAGCTCTTAGAATGGGACCTCAACCCATGTCACGGAAAAGAGGTAGAATGGGGAATTGAGCAAGGGCAACATGATCAATGGATTTGCGTTGCTCAATGTGTCTCTTCACAGTTCGGGGATATAGGTCCCGGGCCTGATTATCCCAAAACCACTTGTCTTGCCTAAGAGGGGAGTCATTAGAAGATTCAGCATGGGGAGATGGAGGAAGAAGCAAGGGAGGTACCACCTCTGACATATGCATTTTTGCTCTGAGAAGTCATGGTAATCTATCAAACAAAAAGAACACATACTGAATAATATAAGTAATTTCAAATTACAGACGTCAAGTGGTTAATGAGGACAGGAGCGTGGTGTTCAAAATGAGAAAAGCCCTCAAAAGGATCAGGTTATTCCTAAGTCCACTTTTGATCACTCACATTTTTTGAAGTTCTCAATCATGTAAAAAATAACTAACCAGGTTATTCCTTAGAGTTTGAAATGATGCGAATCGAAAGGTTATTCCTTAGAGTTTGAAAGGTTGATTCAAGAATGCCAAAAGCCAGATTTGCAAGGTTTAATGTGTAGGTATGGTTAAAGAATTTGTCTTTGATTCTTAACCAACATTAAACCACAAAAATCTAAATCAAATGGTGATATTTTTTTAAAATCAAACAGACTTTTGATAACCAAAACAGTGATTTTGATAACCAAACCAGTGATTTTGGTTAACCAAAGTGATACAGAATTTTGATAACCAAGACTGTGATAACCAAATCAAAGTAAGTTATACAAAATCGTTGACTTAGAAAATCCAAAATGAAACAGTGATTTTTTTTAAAATACAGCAACAGATGTAGAGGATTCAAAATTGATCTTCAAACCCATGAGATTGCACAGGGTTTCAATCCAAAAAAAAAAAAAAAAAACTAATCCAGGGTTTCGGTTAAAATTTTAGGGTTTCAAAAAAGTGCCTCGATTAAGTTTAGACAATTTTGGGTTTGAGAGGAGACTAAGAACGTAATCAATAATTGATTTTTGGCCTAATACATTCAAATAGAAGTGAAGATTTGAAGAAGAACTCACCAAATCAAAGAGAAGCTGAGTGAAACTTCAAGTAGAAGAGGCGATCTCACACCAAGCCCTTGAAGATTTAAGATTTGAGAAGACTTTTGATCTCACACATGTAGAGAGAGAGAGAGAGAGAGAGAGAGAGAGAGAGAGAGAGAGAGAGATGAAAAGTTAGAGGGAGGTTCGTCTGGTGTGACAGACGTCCGTCACTTAATCCAGAAGGATTTTCCATCTGGCTTACTGTGACCAGAGGAATGTTCGTCTAGCTTGCTGAACCGGGGTTGGATGTGTAATTGAGTCAAGATAGGAGATTTTCAGATGTTGATCATATTCTAATAAATCAATAAGCCTTGGCTCCCTCCTGAGTTCAACAAACTGATCCTCACTTAGGGGTTTAGTGAGTATTTCCGCCAATTGGTGTTTTGTATCGATGAATTCAAGGACAACTTCACCTTTTTGAATGCAATCTCTAAGAAAGTGATGCCTTATATCAATATGCTTGGCTTTGAATGAAGCACATGGTTTTTACTGAGGTTTTTGGCACTAATATTATCGCACCTTATGGGACATTTTTCAAGATGAACTTTATAATTCAATAAGGTTTTTTCATCCATAACACTTGAGCACAACATTTTCCGGCTACGATATGTTCAGCATCGGTTGTCGAAAGAGCAACACAATTTTGTTTCTTGCTAAACCATGATACTAGGCATGGTCCAAGAAAGTGGAATGTTCCACTTGTGCTCTTCTAGTCAACATGACAACTAGCAAAGTCGTCATCCAAAAAACTGAGTAGGTTGAATTATTTACCCTTAGGGTACCATAAACCTAAGTTTGATGTGCCTTTCAAATATTTGATATTATTTTTACGGCACAAGCATGTGATTGTTTATGATCGGCTTGATATCTGGCATAAGCACAAACATTAAATATTATATCCAGTCTACCAGCTGTTAAGTATAAAAGGCTTCCAATCACACTTCTACACTTAGTGGCATAAAGAGGCTTTCCATCCTCATCGTATTTTGATAATTTCAAAGATATGCTCATGGATGTTCTACTAGCCTTTTGAGAGGACACATCAAATTTCTTTATGAATTCTTTGATATATTTGGTTTGACTAATAAAGATGTTATTTTTACATTTTTTAATTTGCAAACCAAGAAAGAAGTATAATTCACCCATCATGTTCATTTTAAATTCGTTTCTCATACAAGTACCAAAGTCATAACATAAAGATTCATTTGTAGCTCAAAAAAGGATATCATCCATATATTCTTTATAGACAATGTGATGTCTATCTTACCTATTAAGAATACCTTTTGGACTAGGAACTTGCTTAACCTCTCATACCAAGCTCCTGAAGCTTGTTTAAGTCCATATAGGGCTTTCTTAAGTTTGAAGACATGGTTGGGGTAGGTAGAGTCTTCAAATCCCGGGGGTTGTGCAACATACACTTCCTCCATAATGAATCCATTTAAGAATGCACTTTTTACATCCATTTGAAATAACTTAAAGTTCTTATGACATGTAAATGCTAATAATATTCTTATGGATTCCAACAAAGCTAGGGGTGCATAGGTCTCATCAAAGTCATTTCCCTCTTGTTGAATATACCCTTGGGCAACCAATCTAGCATTATTTCTAACAATTTACCCACTTTCATCAAGCTTGTTTCTAAATACCCATTTGGTGCTTATGATGGTATGGTCTCAGGGTCTTTGAATAAGTTCTCAAACATCATTTCTTTTGAATTGGTTTAACTCTTCTTGCATGGCCATAATCCAATAACTATCGGTTAAGGCCACTTTTGCATTTTTGGGTTCTATGGTTGACAAAATGCAACATAATTGTAGAAATTTTAAGTTATTGATTTTGTTTGAAATCCTTGACCTAAGTCACCTATGACTTATTCAAGTGGATGATCTTTCGATGTGACTACCTCCTTAGGTAGTTCTTGAGAGGTGGTCCGACTATCCTTGGGATAATTTCTAAGTTCTTCTAGAGTCAAGTTATCCACCTTATTCTAATTACTTGTTCAAATCCCCCATCATCATCTTCATCAGTTAGAAATTATATTTATCCTTAGGTGGAGATACATCACATTTGACATCATGGACTCTTCCACAACTAAGGTTATTTTATTTAACACCTTATCTACCCTACTATTTTGAGAGTATCTCAAGAAGATTCATTTATCAATTTTTTCCATCAATTTTTTCCTTAGGGTCCTTAATATTTAATATTGTGCATTTACATCTATATATTTGGAAGTGATCAACCCTAGGTACTTTATTGTGATAATGTTCATATGGTGTCTTGTCTAAATGTTTTCTAATTAATATATGATTCAGAACATAACAAACAATGCTTGTGGCTTTTGCCCAAAAATACTTTAGTAATGAGAATTCATTTAGCATGGACTAGCCATTTCTTGGAGTGATTTATTCTTTCTTTCTACCACTCCATTTGATTGAGAGTCCTAGGGATAGAGAAGTTATGCGTTGTCCCATCTTTATCATTAAACTCTCCAAAGTGGTTGGAATTGTCAAATTCCCTACTATGGTCACTTTGAATGGTGGTTATGAGATATTCTTTATTGTTTTGAATTTTTCTAACAAGAATAATGAATTCCTCAAAAGCATCATTCTTATGTTTCAAAAATAAAGTCCATGTATACCTTAAATAGCTACAAGGACAAATATGTAATGTTTTCAACCAAGGTTAGCATGTTCTTGGACTTATGGGGTACTTTGGTTTGCTTTCCCTTTTGACATGTATCAAAAAAATAGTTTTTATCAAATTTTATTTTTAGAAGATTTTTAACTAGGTTCTTTGATGCAATAGTCTCAATTAATTTCATATTAATGTGACATAGTTTTATATGCCAAACAAGAGTTTCTTCATGTGACATAAGACAAGAGTATAGATGTTATCTCTCTTAATCCGTTTTAAAATAAAATTTTCATTCATATCTTTCACATAACAACATGAAACATCAAATGTAATACCTATGCTATACAATTGATTTACGCTAAGCAAATTATAGAATAATTTATCAACTAAATATATATTTGTGATAGAAGTACCTCGAATGTTGACTTGACCAATGCCCACTATCTTTCCTTTGTTATTATCTCCCTAAGTGATGCATCCTCTATCATATGATCTAAGGTTTATAGAAAGCTTTTGATTAGATGTCATGTGCTTGAAAAAATCATTATCAATGTACCATTCACTTCTTTGGGTGTTCATCAAGAAAACCTACATAAGAAATGAAAGATATGCGTTGATCCCCACGTCTATATGGGTCCAATTTGGTTAGATCTTATTGGTTTCATGTTGAACCATGTGGGTTGATATCCCTTGGGATTTTGAAATCTTGGGTCACAAATGTCAAAGGGTTTTTGGACTTGGGGTTTTTGGTTCCTTTGCCATTTGGAGTTTTGGCTCCTTTTCCCACTCAATTGGTTTTTATCTTGATAGAAGTTTTGACTTCTTTTAGGTCTTTGTTAGTTAGGCATGTGTGACCTAAATGTTAGTTAAGGCATATACTCAAAAGGGGCATAGTAGGAATATGACCAACTATAATTAAATATCATTTGGTTTTGATTTGGCCAAAATTGGTGATGGTGTTGGTTTTGGGCATTATGGTAGTTTTGGGGGTTTTTCCACTTATGGTCATAATGGTTTTGGTATCCCCCATTACTACTTGAATAACCTTGTTTAAAGTAATTTGGTCTTTTTGCTCCTTGGTTATTCTTTGGGCCATTCCTTTGATTTCCATTTTGCCATTTCTTTTAGTAATAGTGATTCCCTCTTCCAATTTTCCTTTTATTGACTTGAGGGTGAGTCTTATTCCCACTTTGAGCATTTTCATGAGTATTTGTGGGTTTAGGTGAAGAATTCTTGCTAGATGACCCTTTTTCAATTTCACCATTGAATCCAAATCATTCTTTATCTTGAGGACTCTTTCGGGGGAGTTCTTAGAAAGTTATATAGGTTCTTTTGTCCATTGGTAATGTCACAATGACATTGTTGATGTCAATATTTTTCTTCTCTATTTTCTTAATGTATTTTTGTAAATCATTTATGGTATCATTAAGTGAAGATACTTCATCTTTCAAAACCTTATTTTTCTTTTCAAGCTTTTTACTTACAGTATACAAAGTTTGAAAACCATTAATAAGATCTTCTTCATCAATCTCATTTATTTCATTTTCATCATCAATGGAATCAAAACTATCGTATGTAGAGTTTACCTCAAAGTCTTGATCTTCATTCGATTTAGCCATCAAGGCTAAGTTGATATTCTATTCATCGAATTCATCATTTTCTTCCTCATTGTCACTTATAGTGTAGGTGATTTCAGCTTTGTAAGCTTTCTTCTTTCCTTTGTTTGGACACTCAAATTTGAAGTGACCCGGTTTCCTACACTCAAAATAAATGAAATCTTGATTGTTAGTAGATGAGGTTCTACCTTTTGAGAGATTTTTACCTTTTGATTCCTTGAATCATTGTCCCTTATGTGGGTACTTACCTTTTTTACTTTTGAGAAACTTCTTGAATTTTCTTGTGATAAACGGTGTATCACTATGAGAACTGCTTTCTTCTTTTTCACTATCATCATCTTTCTTAATAGAGCTTTTAAGAGCAATTGACTTCTTCTTAATCTCTTTTTGGGTGACTTTCTTCATATTTCTTGTCTTCCTCAAGTTCTGCCTCATGTGCAAATAAAGATCCCGTAAGGTCATCAAATGTGATATTCTCCAAAATTTTCACTTTTTATATGGCTAACTTCTTGGGTCTCCATAAGGGTGGAAGATCTCTTAGGATTTTCCTTGTCACATTCTCATTTTCAAAGTCCTTAACAAGGCTATGTAACTTGTTAACAATGTTAGTGGATTTAGTAAATAAAGAAGTGATATTTTCATCATCTAGCATTTTAAAGTTTTCATATTAAAGCATGTAGACATTCAAATTCATCTTTTTGATTTGGTTGGTCACTCCATAAGTAACAACCAACTTGTCATAGACTTCCTTGGTATTTTTGCAAGTACCACATGTATTATAGACTTTTTCACTTAAGGCACATTGCAAAAACATTTTGGCCTTGTGGTTTGCTTTGGCTTTGGCCTTATTGGTTGCATTCCATTTGGTCTTGGGTTTAGGTATTTTATTACCATCTTTGTCAAACTTGGTAATTTCTTTCGGTCCACAAGTAATTATATCTCAAACATCAATATCAATGGCACATATAAAGTCTTCAAACCTTGTTTTCCAATATGCAAACACTTTTTCATCAAAGTATGGAGGCCTAGAGGTGTTAAGTCCTTCGGGTCATGAGGAAAATTGGTTAAATAATGATGCCATGATCTTTTACTCTTTTAGATATTGATTTCAATTTCGAGTTGAACTCTCGCTCTGATACCAATTGTTAAAGCAATCTAGAGGGGGGGTGAATAGATTGCAACTAGTGAATTTGCCTAATTTTTTGGTTTAATTGCAAATTACTAGATAAATTGTGAAATCCCTCACAAACCCTAACCCAGAAATCTATATTGTAGGTTCGAAGACCTGAAGTCAAGGTAGAAGACAACTATGGACCATTCCATTAGGACCCATTGGATCTGTCTTAGAACCAATGGAGGTTAATGATGAAGATCCTAGTATGGAAACCCTATTTGACTTTGAAAGAAGATGTAACTTGAATGATCATGAACTTAGGAGATGGACTATTATTATAGTGATGACACCCTTGGAAGGTCCTACACAACCAGGTAAGACTCTTTCTTAAGTTGGAAAAGGACCCAAGAAGAGTTGGGACTTTCAGAGATCAAAGACCCTATTTTTCAAAGAGGGCACTGGTTGGTCGATTGCCTTGGTCGCCCCAAGCAACCAAGCTATCCTCTAGACAAATTTGGTATTTTTGGAAAATTAGGTTTTTGGAGTTCTATATATACAAACTTTGATATAATTCAAACCACTTTGCCTCTAAGCTATTGGAGAATGTGAGAAGAACCCTATAGCTCTCTCTTCAAGGCCAAGGAAAATCCCCAAGCATCCTTGAGAGTTTCCTCCGTCAAATCCTCTTCTTTAAGGTTAGTATTCGCTCTCATTCTCTCTAGATCTATTCTCTCTAGATCTATTCTCTCTTCTATTTTCTAATTATGATATATTGTTTTCTTATTCCTAGAGTGAATTCCCATTCACTCTAGTCTATCCTTGAGAATCTGCAGATTGATCCTATTATGTGAATTGTTAGATCTTCATTCTGATGACTATGTAGATGCTTAGATCATAATAGATAGTCTCCATATACTATTTCAGAATTTTTCTATTAATTTTGGAGTGTTTGGAACTCAAACGAGGAGTTTCTGATCAAAACTTAGGTTTTCTGTTCGTACACAGTATGCTTGGTCGACTGCCTTGGTCGCCCTAAGTGACCAAGCCAAGGGACCAAGGATGTCCTGTGACAACAACTTTCTCTGTTTGACCCTATTTGATCCCAATCCTTTAGGGTTAGTTCTTTATGATCAATACTTATTTGTTTAGGTTATCTTTGGTGACTTTGGACTTACCCTTTGATCTTTTTTCTTCGTAGTTTACGAATCGAGTTTAAGGTGAGTACGTTCACTCACAACTGACATGATTACATTCATCATTTTGATAGAACTTGTATGCATGTGTTAACTATTGTCTTAAGACTTTTCTATATTTTTTATACTTCTATAAATTCATAATATGTTTCATTATGTTAACTTGCATACTTGTATGAATGTGATTGATTCTATTGTGATTGGACCTTGATATGATATATTGGTGGAATTATGTTGACGTGATTGCCTAGGTTGTACTTGTGGAATGGGAAATGCCCTTTTGGTATTTTCGTCTTGGGACATTAGTGGAGGTGGTATGGGACACTTTCCTATGTTGCCCCTTGACGATTTCCATGATTATTGGATGACATACCTAGGACTTGTGTAGATGTGTTTGGCTAGGAAAACCCATCATATCTCACCCTATCAGCGAGGGAATTGATCCAGAGTGACCCATGGTAGGAATGGGGATTATGGGCGCTTAAGACCGGTATCCGATCCATGAGAGGACATAATTACATTGTGGGGGTCATTCATTGGTAGGGTTGCACATAATAAACCTGAGCTCATGGGCGCTCAAGATCGGTAGACAACCCATGAGAGGACATGAGAGCTTCCCGTTAACTATATGTGGATGACTAATAGGGTTAAGAGTCCGTAGTCTGAGTTGGTTGGTTCCATAGGATATGATGACTTTAGGAAGAGAGAGACTAGAATGGACTGCCAAGGCACAGAAGAGAGGTAAAGATACCGGAATGGACTGTTTAGGGCATGGAAGGGAAGTTTCTGACTCCGAGATTGATATGACTCAGTAGATGACTTGCATTGGGTTAGGTATAACCCTGACACGCGCCAATACTCATACCAATGGTGGAGTTAGAGAGTGGTAACCTAAACCCCAGCCATGAAATGTCTGCGATGGATGCCCTGACCCAATTATCGCGGAAAACCCAAAAAACATGCTTAAGAGCCATGAGGGAGAGTGACTGAGACTACCTAGAAGAGAATGGTGTTCTATCTTAATGCATGTCTGTCACTAGAGACTAGCATATATAGAGTTAGAAGCATACTTACATTACTATCTCCTATCATATTGCATCATGCTTGTTCTGAACTGTTTGTAGTTGTTATTTGTGGTTGAACTACTTGCTGAGTTCTTTTGAGCTCACCCTTCAAGGATAATGTTTGTTAGATGACATTGTAGGTACTGAAGAGATCCCGAGCTTCTATGCAGAGGACCCTTCCTTATATGATGCACTTGCGGAAGTAGTGGGAGAAGTCGATGACCAGTGGTATGGCTTGGACACTGGTTTGGACTATTGTGATGTCACCTATTGATAGTAGTAGACATCATCTTGTTCATCGTTGGGAAGGTGAACTGGATGCATATCCTAAGATGCAAGTGTATAAGCTCAAGGTGAAAAAGGCGAAGGTCGTAGAAGAAGAAGAACCGATGGAAGACTTAGATTGATTCTTAGAATTCTTAATTCTTTTATGTTAATCAGTTGTAATACATTAGAGTTTTGATCTACCTTTCTGCTTTTACTATAGTGTTATTTTCGCTATACTCTATATTTTGATTTATTTATTAGTATATTTTATTCCACACTCAGGTAATCCGTTGCATTCTTTCTAAGACTCAACCTTGATTTTTTTCCTTAATAATAGTTATACAATGATTATTCCTTGCTCTTGATTATAGAATTGTGCTATGTGAGAGTATGATCACCTTATACTGATCTTCAGCGTTGTGGATCACACCTTTGGGTATTGCAGCTAGGGTACCGACTGGTGGGATGTGACATAAATTATAAATTTGAATGAGACTAAGATAATGCAATCAACCATAAGACAATGATTTTATAGTGGTTCGACTTTGCAAGTCTACCTCCATTCCTTGTTTGGCCTCAAGAGAGTATTCGGATTCACTAGTGATTCTCTTTCAATACGGTGGATAGAGATTAAACCCTTACAATCTATGTTTGATAGAGCAAGAGCGCCTTTTACAACTTTGTTCTAAATAGGGCAAGAACACATTTTTCAATCTTTGTTTTAAATAGGGCAATAGCACATTTTTTCAATATTTGTTCTATATAGGGCAAGAGCACCCTCAGTCAATTCTAATCAACCTAGACTAGAATTAAGCAACAACATAATATAAGAGATGAAGGATATTACTACCTAACAAGGGGTGTGACACTTTGCCCTTTGTGTGAGTGTGATGTAATGAGAATGAATGCTCAACTGAAGAATGAACGCACCACCAATGAAGCACCAATAGCCTTCAATCACCTCAAGCTTTGCTTCAATAAGCTTGCTTAGACACCTTGGAATGTTCTTTGAGGTTAAGTGAGGTTGAAAGGCAAGTATGAATGTTTCTTCACAAATTTGGAGCTTGAGAGTTGTAAGAGAGTTATTGCACAATAGAAAAGGTAGAAGCACTCAAATGAGGTTGGTTGGGCTTATAAAGGTGGTATTCAATTGTTTGGCTTAACCTCCCAATGGATAGAAATTTTCACCCAGTTTTTAGTCCAGACAGACGTCCGTATGGGAAGTAGCAGTTAAAAAATAGTGGTTAAGGCATTTTTCAAAACCATATGGATTTCCGTTTGGACCACTGTTACCAGATGGATTTTTGTTTGGCTAGATGAAAATTTTGTCTAGCACTCGTGACCCGGACAAACAACCGTCTAGCCCAAACGGTCGGTCGTCTACAACACAAAGTGCACAAAAAGTCCTAATTGGGACATGAGGGGTTTTTGGGTCCTAGACAATTCCTAAGCCTCATATACTCTTCTAACATGTCCTAGGTCAGTCTAATGACATGATACATGTGCAATTGAGTGTGATTACTTGTGGGTGTGTATCAGAGTGTCCTAAATCTTGAATTTTTTAAGTTTTTTACTTAAGCTTGACTTGATATTCTTGAGTCTTTTTGTACTTCTATCTTCTTGCTCAATTTGACTTAGACTTCTTGTTCAAGCTTGGTATGTCTTGACTTGGCTTCAGACATCCGATGAGTTGGATCCAATGAGCTGGATTTGGCCACTTGCTTTCGTATTGATATGGACAATCATAACTTATTATAGACATTAGTAATTCATGTTTGTTATCATCAAAACTAACAAAGGCTGATGTGGGAATGTTGACATGACATTTCCCAACACAAGAGTTCACAAACAAAAGGAAGCAAAGAAAAGTGAGTCAAAGCTCGCAGGGATGCATGTAGAAGAAGACATGGAGTTTGTAGGAGACATTATTTTAGTATTAGATATTGGTAGTTGATATTAAAAGACACATTCTATATACCCACATTTAGAAGAAATTTGATTTCTCTTTCAGTTCTAGATTTATGTGGTTATTCTTTTGAAGTGAGAGATAGTAAAATACTTATTTATTAATTTTATTATTTTTTTTTTAAATTTCAAATAAGGTTGGATGTTGCACAATGTCATATGGGTCATACAAATTATGTCCAACTCCAAGTGAGGATATCACAGTCTTACACATTGCGGCATAAGAGGCTTGGCCATATATCTAAGGAAAGGGTGGGAAGGTTGATAAAGTTAAACATCCTCTCTACCGTTGAAGGTGACCTAAATACTTGTGTGGACTACTATAAGGGTAACTTGATGAAGACCAAAAGGAAATCTGTAGTAGGTAGTTCTAACATGTTAGAGATCATTCATACCGACATTATTGGTCCTTTCAGCCACATTGTGTAGAAACTTTTACTTTTATTACATTTGTAGATGACTACTCCCAATATGCTTACCCACACTTAATTATAGAAAAGTCTGAATTTCTCAAGAAATTCAAGATCTTTAAGACCAAAGTTGAGGGACAGTTGGGGAAAGTCATTATCTGACCCAGGATGAGAGTATTATGGCAAACACGGGGATGCATGACAGCTTAAGGACCCATTTATCAAGTAGTTAGAGGATTCTGACATAGTTGATCAGTTTACTATGTCTGGCTTGAGCAAAATGGAGTGGCTAAAAGGTGTAATCGCATCGTTATGGATATTGTGAGAAGTATGGTTAGTAGAACTAATTTACCTGAATTTTTATGGGGTGAAGCATTGAAAACAACCCTTTATATCCTTAACCATGACCTATCTCCTATTCCCCTGATTTCAACTTGGACCTTGTCATTTATTTTGGGTAGGAAAGCGGAGAACGAAGATAACGTTTCAGCGATAGGTCTATGTTATCGACTTATCCAGGTACTCTCTCTCTCTTCCCCCCCCCCCCCCCCCATCTGGAAAGTAGGTCAAATGCGTTTCGATAGCCAGAGTTGCAGTTCCAATCAGCCAGAACCGTACTCTTCCTTTCTCTCTCGAAGTGAGTGGCTGTGATCTTGTACGAAAACCTATTTCATCTTTCAGTAGTGAAGACAGAAATTAAAACTGCAATATCACATGAGATATTAATTGAAGGAGGAGCTTCTTTGGTTTCAATCTGACCATGATATATACATAGAAGAACGCATATTTCTATCTTCACAGTTTTCTTGTTTTTCCTTAGCTGATCCTATTCACCTCCAATTGCCTATTCGCACTTCTACCTGCGCGTGTATAGTGAACCATGTATGACTACTCATGTGAAACGATCCAAAATGTTTTGGTTATGGAAAGTTATGGATCTCATAATATTTCTTTGGTTTGGTGATTCTTTTACTTCATCTTTGTGCTTCAAATTGACTGTTTTTCAATTGATGTCTCTGTTTACATTAACTTGCCTCGGTTTGTAGGTTCATCGAATTCATCAAAGTTCCCAAAGTGTCTTTCTAATACCAATATCTTAGGGCATTATGTCAACAATGTATTGCAATCAGGTTTAGGGTTTTCGAACCAAGGATACAGAACAGGAGATAGGCGATGTTAGATTCCAAAGAAGGATCGTGAAGACAATGAGATAATGGGAGGGAAATACTTTAGAGGACCTCATAGTAATTAGGGGTATTTTGGTCAGTTGACCACCTAAATTTGAAAAGATCATTGTCAAAGCTTGGAAAGTTAACAATGGGTAACTTGGAATTTTGAAAAAAAAAAAAAAAATTTGTCGACAATTTGTTATTTTTCCTAATTAAATGGGCAATCAAGATTTATGCCCAACTTAAGTGGGAATTGTAGAGGATGTGAACCCACAAAAAGTTTTCAAAACTTCAATGTCTCTCCTCCACCTCATCTTCTTCTTCTTTTCTTTTTTGTTGGATAAAAAAAAAATTATTAATACTACCACATACAACTCCTTGAGGAAAAATATCCAACAACCAGGAAGTGGAATGTGGCCAAATAGTTATACACATAATAAATTAGGCCCTCCAAACTAAGGAGCTTGTTACACAATTAGACACCCTTGGAACATGATTAAAAACGTTGGTTGGAAGATAACCCTAAGTAACCGCTTCCAACTTATCCCTCATCCAAAACGTTGCTAAAAGTTGGGAAGTTATAACTACCTCAGTTAATCCCAAATATTGAGGGAAGTTATAACGGCCTCAACCCCAACCACTCCCCTTTTTTGAAATTGAATTCAAAAAGTGAACAATCATTTGACCTTGGGAATTTGTCATGTCAGCATCATCATCAACTAAGGGGATCAACGAAGACGTTGCTACATGCGGTGGTGGTTGAGAGAAGTGTTTACATGCGGTGGTGGTTGAGAGAAGTGTTTTGCCATTGCCGGGATCCATGGGGACACAATATTCACCATCTTTGTTGGAACTAATGTCTCATGTCGCCTATACTTTTCCAATCCTTCATACCAATCTTTAAATGATGGAGAACTTGATGAAACACATATATAAGGAAAGGAATGTAGAAACACGCATTGAAGCGGACAACTACGTTAAAACCACAATTTCCTTTGAATCCACCATGTAAATATTGTCCCATTTGATTTTTAGGAGCAAATTCTTTGACCACAAGAGTTGGAATGAAGAAAAGAAAAGCAAAAGAGAAAACAAAATGAAGAAAACTAAAGAGAATGATAGATGGAGGGGGGGTTTAAAACACTTAAGGCCATTAGTTGCAGAGAGAGAGAGCGCGAGAGGATGCGTATCCCCAAAAACAAATTTAAAAACCTGCAACAGAACACAAAATTAGACCTGTAAACAGATTGGATTCGGCGGTGTATCCGAATCCGAATCCAAATCTAGCAGAAATTTAGAGAAGGCATCCAAATTTGAATTCGGAACTTTATCGAATATCCGACAATAATCTGATCCAATAAACTATCAGATTATTGATTGGTGATTGTCATTTTTTTTAATTTTTTATTTTCAATTTACAATTTCCGGTTACCGATTAACGGTAGCCGAATCTAATTATCAATTCTTTTTTGTGAAAAATGTTTAATACTTTACTCTAACTGGATAATTTTTTATTTTCGATTATCCGATTACTGGTTTCCGAATCTGAATACTGGTTTCCGAATCTGATTATCATCCATTTTCAGAGAAAAATATGTTGAATACTTTACTCTATCCGGATAATTTTTTATTCGGATATTATCTGATCCGATAAACAATTATCCGAATCCGGTTGCTTAACGGATGGATACGGATATTTTTTGGTAAGAAAAATTTCGGATATGAACACTCTTAAATGAATATGAATGCGAATTTGGAGGCAGATTTCGGCTATCCATTTATAGGTCTACACACAATAAAACCTAAAATGTCTTTTCTTTTTCGTGAAGAATGAAACCCAATTGTTGAAATCCTGAAACTACATCACTTCAATTTTCAGCACCGATTAGACCTAACTGAGAGGGGCTTCCCTAAAATAGAAAACCCCAAAACGTGGTAAGCACCTCGATGGCAATAAAAGACTTCACAGAAGCATTTTTGGTATTGTATTCTGCATTTCAACTAATTCCTCCCTTGATGTGTATATGGGTGCGTCCATTTTGGATTTTTACCTTCAAATTATTTGACTCCTCCCAATGTCTGGTCTGTGTTATGGGTGGTTTCTGGTCCATTTTCTGCTCACCTTTTTAACAGTTGTAGAAATTGGTAGTGACTTCTCCAGTTCCGGTGGGTTCACATATTCAATCAAGCTCCATGCACAGGGAGTTTTTATGTAAATTACTGAATTTAAAAAGATTAGACAGGGTCTGGTAAAATAAGAAATTTGTTTAAGCCCCCATATTTTGTATTTTGTTTCACATCGTTTGATTTGTTTTTAAATACGTGGCATGATCATAATGGCTCACAGATGGCAGCTGTTGCTACTGCAAATAAAAATCCTAATCTTATCCATGCTTAGTCCCTTCCTAAAATGTGGTAGAAATGTGTGAGGATAGGGCAATCTTTTATCCTTGTGGGTAGAAATTTGGA
Source organism: Hakea prostrata (assembly GCF_041222555.1). Taxonomy (NCBI): domain Eukaryota; kingdom Viridiplantae; phylum Streptophyta; class Magnoliopsida; order Proteales; family Proteaceae; genus Hakea; species Hakea prostrata. The sequence goes on from NC_142608.1 coordinate 13,960,742, forward strand.
CTTTTTCAGATAACTACTCTTGCCTGTAAAATTTAAATAAGAGTTTGTATAACACACTCAACTGGATAATGTTGCGTTCCCTTAGTAAAACATATATTAGTGTTGGGTCTCCTTAATGTGATAGATTACGTCTTGGTCCCATAGCAACTAACATCGTCTCCCACAATTAAGTTTTTTCAAATTTCAAACTTAGGAGGTCCAATACCCCTCAAGTTTTTTAATAAATATGATATAACATCCTTCAATAATTCTAAACCAAATCTGAATTAACACTTAATCCTAAATCTCTTTTTAATCATTATTATGTACAATTCCACCACCAACACGTCCATCTTCAGTGGGATTAATGCCACCATTGAAGACCAACCAACAACACCCCTTGCCAAAATGGTGAGCACTCTTCGTCTTTCATTGTGAAACATAATTCTCTCAAACCATTCTTGATTCACACAGTTTTTGTGAAACCCGGCCCTAACTTTAACCCGGAAACTCTATTGTTTATAGGTCCAAAGACCTGAAGTAGAAGTGGAAGTCAACTATGAGCCATGTCAGTGGAAAACATGGTGTTTGATCCAAAACTCATGGAGATTGATGATGGTGTCCCATACTTGAAGACTTTAATGGAATTGGAAAAGAGACTACGCCTTGATGAAGAGAAGCATGATTGATGATCTTAAAGCATGGTTGGACATGGTTTGAAGGCATTCTTCTATGCTAAGTGAGTTGTAGGTTGAGTTGACTGCTTGGGTCGACTGGGCCAATCGACCCACGGGACAGAAATCTATTTAATATCTTCTGTTTAGGTTTATGATGCTCTATATAATAGAACTTCATATTTCTTAGCCTCCTTTGTTTCTAAAACCCCTTGAGAACGTGGAGAACTCCTCTCAAAGCCTCTCCTTGGTGTTGGTGAAAAACTCTTGCGAATTCTCAAGTTCCTCTCTTGTTCTTCAATCAAAGGTTAGTAAATCTCTTTTACTTGGTATTGATCTACTCTTACTATGATTTATTCTCTGTACTGAGATTATGAAGAAGATGTTGTATCCTTGTAATTATCTTTTCTACAATCTCCATTCATTCTTATGGTGCTATGATCTTCATATTGATCTTAACCATGATTCGTATGATTTCTTCATGAAACTATGATCATACTCTTGATTTATTTCTCTAGCATGATGGATACATCTTCATGATTATTCTTATCTCTGATCTACTGTTTTAATCTACTAGAATGAGATCTTATCATCTCTAGTTCTTCTCTTGAGTTCATAGTTTGTTTTCATTGAAAACTATGATATATACCAAATTAGAAAGTCATGTTTCCAAATTAGTTAGTATTGATTTTGGTCAGTGTTTGGTGTATAATTTATACTAATTAGTCTTATATACGTTACGGTTTTAGAGGCTTCCTCCAAGTTTCATAGTGTTTCGGATCATGTAGAATGAGTTTCGGATAAAAAATCAGATTTCTGCTACGCACTGATCACTGGGTAGACTGCCTGGGTCGATTGGACCAATCAACCCAACCAATCTACCCAGGAAGACAACAAGGGATTTCTTCGTCCATTTTGATCCATTTGATGTCTATTCTTTTAGGATTGTTTCCTAATGACTGTATGATGCTTGTTTAGGGTTTCTTTGCTAACTTTAGATCCATTCTCTTGTTCATTCGGAATATCTTCGAATCTATTTAAGGTAAGGACATTTATTTCCATATTAACATAGATTGCGTGAATCTTAGTTTCTAATTTTGGAAACTCATAGATTTGCTACTATTATTATAGTTTCTTAATATGATGCTACTGCTGTAAGTACTTCAACTACAGTAGTACGTTATTCATGTATTTCTTTATTACTTGAATCATGAATGATTACTTATCCTTGTCATTTACATATGCAATTGATCATGTTTATATGTATCTTTCTATATGATGAGATATTAGTTGTCAATGTTATGACTGAATTGGGATTGTGATTGATTATGTATGATTTGGGATTGGGGAATGTCCTTTAGACATTTCTATCCTTGGACATCAGTGGGAATAGTATGAGATATTTTCGATAGTGCCTTTTGACGCTTTCCCAGATTATTGGTTGTCATGCCTAGGGCTTGTCTAGCGGTGTTTGGCTAGGATGTCTCTGTTATATCATACCCGATTCGGAAGGGTATTGAAACTGAGTAACCCATGGTAGCAATGGGGATTCATGGGCGCTCGAGACCAGTGAGTTATATCCGTGAGAGGACATGAATCACATATTGGGGATCATTCATTGGTAGGGTTGCAAATAGTACACTTGGGCTCATGGGCGCTCGAGACCGGTGAGTTATATCCGTGAGAGGACATGAGAGCTTCCCGTTTGCTATTTGTGGATGACCAAATAGGGTTAGTGAGTCCGTAGCTGAGAGGGATACACTGACTCTAGTGAGAAGGATACCGGAAAGGATCCCGAGAGGGGAGGAATGGATGTATTTGGATCTGAGTTGATATAACTAAGTAAATGACTTGCATTTGGCTAGGCTTTACCCTAATATGCACCAATACTTAGACCATTGGTGATGTGAGAGAGTGTTGACCTAAACCTCAACCATGGATTGTCCGAGAGGGATGCATGACCCATTACCAATCGATGATGAGTGATTTGAGACTTTCCCAAAGAAGTATGGTGCTATGACTTAAAGCATGTTTGCCAATAAAGACCAACAACATAGAGTTAGACTCATACATGCATTGTCTGTCTCATATCATATTGCATCATGCTATGTTATGCTATTATGTTATGTTGTTGTGGAATAACTTGCCTTGCTAAGTTCTCTTGAACTCACTCCTTTCTTGCAACATCTTTTGTTAGATTATTCTACAGGTATTGATGACTATGACAGCCAGTACGAGGAAGCGCAAACCGATGAAGCATACTTCAATCAAGGTGCTCGCAGTTACGAAGATTACGATGATGATCCCTTGTGTGATCATGTTGCGTACCAGGATTAGCCCTGTCTTGGAGTGGAAGCGGCCGTGCTTAGTTTCCAAACTTTATCTTTATGAAGACATTCTTTATAAAGTAGAAGAAACTATAGATTAGTTAGTTTATTTCTTTTCTTCTTTTGGGAATAGGTTGTAATCTTCTTTTTGACCTTCAAGCTACATTTTCGTTGTAACTGTGGAGTGACATTCCGCCTCACTCTACATTTTGATTTATTATATTGGTATCATTTCCGCACTCTGATGTTATTTCGTTATATTGTTTTGATCTCTCAATTAATATTGTAACATTGTTTTAATTTTGTTCTTGATTGTATTATTGCGAATGTGAGAGGTTGATTTCCTTGATACTGATATTTGGGGATGTAGATCACAAATTTGGGTATGCCAGATAGGGTACCGGCTAGGTGGATGTGACAATTTTCAAGTATTGTTTTAAAAGTACACACATCGTTGAAGGTGTCATACATTGTGAACTCAAGTCTGATTGACAAACTTGAGGTCTCTTGTGTTTGTATTAGCTGAGTTTGGATCAGCACCTCCCTGCTCGACACATGTCTCTGAAGAAAGAAAAAAAATTTGCGTTTTCAAAGTTCCATTTTCTTCATGATTTTAGAAACTCAAAATTGTTTTTCTTATTTTGAAACTTTTTTTACCATTTTCTAATTTGGTTTTCGGCTAAAACCTGGACTTTTCGTTTCAGCATCTTCTTCTTCGTCTCTCCTTCTCTCCTTCTCTCTCCATCTCTCTTCATGGCTGAAAACCAAACCCAGCAGTGAAGGAACCCATATTTTTGTCTCTCTACTTCTTCTCTGTCTTCTCTTTTCATGGCTGAGAACCGAAGCAGCAACAAAAAACCCATCTTTTCGTCTCCATCTCCTTTTCTCTTCATGGCTGAAAATCAAACCAGTAGTGACAGAGTTGTGTTTTCATCTCCATCTACTTCTTCTCTGTCTTCTCTTTTCGTGGCTGAGAACAGAAGCAACACCGAAAAATCCATTTTTCCGTCTCCATCTCCTTCTCTCTTCATGGCTGAAAACCAAACCAGCAGTGACAGAGTCGTGTTTTCATCTCCATTTACTTCTTCTCTATCTTCTCTTTTCATGGCTGAGAACCGAAGTAGCAACGAATAACTAGCCAAGAAGGAAACGACCACTCACTCTTCTATTGTGCCTTTTCCTTGGCTTGATGCTCAGCTGACCCTCTTTCTATTGGCTGAAAATCACCCTATTGCTCAATTGGGAAGGTAAGGTCTCTCTGTTTCAATACAATGAATGTCTTTGCATAAATAAAAGCTTTGGTTTAGCTAACAAGTGAACAGCTCCATGGTCAAATATAATCTAATGGGAACCAAAATGGAGTTATATCTAATGAAGATTATGATCAGAGGTCTTTGGCCGTTAACTGTGTTGTGTTTTCCTCTTAGTTTTGTTTAGTGGTGGTGTGGGGAGGGAGATGGTATGGATTGTACTCCCATGGAATTGGAATATCATTGTCATTATTATTTTGGTTTTCCTTAATCCCTTTGGGAAAAGCAAGATTAGATCAAAATCCAATATTGATAGTGTGTATATATGTTGATGTCTTTTTATGCTACTTATTTTTTTCTTCTTTTTTTACTTCGCCTAGTAGTGGTAGTACTTCTGTATATATTAATTTTAAAAGCTCTGCAAGAGTAGAAAATGAGACGAGGGAGAGAGGGGCCATGGTTTAACTTAGACTAAATCACCTTGAGTGTTCTTGACTCTCCAATACAGCCAAAGGAGAGTCTGTCTTTTCTAAATTGGTTGGATTGCTTTGAAGATATTGAATGATATGGGTGTGGTTGGTGGGGGTCATGATCCATATGAATAATGAGCTTGCCACTAGTCTATGGATATGCATTTCCTTTGGTGAATCCAATAATTGTTTAGTTTGTTTTTTATTAGTGTGCTACTCATTTATATTATGTAAATATCAATCTCTTGTTAAAGGATACTTAATTTAAATATTTTGAGTATATATTTTGTTCTTTCAAATTTATCTACTTAAATATTAATACGTTGTATCATGTACAAAGGAACTATGAATTCTAGTAGTGAGAGTAATTCAAAGATGAGTAATGAAGAAGAAGTAATAATCGAAGAAAATATTGAGCACATTAAAAAAGAGAAAATGGGGATCAACAATATCAATGGTGCACCTATTTCAGAAGAAGGCCAAGATTTTTTAATGAAAACAATATTTGAATGTTCAAGAGAAGGTTTTTGGAAAGTGGATAAAAGGACTCGTAATTTGAAAAAGAGTCAAGCAGAGACTAGAACTGGTTGTAAAGCAAGAATGGTGGTAAAACTCATAGATGGGATGTGGTTTGTTACTGGAATTCAATATGAACACAATCATTCTTTTGCAACTGAAAAGGAAGCATCTCTGGTTAGATCACATAGCGTTATAAAGCCTACACAAGCTTTAAAAATTTCAACATTTGATGGTTCAGGAATATCACCTACAGAAGGGTATAATTGCTTATGTGAGGAAGTTGGTGGACATGATAACCTTGGCTTTACAAAAAGTGATTACAAAAATCATTTGCGTAGCAAACACATGATGGATTTGATAAATGGAGATGTTCAAGCTGTTTTAAAGTATTTGGAAAATAAACATCTAGAAGATCCAATGTTTTTCCATAGTGTTCAACTTGATGAAGATGATAAAATGACAAATTTCTTTTGGGTGGATACAAGGTCAATTCGAGATTACTTTCTCTTTGGTGATGTTGTTTGTTTTGATGCAACCTATGAAAAAACAAATATGGTCGGCCCTTGCTCATTTTGTTGGAGTAAATCATCATAAGCAAACTGTATTTTTTGGAGCTGCATTGCTTTTGGATGAAACAACAGAATCTTTTGTCTAGTTGTTTCAATCATTCTTAAAAGCTATGTCCTGGAAAAGCGCAAAAGACAATTCTTATAGATTAACATGCTGCCATAGGGAAAGCTATTGCCACTGTAATGCCAAATATGTGCCATCGCCTTTGTTTGTGGCATATATACCTAAATGCAGCTAAAAACCTCCCCATTGCTCATTCTCCAAGCTTTAAGAAAAAGTTCAAGAATGTCATATGGTCCTGAAACTGAAGAACAAATTTTCTTTGCTTGGGATGAATTGTTAAAGGAGTTCAATCTTGAAGAAAATAAGTGGTTGATAGAATAGTTTTCAATTTGAAAGAAATGGGCTTTAGTATATGGAAGAGAACATTTTTGTGTAGACATGACAAAAACTCAACGTAGTGAGAGTACTAATGCTTATCTAAAGAGGTACTTGAAAAGAAAATACAAGTTGAGTTGATTTTTGAAGCGATATGAGAAGGCATTTGAAAGACGGCATTTGGATGAACTAATAGAGGATTTTAACTCCAATCATAAGATTCCTAAGTTATGGGCTGATGTGGCAATGTTAAAGGAAGCAGCCAAAAATTACACATTGAGCATCTATGGTATGTTTGAAGAAGAATACAAAAGATGGATTGCATGTCACTCTGATATTGTTGGAGAGATAGGGCCAATTTTCATATATAAAGTTTCTGAGCAAAGGAGAAATTGTGAGAGATCGGTCACATTTGACTCTTCTAACAATATAGTTACATGCGTTTGTAAAAAGTTTGAGTTCATGGGCATTCAATGTAGGCATATCATTAAAGTACTCAATGTGAGAAAGATTTACACACTTCCACCTAGATATATATTGAAAAGATGGACAAAATCTGCTAAGGTTGGAATGGTAAGTGACAACGATGGTTGTGTTGTTCAAGAGGATACAAGCACAAGTTCCCGATATAGTGACATATGCCACCAAAGTTTTAACCTTGCGACTCAAGCTGCCAATAGTGAAAAGGTAACTTTATTATATGAAAAAGTTGTTGAAAGATGGACAAAAAAGAGTTGAAGAAATTTTAAAACAAGAGTTAGGATGGGAGCCTAAAAGAAATGCATTAAACCATTGCAACAAATGTCTCAACAAGTAAGTGGAAATCAAACAAAATATGATGGTGGACTAGGTGGTAGAAAGGTAAGCATTGTGGAGAAGAAAAGAAAAAATAAGTCTACAAACCCAAAAAATAGTCAAGCTAAAAAAGGCAAGTAAATTTTAATTTCTGTTTCTGTGCTCTTGGCTTTTATTTTAGATGTGATAAAAAAAATTGTATTTTTTCCATTTGCTTACAGGGCCAAAAAGTGAAATCTCAAAAAGAAGCAACCAAGCATCTACCCAAGCACAAAGCCAACTAAACCTAATGCCATGCCCATCAACTTTTAGTGGTCCTATACAATTTCAATATGCCTTCTCATCTCTTGTTTCACAACATGTTACTAACCCTCAAGGAATGTCTATGGTAAGAACTATTCTAATTACTAATGCATAACCTTTTATTGAAAATATTCTAACTAACAAGCTTCCTTTCACAATTGTGTTACCCAACACCACCCTCTATAGTGTTAGTCATCAATTTCACTAGGTTTGTTTGTCATGCTCTACTTCATTTGTTATTCAATTGTCACGTGTCACTAAGTAGCATTTGTTGTAATTATTTTCAAATATTTTGAAGGATTTGGAGCTTCAGTTGAAGCAGCACAAGGAATAACAATGCTAGAATGAGAAATGATAAGTGCTATCAAAGGTGAGATTTTTTTTAAATGATTGAATTGAACCATTTAACCTTTCTTCACTAATTCTAGTTATTCCAGGAATTCCATCACACCATCTAGCCCCGGAAGCTTGAATTTTTGAACTTGTGCAAAGAGGGAGCTGCATTTTGCTTAGAAAGGGAAAAGAACACTGTACCCCAAATTTTGAATGCCTTGTTAGTTGCTGTAGCTGAAGACCTAGCTAAATGCTGCTTCACATTTTGGAGTTCAAGTTCAACAAATTCACTCATCTTATTTTAGTTGGAACGAAATGTTTCTCGTTCCCACCAAATCTTGGCATTTACATTTAACCCCTTTGCTTCTTGCACTTGTTATAAACTCTTCAATGTGGCAATCATAACCAACCGACTTTGTTAGACTATCTTCACCAATGCATAGTCTTGGATTTACACCAAGGGACTTTAACTGGTTGTACACCAAGATGATAGCATGTTATTCTTACACTGTTACTATTAATATATTATGTAGCTTCTTTGGGAGTGAGCAGTGAATCTTCTTAAAATATTCATCCTAATCTACAAGTTTATTTTGATGTGCCTTTAATGCAGAAATACCAAGTCAACTTTGTTATGAGTCTTATGACAGGTTGTGTAACTGTATGGAGATACTATTGATGTTAGTGTTATTTGGAAGCTTGCAATATATAAGCCAGCTGCTATTATATTATCCAAATTAAGAATAGACGGAAATCAGAAACTTTGTCTTCACAAACCAATCAATGAGAAACAGATGGCACTCAGTTTTCCATTCATATACGTTGTGGTGCAATCTCAACTCCCTTCTGCTGCTTCTCACAGGTTTCCGTGATCAACTCAGGTAAGAATTCGTGATGAGGGTAAGATGAATTATAACAGAAGAGGTTGACATGCGCCATTGTCTCACAACATTCCTTGCTGAAGTTATGCACACAAAGGGGCAGCATGACCCAGTTGCAGAGGATCCTAAATTTTCGTATACTGGTGCTTCTTCCCCAAACCATAATAGTGATACACAGCCCACCTTGAATCCCTCTCATCCCATCCTTCTTCCCTTCTCTACACCTGCACCACTGCCTACCATGGCTTGGCGACTTCCCTCTACCTTGTTCAAGCAGAGTCTGTCCACCAATACAACTCTGTTTTGGTGTGTACAAAGTCTCACCTTATAAAAACTCTTTGTTTCTTTCTTCTTCTTTTTTATTTATTTTTATTTTTTATGTTGTGGGTTTTCTACAACTTTGTTTTTATGGGGAAGAATGAACATGCCTTTTGGAAGAATGGACCTCCATGGTTCTTCCATGTCACCATTTTTCTGAGAGCAACCTACAGATCTCAGAGAAAGTAAATAAGAAAATTGTAGCAACGTTTTAAAATAATAAAAAGATGGAGATGGAAAGATGGGTTTACCGCCGGTGGATAAATGGTCACACCGTGAAGAGAGGAGGAGAGAGACGGAGAGAAGGTTGAAACGATAAGAATCCATGTTTTAGCGGGAAAGCAAATCAGAAAATCTTAAAAAAGATTTAAAATAAGAAAAATGAGAGAGGGTCAGCTGAGCAACAGTCCAGGGAAAAGACACAGCAGAAGAGTGAGTGGTCATTTTTTTCCTAGGCCAGTTCTTTGTTGCTGCTGCGGTTCTCAGCCAAGAAAAGAGAAGAAGGAGATGGAGATGAAAAAACGACTCTGTCACTGCTGGTTTGATTTTCAGCCATAAAGAGAGAAGGAGATGGAGAAAAAAATATGGGATTTTCACTGCTACTTTGGTTTTCAGCCATGAAGAGAGATGAAGAGAGAAGGAGAGACGGAGAAGAAGCTGAAATGAAAGCGGGAAACCAAATTAGAAAACGATAAAATAAGTTTTAAAATTGTGCAAAAAGGGAATGGAAAACGGAACGTTGAAAACGTAAATTTTTTTTTTAGAGACACGTGTTGAGCGAGCAGGGAGGTGTACGGGCCCAAATTGCTCCCCGTCGGAGGTGCTGATCTTGACTCGTCTTAGCTGCTTCTTCTTCTTTCACATCCTCCTCGATTATGAAAATTTCGATAATTTTTTCTCCCTCTAACTGTGGAGCAGCCAACGGCTACACTTGGACTCTTCTTATACTCCTGGTCATTCTTTGTTTACCACCCACTTCAAATCCCTATATACAAATACATATAATGGGTCAGTTAACATTATATACATAAGCTAAATGTAACCAAATAAGAAGGTTTCTACATAGCACATTTTGAATCTTTCAATGTGACACTCCTTGTGGAACCAGGCTGGAGAGTTCTCCATGAACCAGATGGCCTTTAGGTCCGAGTTTTGAAGAGAAAATATTCTTTGTATTCAGGTTTCATTGCCATTCCTAAACCTTGATCTTGCTCATGGGGTTGGCAGAGTATTCTAGCAAGGAGAGAGCTTCTTTAGGAAAGGAAAAAAAGGGGAGATTGGTAATGGAAGAGACACCCCAGTTGCACTCGTGCCTTGATGGTGTGCAACCTTCTAAATTGTCGTATCGGATCATGGGATTCGCCATTGATTCGTTCCCTTTTCTTGCCACTGAAGCATCAGAAATTTAAAAAATCCTGGTGTTATTAGAATCTTGAGCAAATCATCGTATTGGATCGGTACGAAGTCCAATCATTGTACGGTAAGAACAACATACTACATGGAAAGGGAGAGGAAAAGGGGTTTTATTATGGATACACAACAGATCATTGTTTCTAGAAAGAGATTTGGAACATAGACAAGATTCCGAAGGTTATAAATTTACATTGGAGGTGTGGGGTTCAAGGAATCGCATTGCAGTTAACTGAAGATTGGCTGAAAAGAAAGTCCCCATTAACTCTAGTTGCCCCATTTGAGGTTTGGAGGATGAAACAATAGTGCATGCTCATTTCCTCTATCTGCACACTGCTACAACATGGAGAGGGTCGATGTTGAGGGTGGATACGCCTCCTCTTCCAATGGAGTTTAACTTCAAGATTGGTTGAATTTCATCCATAGATACTTCAGAGGTGGTGTGAATTGAAAGGAAATCAATCAAATCTGGACCACTTTTGGCGTGTTGCAAGGCTGTTTTCAAACATGCTCAGTCGAATCCTGTGGCCACTACTCACGGTGCAGATCTGCAATGAAGATAGTTTGGATGACTGTTGGAGAATATTTACTGATAGGTTGTGGGAATCAAATGAGTCTCTAGGTGAAAGAGGGGGTCCTAATATGGGATCATGAGGGACTTTCCGTAGCAGCAAAGGGTAAATTTGCATCGTGTTCCTTTGCTATCCAGTGTGAAATCAAGGCAAATAAACCATTCTCTATTAGTTTTGATGATAACAAACATGAATTACTAATGGCTATATTGAGTTGTGTATGTCTAGAACAAGTGGATCAAATCCAACTCATCACCGGATGCCCAAGCCTAAGTCAAGGCCATGACCAAGCCAAGATGGACATGAAGTCTTAAGTCAAGATGAACATGAAGAAAGGAGTACAAAAAGATTCAAGAACATTAATTCAAACTCAAGAAATAAGACTCAGCAAAATTAGGACCAAGGATACCTCGGTGTACATTTATATGTAATTGCACTCATTTATATCAAAACCATGTGCATCATGTCATTAGATTGACCTAGTATATGTTAGAAGTGTGTATAAGGATATAGGGTTGGTTAGAAGACTTTAAAAACCCTGAAAGTCCCTTAAAGTCCTATTTTGTGCCTTTAGGTTGCACGGATCATCCGTCTGGTTAAAAATGCTCTAACGGCAAAATTTTCTAACAGCTATATGTTCAGATGGACATCCATCTAGGCTATAATTTGTCCATTTTTTATTCGTTAGGGGTTGGGCTAAGGCACTTGAAGGCCATTTATACAATCCCAATCCACCCCATTTGAGAGCAACAACCTTGCCAATTGATCATATACTCCCCAATACTCTCAAGCTCTCAAATTACAATAAATCAATTGTATTTTGCCTTTCACCCTTACTCTACCCTTGAAAAACATGCCAAGGCATTTAAGCAAGCTTATTAAAGCAAAACTTGAGGTGATTGAAGGCTTTTGTTTGAAGGTCATTGGTAGTGCATATCATTTCTATTTTAGCATACAACTTTCATTGCATCACACTCACACAAGGGGTAAAGTGTCACACCCCTTGGTTGTTTTCAATTCTATAGACTAAATTGGATTAGGGTGCTCTTGCCTGTGAACAAAAATTGTTAAGGGTGCTCTTGTCTTTGAACAAAGATTGTATAGGGTGCTCTTACCGGTGAACAAAGATTGTAAGGGTTTGGTTTTCTACCTATTGTATTGAAAAAAAAAATCACTAGTGAAAATCTCTCTGATTGACGCCAAGAGGGGAGTGGACGTAGACTTGTAAAGTCAAACCACTATAAGATCCTTGTGCTGTGGATCGTGTGTTTGCAAATTTTTTCAAGTTCAAAATTTTGCTCTGTTAATATAAATTTTTTGCATACTTAATCTTATATTTGCAATCAAACCAAAAAATTAGAAAAATCCACTAGTTGCAACCTATTCACCCCATCTAGGTTGCATTAATAATTGGTATCAAAGCGGGAGCTCAATGTAAGATCAAAATCAATCTTTAAAAAAGTAAAATATCATGACATTTCCTTTTGATCAAGTCCCTTAAAGAACCAAATTAAGAACTTAACCCATCTAAACCTTCAGACTTTGATGGAGAAGGATTTGCCTATTGGAAAAATAGGTTGAAGATTTTGTTTGTGCACATGACTTCAATGTTTGAGAGATCATCACATGTGGACCAAATAAAATACTTACGATAGATGAAGATGTCAATAAGATACCCAAACCCAAGGTCGAATGGACTACAACCGACAAGGCCAAAATCCAATTAAACCACAAAGTAGAAATGATTTTGCAATGTGCTTTATGTGAAAGAAACTACAATAGATGTGGGATTTGCAAGAATGCTAAAAAAATTTTTGATAAGTATAAGTTGGTTGTCACATATGAAGCGACTGACTGTATAAAAAAATATGAACTTAGATATTTATATTATTTAATATGAAGACTTTAAAATGTTAGATGATGAGAATATTATTTCTTTATTTAATATATTTACTAACATTATTAATAAGTTGCATAGCCTTAGAAAGGACTTCACAAATGAAAATATGGTAAGAAGAATCCTATGATCTACTTCATGGAGACCTAAAAGGACCGCAATTCAAGAAGTTGGAAAATTATCAAAAATCACCCTTGTTGAGCTCATGGGATCTTTGCTTGCTCATGAAGCGGAGCTAGAAGAGGATAAGCAAATCAAAGCAAGCATGAAAAAAGATTATTAAAAGAAAAAGAAAGAAGAAGAAGAAGTCGATAGCATTAAAAAGTGTCATCAAAGTAGGAAAAAAAAGTGAGAGTGAAGGAGAGGACTCGGACATTGAGAATGAGATATACTCAATCACCAAAGAGTTCAAGAGACTCCTCAAAAAGAAAGGAGGAAATCACTCTCACAAAGGAGAATCCTCTAAGGAGCACAAAGGTAAAAATCTTTCTAGGGAAAGAACTTATGCTTCTAATAAAAATGTCCCTTGTCGTAAGTGTAGGAAACTGGGTCCATCAAATCTAAGTGTCCGAATGCAGAAAATAAGAGAGCCTATATGGTCGAAACATCCTACATCACGTGTGATGATGATGAAGAAGAAAAGGAGGAATCCGATGAAGAGAGAATTAACTTGGCTTCAATGGTAAAATCAAAGGAAGAACAATAAGACTTTGAGGTAAATTATTCTTAGTCTTAATTCCATTAATAATGCTAATTAAGGATCCTAAAAAAGGCTATTAAGGGAGAGCATGTTGTTGTCATTTCTTTTATGCATTCATTTAGGGGGAGCGTGCATAGGTGAAGGTGAGCTTATGTAAGGGGAGAGTTATTTGAGGGAGAGCATATTCTTTGTATTGTATGTTGATGACATAAAAGGAAGAGAAAGTTTGAATTAGATAGTTCTTTGGGTTATTCATAGGAAACATGTGATAACATGTATATGAATGATGAATTCTTCTTATTAATGATAATTCATACTTTTCATCATTCATGTGTTTTTGTCATCGTCAAAAAGGGGAAATTGCTGGGAAAGGCCATGTCAGCATTACTACATCAGCCTCCATTATTTTTTATGATAACAAACATGAATTACTAATGGCTATATTGAGTTGTGTATGTCTAAAACAAGTGGATCAAATCCAACTCATCGTTGAATGCCCAAGCCCAAGTCAAGACCAAGACCAACCCAAGATAGGCATAAAGTTTAAGTCAAGATGAGCAAGAAAAATGGAGTACTAGAAGATACAAGAACATTAACTCAATCTCAAGTAATAAGACTTAGAAAATTAGGGCCAAAGATACCTCTGTGTACATTTATATGTAATTGCACTCATTTGCATTAAAACCATGTGCATCATGTCAATGGACATGTTAGGAGTGTGTATGAGGACATAGGGTTGGTTATTAAACCTCAAAAACCCTTAAAGTCCTACTATGTGCCTTTGGGTTGCAGAGGGATTTTTCAGACGGAGACTCATCTAGTTAAAAATTGTTTTAACAGCTAGATTTTTAGACATACATCCATCTGAATCAGACATATGTCCATCTGGGCTAAAATTTGTCCGTTTTCCATCTATTAAGGGTTGGACTAAGGCACTTGAAGGCCATCCATATAAGCCCAATCCACCCCATTTGAGAGCAACAACCTTGCCAATTAATCATATACTCCCCAAATACTCTCAAGCTCTCAAATTACAAGAAATTAGTTGTGTTTTGCCTCTCACCCTTACTCTACCCTTGAAGAACATACCAAGGCATTTTAAGCAAGCTTATTAAAGCAAAGTTTGAGGTGATTGAAGGCTTTTGTTGGAAGGTCATTCGTGGTGCATATCATTTCTATTTTAGCATACAACTCTCATTGCATCACACTCTCACAAGGGGTAAAGTATTACACCCCTTATCAGATAATATTTTTTCATCTATTGTCTTTGGTTGTTTTCAATTCCAAGTCTAGGAAGACTAGAATTGGTTTAGGGTGTTCTTGCCCGTGAACAAAGATTGAAGAGGGTGCTCTTGCCCGAGAAAGAAAATTGTAAAAGGGTGCTCTTGCCCCATAACAAAGATTGTAAGGGTTTGATTTTCTCCCCCACCATATTGAAAGAGAGTCACTAGTAGAAATCTCTCTTGCGGCCAAGAGAGTGGACGTAGACTTGTAAAGTTGAACCACTATAAAATCCTTGTGTTGTTGATCGTGTGTTTGCGAATTTGTTTAAGTTACAATTTATTTTACTCAATTATATTTAAATTTGCATACTTAATCTTGTATTTACAATCAAGCCAAAAAAATTGGGAAAATCCACTAGTTGCAACCTATTCACCCCCCCCCTCTAGGTTGGATTAATATTTTTCAATTGGCTCTGGCATTGGGTATTCAGCAAATTATTGTGCACTCTTATTGCTTGAGTATGGTAAAGCACCTTCACGAATGTGGCCAATTTCTATGATGTCATCCTTGAGTTCTTCCCATTATTTTGAAAGCTTAAGTATATTCCTACAGAAAACAAGGCTACAGATTTTCTTGCTCGTGGAGCGAGGTGTTTTGGGTTTAATCGGGTGTGGTGGATAAACCCACCCACTTTTATTGTACTTCCTTCTCTCTTTAGCTCAAGGCTTTCCCCTGATGCCTTCTCTCAACAAATCTTTGTTTTGAATTAAAAAAAAAATCCGCACTCAATTTAGGATATTGTTAGTAACACATATCATAATTAGAATAAACTATTCAAATAAGAATTAGGTATTGAATTATTAAAATAACATTTAATATGTTAGTAACCTCAGGCTTTAGATGCATTTGAAAGCTTTATTTTTACTATTTCTCACCTTAGGTTTCAAAATGCGAACCAAACATCAAAGGTTATATTTTTTCGAAATATCGGACCCATGATTATCCACATTTGCAAGTGCAAAAAGAAAGGCCAATTCAATTTTCAGCAAAGAGTTGATGAAATGAAGTAGCGAAGAAAATAAATAGGAGAAGAGAAAATGACAAAAGTGACAACCACTGGGATCCTCCTCCGAGAGGCTCAAATCTGATATTAGCCATTGCCAGTGTTCATGGCAGTGGTTCTTGGGCTAGCCAATTCGACACCCAGGCCACAAGGCATGCCTCTGCTTCAATGTACTTTAACCCTCTAGAGATTGACCAAGGGGAAGCGATAGCTGAGTATGAACTAGGACATCATTGATGAGAGAAAGAAATGGGAGGCAACGTTTGTTAGTTATGCCTTTTTGGTCCTTCACCCACTTTCAATAGTATGAAGAGATTCGTTGAAGAGGCATGGGGAAATAGGGAGTAGTTGAAGTTTTTGCTTCCACTAGTGGGATATTTGTCTTCCTATTCCAAACTATGGAGTTGAGTCGCGAGGTGTTAGACGACGGTCCATGGATTTTTGGATCTAGATATCTATTTCTACGGCCATGGTCTCATAATGCCTACCATTTGGGTATGATTATATGGTTTGCCACTTTACTTATGGAGTAATAAGATGCTTTGCACCATCAACAGTGTTCTGGGTTCTCCATTTGCATGGATAGGTCTACGGCTCATTGTGAAAGGGTGTCTTATACTCATTTTGTGAAATCCCACCTAACCCTAATCCGGAAATCCATAGTGTAGATCCGAAGATCCGAAGCAAAGGAAGAAGATAACTGTGGGCCATTCAAATTTGAACCCATTAGGTCTGACCTAGAACCCTTGGAGGTAGATGATGAAGATCCCAGTATGGAAACCTTGAGTGAATTTGGAAGAAGATGTGATTGGAATGATGTTGGACTGGAAAGGTGGACCAAGAATATAGTGATGATACCCTTTGAAGGTCCTATAGAACCAGGTAAGACCCTTTCTTAAGTTGGAAGAGGACCCAAGTGGAACTTGTGGCTTCCGGAGACCAAAGGACCAATTTGACCAAGGGGCATTGCTTGGTCGATTGCCTTGGTCGCCCCATGCAACCAAGCCAAGCGACCAAAGCTGGTCAAGGACAAAATTGTCTCTTTTGGGAAAATTACGTTTTCGGAGCCCTATATATTCAAACTTCAATCTAATTCGAGCCATTTCATCTCTAAACTATTGGAGACCGTGAGAAGAACCCTAGAGATCTCTCTTCAAAGCCAAGGAAGATCCCCAAGCATCCGTAGGTGTTTCTCCGTCAAATCTTCTTCTACAAGGTTAGTAATTGCTTCTATTCTCTCTAGAACCATTCTCTCTTCTATTTCTACTCTTCATAGTGATTGTGAGGAAGGTCTTATGCTACTGTAATGACCTAATCTCTAATCCTCATAGTCTTAAGAGTGAATCCGCATTCACTCTATTCTTCCCGTGGACAACACGATATGATTTCGGTATTAATCGTAGCATGATCTTCATGATCTCAATTCTACTGGTGTTGTGCTAGATCTATTCTTAAGTGAAATTTTGACCATAATCTACTGTTTTCTTATCTCTAGAATGAATCCCCATTCATTCTAGTTTATCCGTGAAATCTACGTATCATTTCGGATTAAGCTTATTATGTGATTTACTAGATCTCCACTCCATTGACCATTTTGATGTTTAGATCTTCATAAATAGTCTCAATATTCTATTTTAGAATTTTTATATAAATTTCAGAGTGTTCCGATGTTGAATGAAGAGTTTCTGACCAATTTTGGAGTTTGTTGTCCGTACACAGCAGGCTTTGGTTGCCCCAAGCAACCAAAGGCCAATCGACCAAAGGGTGTCTTGACAACAACTTTTCTCTGTTTTGCTTCCTTTTCATCTCCAATTGTTAAGGATTGTTCCTTATGTTCTACACATGTTTGTTTAGGGTTATTTTGGTGATTTTGGACTTGCCCTTTGATCTCTTTCTCGAAGATTACGAATCAATTACAAAGTGAGTACGTTCACTCACAATTGACATGATTACATTCCTTATGTTGTAGAACTTGTATGCATATGTTAGCTACTATTTTAGAACTTTTCTATATTGTTATACTTGTGTAATTCCAAAATATGCTTCATTATGTAACTTGCATGCTTGTATGATTATGAATGGATGGAATGGATTGTGTTATGATTTATGGAATCCTAATGTGATGTGATTGCCTAGGTTGTGGTTGTGGAATAGGGAATGTCATTTTGGCATTTCTGTCATTGAACACCAGTGGAGGTGGTATGGGATGCATTCCTATGCTGCCCCTTGGCGCTTTCTGTAACTACTGGTTGACATACCTAGGTTTTGTCTAGAAGTGTTTGGCTAGGAAATCCTGTCATATCTGACCCTTTTGGAAGGGTTATTGAGATTGAGTGACCCGTGGCAGCAATGGGGATTTGTGGGCGCTCAAGACTAGTAGTCAATCCATGAGAGGACACAAATCACATTGTGGGGGCCATTCATTGGTAGGGTCGCACAAAATAAATTTGGGCTCATGGGCGCCCAAGAGTGCGAGAAGCATGAGCGTACACAAGAGCTTCCCGTTTTATTATATGTGGATGACCAATAGGCTAAGAGTCTATGTAGCTGAGAAGGAGATGATGACTCTAGGGGGAAAGGTACTGGAAAGGATCGTGAGAAGTGAGAAATGGACATATCCAACTCCGAGTAGATGTGACTTAGTAGATGACTTGCATTGGGCTAGGTATAGCCCTGACACGCGCCAATACTCATACCAATGGTGGAGAGAGAGAGAGTGTTGACTTAAACCCCAACCATGAAAAGTCCGAAAATGATGCCTTGACCCAATTACCTCGGGGAACCCAAGAGACCGAGAAGGTTAAGGGAAGAGTGATTGAGACTACCCAAAGGAATATGGTGTTCTATCTTAATGCATGTCTGCCAATAGAGATAAGCATATATAGAGGTAGGATCAAACCTGCATACTGTTTCATATCATTTGCATTCATGCCTTGTTCTTGTTATTGAGATTGTGACTATTATAATTGTTAATTGTGTTTGAACTGCATTCTGAGTTCTTTTGAGCTCACCCTTCAGGGAACATGTATTCTTTAGATTGTGTTGCAAGTACTGATGACTGTGAGATCTTGAATTACAAGGCCACAATGTGTGACTCGTATGGTTTCCAAGATACTAGCGACTACGAGCATCACAGTAAAGCATACCCATACGATGACGGTGCATACTAAAATTAGTCGGACATTGGAGATAGAGTGTCCCATGCTAATGACGGAGACAATTGATTCTAGACATTGTTCGATGGACATAGATACACATCATGTTTAGTTTTAGAACGATTTTTAGTTTCCTTTATTTCTTTTGGTTGTAGTACATTAGATTCGCTCTACCCTTCCACTTTGATTTTAGAGTTTATTTCTGCTATACTCTATACTCTGATCTTGTTATGTTCTACACTCTGATTATACTTTTGTGATCTTTCTGAGATCCTTTCTTGATTGTTTCTTAATTTAATTTAATACAATGATTTGTTCTTGCTCTTGATTATATTATTGTGTTATATGGGAATATGATCACCCTAAACCTGATCTTCGGGATGTGGATCACACCTCCGGCTATTCCAAATAGGGTATCGGCTGGGGGGACGTGACACATTTTGTGTTCTAATGGCATCTTATGGGTTACCAAAGTGCATTGCCATGAGGGAGAAAGGGCGTAGCATACGAAGACAGAGAGTAGTCTATAAATGGGCTCCACCAGTATGCATGTAGTGTAAGGTTTTTAGTCACTTCGGTGATACATGCTCCTCGGTTGTCAACAATACTCATAGAACGTAACCAGTGAATGTGTCTTCTGCTCCTAATAGGGATGGCATTAGGGAATGGTAGGCTACTGGTTGCCAGAGGAACAAGGGAAAGAATAGACATCGGCGGGAGTTGGGGAGACAAGGACCGGTAAATTAGCGAGTGGGTGAAGCTGCGACTCGCTCACTCATTATAGCTGGCGGAATGTCACCAGATCCAGTGGATGAATCTGATGATGTTATCTTGGATTAGGAAGATATTTTGGCGATAAATGGGGAAATTGCGATGTCATATCTGCCCGGCCAGTATTTGATCCACCCAAATACTCGAGGGAGTGATCCACAATCACAAGATCAGGTTCACATGCAATCACATACCATTCGACATAATAACACAATCATGAGCATGAAATAATCAAATTCAATAATTAATTAACACTAAAAATCAAGAATATTCAAAAGGATCTCAAATAATGCGAAAGCATAATCAAAACTAACAAGTTGTCTATCTAAAACTAGAAAGTCGAACTAGGAAAGAAAAAAAGAGTTTAATCACCTAAAGGTTACTAGTCTCTTTTCTAAACATTTATAAACTTGCATCATTGGGTTTAACTCCAGTTCATAAACCCAATGATGAACTAAGGGAGTCCTATCATTGTTGATCGGGGCTATAAGAGTACTGTAGACTGGCACATGGACCATACCACAACTTATAATGAGCTCCCAACGATTCCTTAGCTAAATACTCCAAGGTAGTACCTTTGAAATTAGGGTTTCTTCTTGACTTGTGAAACCATCTAAAACAATATTTCCTCAAGGGATGAGTTCCAAAGAACTCAGCAAGTAATTCAACAATATATGAGTAACCAACCGCATGAGAAAGTGCTAGTATGATGATATGATCAATAAATGTAATGCAATGAAGTAATGCTCCTATACTCTAACCAATGCAAGCCTCGATTTGACATGTATTAAGATGTGACACCAACCTCCTCTGGGTAGTGTCACATTCCCCCAGCCCCAAAGATCAAGCTCAGCTATCATTCTCCCACATAGCACAATAGTATAATCTAGAGCAAGAAATAATCATTGTATTAATGTAATTAAAAGAAGGGTAAATATCACTTACCTCCCCTCTTAACTGGACAAATAGCACTTACACCCTCTCTTAGTTGGATAATATCACTTATCTCCCCTCTTACCTAGCAAATATATCAAACACTCCCCTCTATTAACTTTCTCAGTTATATTTAACTTTAACCGTTAAATATTTTTCTAAAACCCCAAACTACCCTTGGCTAAAAATACTTTTTTATTTTAAACCCTAAATTATCGTAATCACCTAGCAGTTAAAATACTAAATTACCCTCAATTAAAATAATTGTTAAAAACCAAAACACTATAGTTAAAACCCAAATTATCATTATTTATTAAAAGCCCAACAAAATTTTTTTTAATTATTAAAAAATTTAAAAAATCCAAAATAGTAGTACGTGTTTGATTTTATCAACATACCTATTTTTTTATTTTAATTGCATTTTTAATTTTACTTGATAGAAGTACCTTTTTTTAATTGTTTGATAATTTTTATTTAAAAAAAAAAGGGTATGTTGGGCTTTTAATAATTAAAGATAATTTGGGTTTTAACTATGGTGTTTTGGTTTTTAATAATTATTTTAATTGAGGGTAATTTAATATTTTAATTGTTAGAATGATTACGGTAATTTAGGGTTTAAAATAAAAAATATTTTTAGTCAAGGGTAATTTGGGGTTTTAGAAAAATATTTAACGGTAAAAGTTAAATTTACCGAGAAAGTTAACAGAGGGGAGGTGTTTGATATATTTGCTAGATAAGAGGGGAGGTAAGTGATATTATCCATCTAAGAGGGGGTGTAAGTGTTATTTGTCTAGCTAACAGGGGAGGTAAGTGATATTTACCCTTAAAAGAATAAACAATGAATGGATCCCAGAAGGATCTCAAATAATATCAAAGTGCGGAAAAATGATACCAATATAATCAAAGTAAAAGTTTAAGCATGAATAAACTCTAATATTAAACGCAAAAGAATAGTCAACTAAAGTATTACAAATGGAAGAATTAAAGAAGTCTCAAAACTATCCTAATTACTACTCAAAGTAGGTCTCCTTGTCGAAAATGTAATGTCTAAATTCAAAGACTTTTGTATCCAATACGAGGTACTCCAGCTCTAGAATTGGACTAATCCTGGTACACCTAGTACACACAGTAGTCACACGGCCTTTCTTCATTGTGATGTTTGTGATCACCAATATTTTGTATATAGTACGAATCACTCATTGTGCTCTCGTACTCCTAGATCTCGATGTCATCGACACTTGCACCAAAGTCTAAAGCAAACATTGTCTCCGAAGGGTGAGCTCAAAAGAACTCAACAAGTAATTCAATTATAGACAATGATTACAATCAATATTCAAGATCAAAGCATGATGCAATATGATATGAGACAATGTGCAAGTATGCATCTAATTCTAACATATGCTAGTCTCTAATGGCGGACACACATTAAGATAGAACACCAACTCCTCTGGGCAGTCTCAGTCACCGTCCCTCATGGTTCTTAAGCACATCTTTGGGTTCTCCGCGGTAGTTGGGTCAAGGCATCCATCTCAGACTATCACCATGGCTAGGGTTTAGGTAACCGTTCTCTCACTCCACCATTGGTACGAGTACTGGCACGTGCTAAGGTTATACCTAGCCCAATACATGTCATCTACTGAGTCATATCAAACTTAGGGTCGGATACTTCCCTTCCTTGCCTCTCGCAATCCTTTCTGGTACCTTTCCCCTAGAGTCATCGTAATCTATGACTCCAACCAACTCAGACTATGGACTTTTAACCCTATTGGTCATCCACATATAATAAACGGGAAGCTCTCATGTCATCTCATGGGTTGTTTATTGGTCTTGAGCACCCATGAGACCAAGCTTATCATAATGTGACCCTACCAATGAATGGCCCCCACAATGTGATTATATCCTCTCATGGGTTGGATACCGATCTTAAGCCCCCACAATCCCCATTGTTGCCACGGGTCACTTGGACTCAATACCCACGCCGATAGGGTGAGATATAATGGGGTTTCTAGCCAAACAATTCTAGACAAATCCTAGGTATGTCATCCAGTAATCATGGAAAGAGCCAAGGGGCATCATAAGAAAGCGTTCCATACCACCTCCACTAATGTCTTGAGACAGAAACACCCAAATGGCATTTCTCATTCCACAATTACAACTTAAGCAATCACATTACAATTACAGTCGATTTACTTGGTTTTATCCTCTGCAATTTAAATATGATGTAATTCATTGTTTCAAGCATTTTAAAAATATGGCTGAAACTTGCTTTCTACTTCTGTTGAATTTTTTCAAAGTGATGGATAACAATGAGAAGGTTTCAAGCAAAGCGTGGCAGACTCTTCCATGTTTACACGCAAAGCCCAATGTACAATGATAGTATTGTTCTTATATGTAGATGATATAATATTGACAAGAGCCAATGAAGTTGCAATTCAAGAGCTCATTCAAAGCCTGAGCAAAGAATTTGCAATGATAGATTTGGGACACATTACTTCTTGGGAATTGAGACTAATCAAAGTTCAGATGGTCTTTTACTCACTCAAAGTAAATATTCCCTAGATCTATTAAAGTCTATAGGCATGGAGACTTCAAAGACACGGGGCATCACAACACCAATTGCAATTGGAACAAAGTTATCACCAACAACAAGTTACCCTCTACTTGATCCAACACTATACAGACAATTAGTAGAAGCCTTACAATATCTGACAATCACTAGACTATATATCTCCTATGCAGTCAATCAAGTGTGTTACTTCATGCAGTCTCCTACAAAAGATCATCTACAAGTAGCAAAATGTATTTTAGGTTATGTCAAGCATATTATTCGTGCTATTGTTGTCTTGAAACCAACCCAACTTTCTTTCATTGCTACTTACACTAATGTAGATTGGGTAGGATGCCCAGACACATGCCAATCAACTAGTGGTTTTGCACTTATCTTGGCGATAATTTATTATCATGGTCTTCCAAGAAGCAACTTACAGTATCTAGATCAAGTACGAAAGTTGAGCACAAATCCCTTGCCGTCACAACATCTGAGTTGCTATGGCTTTCTTATGTTCCATGTGATTTGCAAGTACAACTTCCAAGAGGATTGTAAATTTATTGTGATAATGTGTCTGCAATACAAATGGCTGCAAATCTAATGCTACATGCTCGCGCAAAACATATAGAAGTGGACTATCATTTTGTCCGACACTTGATTCAAAACAAACCCTAAAAGTGCACTTTGTTCTGTCAAAGGATCAAATTGCAGATGTGTTTACTAAGGGCTTAACATCACAAAGCTTTCTTCAAGCATAAAGACAAACTCTCGCATCTACCAATGCATAGTTTGAGGGGGATGAAAGGCCAGAACAGATCTCTTAGTTTTTTAATTCAATTTTTTAAATTTGAATTAAAATTTGAATATTCTCAATTAAATTCTGTTGTAAACGACTCTTATATAACAACCACATTTTTAAAAATTTATTTATAAATATATATACACAAGACTTACCCATCTTGGTAAGCAACATATTTATCAAAAATCAAAGTTCTTCACTCAATTGTTTCACTTATTGTGAGAATTGTAGGATATAAATTACAGAAAGAGAGAATCAGAGACTTACAGAAACATCCATTGTGGTAAGGCTTCAGCAACATCATCATTTAACTTGAATTTTCCACCAACAGCTGCATTGTTCACCTAGAACAAATTTCATTTCAAATCATTCAGCCAATCTAATCTAGATTCCAAGAATTTCTGCAACTATATTCCAATGAAAGTCTTTGCAACGATACAACTAAAAATGTCAAATTTTTGTAATTACCAAGCTATCAAGCCCTGCCAAAACAATGAAGCTTAATAGTTCAATAAGAATCATAATTGCAGGCATAGAAGAACCATTTTCCCTTTTTAATTTTTCTTAAGCATATCTGCAGCATACCTGAATCAAGTAGGGTTGGAGAAGAATCAAAGATGGGCTCGCCTAAAACTTAGAGCAAATTGCTGACAAAACTAGTTGTGATGGTCTTAATTAACACCCTTGAATATAAGAGTATTTGGTCACCGTTGCCATTGTTGTCGCCGACACCTAAGAAGGAGCAGTTTATCACAGCATTCCTACGATTTGGGATTCCCAAATTTTCTTGAAGAGGTTGATTTTGCCACGGTGATGATAAAATATCTGATTTAATCTAGAAGAAAATCGCAGGAGGGTAGGTAACTCGAAGAACAAGAGGGGTTTGATTGATGAAATCATTTGTGCATTCAATGAAACAGGGTTTTTAATCTGACGAGAGAAAGGATTTTTCATCAATTTTGATGAGGGGTTTTTAATGTAACTTTATAAAGTTTAAAACCTCACGTGTAAAACAAATTTCAAAATTATGATCACGCCCCCACAATTTTAATAGTGGCCGTCTGATTTCAATATGCCAAGTGTCAATCTCGTAGTGGTGCATGGACGATATCTGCTTTGCCACAAATAAAAATCCAAGACAAAACGATACCAATTGAACTAATTGTCTCAAATACTAGAATCATCTTATATTGAATAAATATGATATGCTAATGGTATGAGGATGATGATGTATTCAGTACCATATTGCTATCGGACAAATGGTGGTTCCTTACCCAACGGACACCCTTAGGATGAATGAATTTTCCACCAACGATCAGAAAATATGAAATGTTGACCCCAAAAAAGAGACAAATCAAATCATCTTGAGTATATGTGTAAATGTAGGATTTAATTAAGGAAGATACCTCTTAGATATGGCTAATCTTCTTAGAGAAATTTTAAAACGAGTGCTCAATGACTGATAAGATTTAGCTACATGTAAATATTATAATCCAAAGGTACTTATTGGATTTATCTTAACCCTTGGATTAAAATTATACATGATTTAAAATTATACATGATTGAATCCTATCATTCATTGAGAAATTTCTCCAAGGAGAGCAAACAACAAAATATGGAATGGTGGCAATTCTTTTTAAGAAAAATGTTTAATTTTCTTTCTTTTTTGGCAACAAAAGAAAAGGATTCATACCCATGTTATGTCATGTCAAAGTATTAACAAACCACCTCATGTTTACCGAGAAAAAAAAGAAAGAAAAAATCCTATTGTTTCAACAATAACTACAAAGTTATACAGTTTAATCCCTTTACCAAACATTCATCAAACGGCTACCAAAAGACAGCCCATTTTGCTTGGGAGCTGCTCCCAGCAGTCAAATGCTCATATGCACGTTAGAGTGAAGTGTTCATTGAATGGTCTAGATTTTCTCAGGACCCCAAATGCATCTGGACCTTGCGCTGCTGGGAGCGGCGCTTCTCCCAATAGCACTATCCAAAGACAGCAATGTTGTGTGTTCAATATGGTGTCATCAGTGTGCTTAGTCCCCTCTGTAAATATAGGGACATTGTAAATACAGCGACAGTGTACTATCTTTCTATTATGTTATTCAAAGTTTTCAGCTGCACAAAACAGAATGGCTACCATATATTACAAAGCAATATATAAGATTAAATTAAAAATATCTTACAAAAAAATTAAAAATAAATAAACACTTTAAATGAATAAATTCACACATCCAAAATTCCAATATAAAAAAGAATTACAGTAAATTGATACACATCCCTTTTCTTTTCGAAGCTTCAGGAGGTTCTCATGGCTTCTTTTTCTTATCACGGACATATCCTTCATTTCCTGCAAGCATCATGTACTTATCTTTCCTTGTCAAGGTAGTGCATTCAAACCCTAAAGAATCTCCTAGTTGTCTCTGTGTCTGGTTGGCCACTTCAAAGCTTGACCTACCCCCAGCGCGTGTTAGTTCTCTGGGAAGCTTCTCAAGAAACTGAACATGGTAACCGGGACTTGGGTTCATCAAGAAGAAAAAGGGATCCAAGCATTTGTATCCGCTTGCTGTTGTCCCATAAAACATGCTGACGTGTGTATTAATTGCCACAGGAACAATCTCGTCAGTTAACTCGGCAAACAAAGAACTGAACCTCAAGAGATATGGCTCTCTACATGTAGTTCCTTCAGGGCAAACTACTAGGTCTCCTTCACTTAGTAATCTTTGCATTGTTTCTCCGTCTTGTTTCCTATCTCTTGTCAACCTGACTGTCTTCATGGGTGATAGGAATTCTGAAACTTTGCTAAGGCTGTATGTAACTGCTGTTAGAGGTTTCTCTAATACTGTGCTGAGGAACACAGGGTCCAAGAGGGTTCTATGGTTACAAACATATAGAACCCCTTTTGATTTTTTTTCTGGTTTTGATGGAATAAACCCTTTAACCCTTATGCAAACACCACTCCAACTACCCAATATACGTGACATATTGTAAGGAAGAAAGATACCCAGAAACAATCTGAAGATGGCAAATGTTAACCCAAAAGGAAGCCATATGAACATACAAAAAGTTGCAAAAGGAGTAGGTAAGAAAGCCAGCCTCCCATCATGGAACACCAGAGGTTTGGGATATCTCTCTCTAGGCATTACTGAACTTCCTATATTGTGCTCTTCCTTATTCACCACATATGCTTCCTGTCACAAATAATTATTCAAATATTAGCACAGTAAACTCAACAGAAGAACTCCAAGAAAATTTTCATTTTTGTAATTGTATTTGCAGTATGATTGGGAGAGAGGTTAAGGAAGGGGAAAAAGATCAGAGAGATACCTTGCAAAGAGAAACGAACAACTGGTCATGGGGACTTGAACTTCCAAGGCCAATATCAGGGTTGTCGTCTCCAAAGAACTCCTTTAGAGCCTTGTGCTTCACAAGCAACCCAGACTCTGCTAGGAAACCGGTAAAATAGTGCCCCACACTATGCAGCTCAGTTCCCACAACATCATTTACGCCCAAATATTCCTTGAGAAACCACTCAACCATCACTCTGGGAACAGTAGTAAAAACAACCCTCTTCCCAGTTGAAGCCAGTACCTCATATGCCTGAAGGTTGAGATTCTCAAGGTAAAACTTGGGCAGAACAGCTCGTCCAAGAATCCCGAGCATCCATCTTGCTAAGCCCACAGAAGGTTATAAATATCATGACCCTCATCTTAAGCTCATGGTCTAAAACCCACAAGAGAGGATAGGCAAGAAGCAACAGGAATGCTCTGACAATGCTACCACCCTCAAAGGCAACCAACATGAAATAAGGAAATAAAGACTCAGATCTTAACAAGCTACCATGAATATCACAAACCAAGGTTTGAGAAGTCCTACACTCCAAACTGCATTTGGTCACACTTGGAAATGGAGAAACATGTTGTGGTGATTTACGAGATGGGTTTCTATAAAAGAAGCCATAGTTTCCAAGCTTCGTCCCTGCTAGGTACCATGGCGTGGCCAAGAACTGGTACAAGAGCCAATCTGCAAGCTTGAGAAGAACAGATGGAAAGACCATAGTTAGAGTTTAAGACACCTGGGTGACTGCAAGCTGCTAGTATATTAGTGAAGGCCAAGAGACAATGAGAAGATATTGCTGGAGGCGATCCATGAAGGGTTAATTTAAAGGAAGCGGAGGAAGGTTGACAATTGGATTTGTATTTGGTAAGCTACACCACTGCCATTAACTGCAAATCCATCATCTTTTACACTTCTGGGCATTGTTAGGTTGGAATATTGGTGGCCGCTTAGGAATTTTGAGTTTTTTGAAGCGTTGAAATTTGGGTTGCTTCTGGGAATTTGTATTAGTCACAATAAACTCTTCCGTGTTGAAATTGTTAGGTTGTAAATGGCTTAATGAAGGATTCCTATTGGTATTTATTTTCAATTAAAATAAAAAATTAACATAGCACCGTTGCACCATACTGAACAAAAAAAATTGTATTAATTACAACGACACCGCATGTGTGCCTGGGTTTGTTTGATTGACAAAAGGTACACTCCAAGAGACCGTTTCAACAACAGGTATTAGTTGAGTAGGTTTTGAACAAATCGCCATCCTGCGTCACTTGGCTAATACAAAAAGATAGCGAAAATATATGAATTGGATAAAGTTGGGTGGGGATAGTTTATACGATACACCATTGACTGGGTAATTCAAAAAGAAAAACTTTATTTTTTTTCAAAAAAAAGGAACAAACATAAATTGGCTGACCCTGGTAGGGTTGTACATTCACTAAGAAATGCATATTGTGGATGTGCTTCTAGTACATTAAGAGGCAGCCTCTTGTTAGGTACCTAAAGTCCTAGGAGGTCTATGGTTTGATCCTCTATTTCCTCCATATCCTCATCCCCAAAGGGCCTGTGGGGCCCAGTCATGATGTTTGGCATCAACTTGGTCCAAAAAAATTACATACTGCACTTACCATATTGAATGTGAACAGTACGCCACACTATTAGAGTATAAAATGATTCTATTATTCAATGTGGTA
This sequence comes from Hakea prostrata, assembly GCF_041222555.1. Taxonomy (NCBI): domain Eukaryota; kingdom Viridiplantae; phylum Streptophyta; class Magnoliopsida; order Proteales; family Proteaceae; genus Hakea; species Hakea prostrata. The sequence goes on from NC_142608.1 coordinate 13,989,644, forward strand.
TTGGTGCAGCATGGTTCATGTGATACCCAGATGGCCAATCGGGGTCAATGTGGTTAGACCAGCAAAACCATATTAACCCAGAACATATCCGAGAAGAGGGGCTGCACTGCAAAGTTTCTGGTGGATAGCTGAGATAAAAATCCAAACTAGTGGCTCTGTTTGGCATGATTTTCATTTTGATTTTTATCCATTTATTAGAATCAATACAGAAAACCATTTCTAATGAAAATCCCGTAAACGTTTGGTAGTCAATTGATCAAATGAATTTTTCATTAAAAAATATGTTTGGTATATCTATCCATTAAATGATTTTTTTATACCCTGAAGGTAAAACCGGCCAATCCAATCCAATACAAGCTTAAATGGGTTTGATGCATGATGCATAACTGCTGCTTCAATTAACTCAAGTCTCATTCCCTTCACCTTGATTGCTGTAACAAGTGATCAATCCTAAGAATTGAGACATCTTCAAACTACCAATCCAGAGGCACCTGGTGATTTCTACTAGGACTGGATTCATTCATCTCGTTCCAGTTTGTTGGTCTTCCTGTATAAGCCCATCTGATACCTCTTGGGGTTGCACATGCCTTCCAGGCTATGGATTTCATTGCATTATGTACAATCTGGAGAGTTTCTGCCAATGAGGAGAGCTGCTCACGGCTTTTCAACACTAGAATTGAGTCTCTCCATGAAGACAAGACCACATAACTCAGAAATGCTTCAGTTTTGACTATGATATTTCCTTCTTCCAAGTCCTCTATCATCTCAAGATACTTTGCAGTGTAACTAAGGCCCGAGATATTTGCAGTTTTTAGATCAATTGCAATCCCATAGCATAATTTTGTTGCAAGCTCAAATCATCAGCATCAGCTCCACTTGGAAGGTCATCCAACGATATCATGTTCAAGTCTGTGTCTCGTGATGCATGTATGTATTGGTTCTCATTATATCTAACATGGGAGATAGCTTGATAGTCCAAATATATTATTTAAGAGAGGGGAAGGATAGAACCCAACCTGGATTTGTGCTAATCCCAAAATAGAAAAATTGCAGTGAAAGAAAATAAAAATCCACGTACTTGTTCCTCCACACAATCCGTCACCGGCACATCCTCCTCAATCTCGTGGAAAGAGAATAGAATCCACAACCCAAGTACCATTGTGGATTTAATGGTTGAAGCTAGGAAGAAGAAAATCTCCAGACATTTTTCTTCCTTTGTTCTTGCGTTTCTTGGAGAGGGGGGCGGGGAGAGAGAGAGAGAGAGTCCAACAAACCCCATATGTCACTTACGTGTTTAGTGGGTCGGCAGGTTACTAAAATATATTTTCATATTTTGTAATTACTTACCTAATAAATAAATTTTCACAATTGCCCTTAGGCATATTCAGAATTCCCAACATCTTCCACTTGTACAAGAGCAAGTATCGATCTATCTGTCACAGTGTGTCCCAGACACATATATATCCCAAATATACACATTTTGATCTATCCACTATGTATCTCAGATACATGGACCACTTGTGTTTTCCCAAAGACCAACATCTATAAGTCATACTAGGAAATGGGTTGTGCGACCAATGATATACCTGCACTCGTGAGCCCCAAACTAGAAACCTTCCCAGAAGACCAGAATTGCAACATCACTTAAAGAAACATATTAAATAAGCATATGTATACCACAATGTTCTAGGTTTATTCAAACTCACCAAACAAAAGGTACCTCGGTCCCTTTGAGAGATCACCTTCTTGTCCTTAAAATGTTTTCTACTATAACTAATATATCTAGCGCCAGTAAATACTTTTAGGGTGCAGTTGAATCAAAGCTTCCCTTTTTGCACTAGATCACCACTTCACTTGGGTTCCTTTCCCAGTAATGCCCATTTAGATCAAATCAATCATAAATATAGATGTCACATCTCCCCAGCCGGTACCCTATCTGCAATACTTGGAGGTGTGATTCACAACCTCGAAGATCAAGTCCCTATAATCATCCTCCCACATAGCACAATAGTATAATCAAGAACAAGGAATAATCATTGTATTAATATAATTAAAAGAATCAACAATGAATGGATCTCAGAAGGATCTCAAAACATAATCGGAGTGCCAAAAAATGATACCAATATAATCAAATTAAAAGAGTATGCGGAAATAAACTCTAATGTCAAATGCGGAAGAATAGTCAACTAATGTATTACAACTGGAAGAATTAAAGAAGTCTCAAAAAAAACCTAAGTGCTATTCATAATATGTCCCTTTGTCAAAAAGATAATGTCTAAACTAAAAGACTTCCATATCCAATACGGGATACTCCAGCCCCAAAATAAGACTAATCTTGGTACGCACAATCATCTCACGAACATTCTTCACTGTGATGTTCGCCATTACTCTGTAAATCGTACGGATCACTCGATGTGGTCTCTTGGGTCTTGACATCATCAACACCTACAACAAAGTCTAAAACGTTGTCCTTGAAGGGTGAGCTCAAAAGAACTCAGCAAATAGTTTAAGTACAAATAACCATTACAATCAATATTCAATAACAAAGGATGATGCAATATGATATAAGACAATGTGCAAGTATACATCTAACTCTAACATATGCTAGTCTCTAATGGCGAACACACATTAAGATTGAACACCATAAACCTTTGGGTAGTCTTAGTCACTCTCCCTCATGGCTTTTAAGCACGTCTTTTGGGTTCTCTACGGTAATTGGGTCAATGCATCCATCTCAGACAATCACCATGGTTGGGGTTTAGGTCACCACTCTCTCACTCCACCATTGGTATGAGTACTAGTGTATGTCAGGGTTATACCTAGCCCAATGCACGTCATCTACTGAGTCATATCAAACTTAGGGTCGGGTACTTCCCTTCCTTGCCTCTCACAATCCTTTTAGGTACCTTTTCCCCTAGAGTCATCGTATCCTATGGCTCCAACAAACTCGAACAATGGACTCTTAACCCCATTGGTGATCCACATATAATAAATGGGAAGCTCTCATGTCCTCTCACAGATTGTCTATCGGTCTTGAGCGCCCATGAGCCCAGGCTTATTATAATGTAACCCTACAAATGAATGACCCCCACAATGTGATTGTGTCCTCTCACGGGTTGGATACCGATCTTGAGCATCCACAATCCCCATTGCTACTAGGGATCACTTGACCTCAATACCCACGCCGAGAGGGTGAGATATGACGGGGTCTGTAATCAAACAATTCTAGACAAATCCTAGGTATGTCATCTAGTAATCATGGAAAGAGCTAAGGGGCATCATAGGAAAGCGTCCCATACCACCTCCACTGATGTCCCAAGACAGAAACACCCAAGTGGCATTTCCCGTTCCACAATCACAACTTAAGCTATCACATTATAATATGATTTCAAAAATAACATCATATCATAATCCATTCACATTCCAAACATTCACATTCTTAACAAATAAGCATATCATCATTAATATAATATTTTGAAATTAAAGAGGCTTATCTATCACGAATAATTCCTAAAACAGTAATGTAGATCATGCATTCAAAAGTAGAAAGTAACTTATTTTATTTGTAAGTGAACGTCTTGACCTTGTTGTCGACTTGTAACCTTTGAATAGTAGACCAAAAGGTAGATTTAAACTTGCCAAAGAAACCTAATAATACAATGATTCAATGTTAGGAACAAACCCTAAAGGTTCGAAGATGAAAAGAGGGCAAAACAGGGGATTTTGTTGTCATTGTACCCTTTGGTCTCCTGGCTTGGTTGCTCGAGGCTACCAATTAAGCTAATTGACCAAGGCTACCGTGTACTAACAGTAAAACCTATAATTGGTCCAAAACTCATCGTTTGAACTCCAAATCACTCCGAAAATTTTTAGAAAACTCTGAAATAATAGTACAACACTATCTAATATGATTTAGGCATCAATCATGGTCAAAAGAGTGAAAACCTAATGAGTCCTAAATTAGGTTTCATCCAAAATCAAACCGCAGATTCACGGATAGTACTAGAGTGAATGGGGATTCACTCTAAGACTAAGGGAACAGTAAAATAAGGTCTAAAAACATCATAGAATATTGTCTAGCATGGATTGGAAATCAAACTAATTATGGAGAATAAAAATCATATAGATTCATGCTAGGCTTTCGCCAAAATCAATCCGTGAAGTTCACAAAAGAACCAAAGTGAATGGAGATCCACTCTAGAACTAAGAGAATGGAAGAGTAGGTCATTATAGTAGCTTAAGACCTTCTTCAAAGTCTCTATAGTAGGTAGAATCAAAAGAGAATGTAAAACTAGAAGGAAGAAAGTGATTGCTAACCTTGTAGAAGAAGAATTGCCGGTCAAAAAACTTCGTGGACACTTGGAAGTCTTTCTCGACCTTGGAGAGAGAGCTCTAGAATGCCTTTGACGTTCTATGGCACCTTATGACACAATGACATGAATTAGAATGAAACTTGATTAAATAAGGCTTTGAAAATCTAATTTCCAAAATGTACCAATTATGCTCCGGTACTAGTTGGTCGCTTGGGGCCACCAAGGTAGGCTACCAACCTATACCTCTTTGGTCAAAATTGTATTTTGGTCCTCCAAAAGATTTATCTTCCTTTTGGATCCTTTTCCAAGTTATAGAAGGGTATTACCTGGTTTTTCAGGACCTTCCACTTGTATCATTATTGTACTCTTGGTCCATCTACCAAGTTTGTCATCATTCAAGCTAGATCTTCTTCCGAAATCAGACAAGGTTTCTATCATAGCATCATCTCCATCTACTTCCATTGGTTCCAAATCAAATCCACTGGGTTCAATTTGGATGTTCCACAATTGTCTTCTTCCTGCACTTTGGGTTTTCGGACCTACAATATAGATTTTTGGGTTAAGGTTGTGAGGGATTTCATAGGTAGTCTCATATAGACCTCTCATGGAGTCTCACCGATCTTAAGCATCATGACTAAGGTATAGGGATAACCATCTCTCATTGATCATGACTAGGGATTAGGTCCACACTCTCTCACCACAACCATTGGCATGTGTATTAGCTCTTGTCACGGTATTACCTAGCCCAATGCATAGTCTTCTACTTTAACATATTACTTAAGGTCCATATACCTCCCCTTATGCATCTCGCATTCTTGGTTCAGTAATCTCCAAGTCTAGGGTTGTCGTATCCTGTGGCACCAACAAACTTAGACTATGCACCTGTAACCTCTATTGGTCATCCACGTATAATGGGGGGAAGCTCTTATGTCCCTTCATGCATCTCACCTTCTTGGGCACCCAAGAGCCCAACCCTATTATACGCAATCCTACCATTAAATAGCCCCCATGGCAATGTTGTGTCCCCTCATGCATCTCGCCATCTTGGGTGCCCACCAACCAAATACAGCTACCATGGGTTGCTTGACTTCAATTATCATACCGATAGGGTCATAACATGTTAAGGGTATTCTTAACCATGCAAGTAGACATTCTAAGAGTGAAATTTAATCTACATGTCCATACTGAGGTTCCTGAGGCAATGGGCATGCCACAACCCCAAGTCAAGCCTATGCGTATCACTGATATTCCCAAACTCAACCACAACACATCAATATTTAGTGAGAAAAAGTAGAACATGGTCTTAAGAAATTTCATAATATAAATGAATGAAGTAATCATATAACAACAACGTATCATTCATTATTCATGTTCAATATCAAATTAAGAGTCAAGGTTAAATATACATAATTGAATTCCTCATTTGTCAAAGCAAACTAGTAGCTTTTATTCAAATTATCCTCGTTAATTGTTGAGACAAGTTAGAATTAACCAAAGAAGTCAAACATCAAAATTGGAAACAAAAAATATCACGGGTAGGGTTGCCCAAGGAGACCCCTACCAATATACCTTAGGGGGTAGGGTTGCGTGGGCTGGTCTAGGTAGGGTCGCCTAGGGTGACCCTTGCTTGGCAACCCTGTCTATGCGCGGACAGCAAACAGCTTTGAGTTTGGGTTTCAAACTACTTCCAGAAAGATTGGTCAAGCATGCTCAGCTGAATCCCATGGCCACTATTCGCGGTGCAGATCTACACTGAAGATAGTGAGGATGACTACTAGAGAATATTTACTGATAGGTCGTGGGAATCAAATGAGTCCCTAGGTGAAAGAGGAGGTCCTAATATGGGATCATGAGGGATATTTTGTAGTAGAAAAGGGTAAATTTGCATTGTGTTCTTTTTCTATCCGATGTGAAATCAAGGCAAATAGATACAATCTTCAATTGGCTTTGGTGTTGGGTATTCAACAGATTATTGTGCACTTTAATTGCTTGAATATGGTAAAGCACCTCCATGGACGTGGCCAATTTCTGTGATGTCATCCTTGAGTTCTTCCCATTATTTCGGAAGCTGGTATTTAAGTATATTCGAAGACAAAACAAGGCTGTAGATTTTCTCGCTCATGGAGCTTGGTGTTTTGAGTTGTAGAGGTGCTGAAAGTGCAGAGCTGCAAGCAAAGCACAATGTAACTTGGAGTTCGCGAAATGGCTTGTAGGTGCTTAAGGGAGAAGGTATATCTACATCGGACGGCCCAGAGGTGCAGCAATGTGACAGCACAGACCGCGTGATGGTTCACTTACCACCATAGTTGCACTTCATGATGTGGGCCACATGGCAAGCAAAAGGACGACTCTCAAAAAACGTGCGACGGTCTGCACACTTAATGGTCATTTTTATAATCAATGAGGCCATTTAAATTCTCGAGGTCTGAAACATCTGTGTGAGGAGGTAATGTGGATTCTTTTAGGGCCTGTTTGGTTACATGAATCCAGAGATTTCAAATCTTTGGATTCATTAATCTAAGAATTATACCCGTTTGGTTGTAAAAATCTCTAGATTCATGAAATCTAGAGATTCACCTTTTTACACTAAAAACGTGAATCTGTAGATTTATGGGTAAGGAGTGAAATCCAGAGATTTCAAAAAAGCTATACATTTGCACATTCACAAAAATCACGTCGATTAAATAGTTTTTTAGGATGAATCCACCGATTTCATTCCATAACCAAACATCTAATTTTATAAATTATAACTCCATAGATTTGAAATTTATAGATTTGAAATCTCTAGATGTTTGAAATCTCCAGACTCATGTAACCAAACAAGCCCTTAGACAAAGACGAACCCGCTAAATCGAACATGTACGCTTTCTCAGTCTGCGTGCTAGGGGCGAGTGAGAGGATGAAACGGCCTTGTCCCAACCCAGGATGGTTGGACCAAACAAGAACCAGTTGAAGTTGTTCGGTTGTGAAAGGAGAGTCCTAATAATAACTAGAGCAAATTGCACTGACACCCCAAAATGGAGGCCTTAAAACACTGACACCCCACTTTATGTTTAAAAAACACTGACACCCCAATTCAATAAATACACTAGTCCATTCTGTTAGTGAAACTGTTAACCCACTGTTAATTTTTTTATAATTCCAAAAATGACCTTACTAAAATCTGAAAGAAAAAGAATAAAAAAATCAATCGTTCTTCACAACTGATCCTTCATCATGGGCGGAAGAACCTATTCGAAGTTCTGATTCATTCGAAAGAAAAGGATTGGAAACTAAAAATAAATCCCTATTGTCACCCAGAATCAACCAGATGATAAACTAAACTTGTCATAGCCAATGCTCCCTTCAAATAATCTGCAAAAACTCCAGAAGAAAACATTATAGTTTCTTATCAAGCATTAACAAACGTAAAACAGAAATTAGACCCACCGTATATTCCGCAGATGACATTGTGGCCTCCAGGAGCTTGGCCACCAGAAAGTATGACACCGACTTTCAGAGTTCGATTCGATTGCGGATCCGATGAATCACTAGGAACCAACATTGAAGAAGGCTGTCCAAAGAGATTTGGAAACGATTTCGTGATTTCATCTGCAAACATCAAACACACACTTCCAAAGTTGAGAGATCTATTTTCAAAACACAAAAGGATTGAGGAATTTGTAACGAATCATCAAACATAAATAACTTCATAGTTGACATTTGATTGAGTTCAAATTGAACTTGTCTATTATTGTTACGATACTCAAACGTCTTCTTTGTGTATACTTCAATTACTTGATAACAATGTTAAAACCTTATGATGAATAGTAACATGGAGATCTAGTGAGGGGAGATTCCAATTCTTTAACATATTATCAGTATACTCTGTTGAAGAAGCACAAGCAGCACAACAAGGTTTTAATGAATGAGGGAAACAGCAATAGATTTTCTATGTTGAGGCTACAACTCATAACCAGCACAATTTAAGTCTTTTGGATCATCTAGTGTCTTCACTCTTCAAATGGGCGTATAGGGAGAAACGAAAACCAATCCTGTGCAACGACAAAAGGCTGTCTTCAAACGCAGCGAGAAAACGGTTGAACGAGAGAAATAACCCTAAACTCCCGATTGTATGCAAGGAGAAAATGGTTGAATGGAGGGAGAAATGAGAAGTGAAACGGTTGAACGATTGGGAGAATGAGAAATGAAAAGTGAGAAATGAGAAGTGAAACGGTCAATCGTGCATAAAGTTAGTCTTTTTTTTTTTTGTAAATGAGAATAGATTTCTTGAATAATAAGTCAAGGGTATAATAGTCTTTGCAAAAATATGATTAACCAAGTAATAACCCTTCTAACAGAATAGGACCTATGTGTTTTTCAAAAATAAATTGGGGTGTCAGTGCTTTAAGGCCTCCATTTTGGGGTGCCAGTGCAATTTGCTCTAATAACTAATAATAGAGGAGTGGATCCAGCAGCAGTTTCAGTGTCGTACCGAACAATCATAGGTTCGCAAAAAGGAGTTCTATCCGATCAAATCTCAATATCATTTACTAGGATTTTGGGGTATGGATGCCCTATATCCAACCGAAAGAGAACGACTATTCTCAAAGGATCCGACGACCGAGGCCAGTTCCCAATTAGCTATATAAACCCTATTGATCGCAGTTTGAGGTACACAATAATCATTCACAACTAATCTCATAGGTTCTTCAAGCTTTAGAGTCTTCCTCGACAAGCTACTACCATCCACTGACTTAATTGTCGGAGACATTCCCCCGACAACATTTGTAGAGTAAGTTGTTTTGTAGGTATACCAACGATGATCAAGTTTTAGGAGCAACAATATCTATTAGCCAGTAATCAAGTGCTTATTGAAAGAGTTTAAACCAAATCCAACAATATTCTATGTAGGTTTTTTTCATTAGATTGACTACCTTTGTTGTTCCCATATTCGTGTCAAAAAATTGTTTAATCCTTAATGCGTGCGTGCAAAACAAGATTAGAAGTGGCCGACTCCACAGTCGAGAAGCCACCTCCAAAGGTTAAATCAGTAATGGATCACCACAGGGCTCTAGCTAGTTGCAGAGCTTAATTGAATAACGATAATGGAGGGAAATGATTCATATACCTCTACTTTGTGTAATCCTTAAGTTTATATAGGGTTTACCTCTTATTTTGAGTCACTAAGATTCATGCCCAGGCATGCTTATCTCGAATAGCTAGTGCCACATCGTCGACTTTTTAGGCTTGTGCTTCGAGTTAGAAAACTCCCCTTCTCTGCCCATTTTTTCCCATTTTTATTACTTGAGTAGTCTAACCCACCCGGATGGGTTTTCTTCTAGAAACGTCCCTGTAGTGAGTTGGGATGGTCGGGAGGCTTCATTGCTGATGGTACATGTCCTTCGAATCACAAAGGATGGTGCCATCGGGTCTTATTCAGTCAGGCACCTCTCGAAGACTTGAGCTTTCCGATTGCTTGGAACACCAAAAACTCTTACACCCAAGCCAATCGTCCTCTTCCTCTTTCTCTCGAAGAAGATAGCATTGTTCAAATGATAACATCCATATGCGCGCGTTAGGAGCCATGGAGTATGAGGATGTCCTCCAATGGTTGGGTCTTGCCCCTGGTGAGCCCCTAAACATTCTATCTTCTTCTTCTCCTTTTTCCTTTTCTTTTTATTGATGTACTAACTTTCGGTTTGTTTGTTATTGCAGTGCCTCCCAAGTATAACCCCAAACAGTGAAGGCCCTGGGTAACAAAGCCTTTGAAGTTGCCGAGGACAGGGCAACATGACCGAAGAGGAAAGAGCCCGAGGCTGGGGTTCTATCCTGAAAGCTCAGTAGCATGCCCCAAAAGGTCTGCTAAAAGTTCATTGGGAGCCTACTGAGAGAGGTAAAGCTCCAATCGATGTGGCAGAGTCTACTCACGATGACGTCATACTGGAAAAGAGGAGGCATGACCTGCTCGATGATTCAACTTCAAAAAAGGGGAAGACTGTGACTAAGAAGGAGGAGATCTACATTCCTCCCTAGAAACTAAAGGTCACTGACCACATTTCTAGGAATTCTGATAAAGCTCAGGAGTAAGGGACCTTCACGTTAATACCTGCCGATTGCAAAAGCCTTGAATTTGCCATAGATGAGGAGTTTGTAAACTCCTCGGTCAAGTAAGTTTTCTCCTTTTCTTTTTAACAAGTGTCTAATGACTTCTGATCCCGATCACTAATCCTTTATCTTTTTTTAGGGTGCTTGCTGACAACTTACATTGGCAGATGGAATCTGTTGTTCAAATCAGGCTCCTATGCGTTCGATCGAAGCAGCAGGAGGGAAAGATAAAGGGTAAGGAAGCTAAGATCAATCGGCTTCGGGAGGAGAGTTAAAATTTAAAAAGAGCTACTGAAGAGCTGGCAGTAGCCACTAGAAGGGTCGGAGAACTTACTCGGGAAGTTAAGAGGCTTCAGAGGGCTTTGAGAGATTCCGAAGGGAAGATAGACGGCCTCATTAAAGAGAGAGATGACCTTCAGGATTTGGTGGCTCCTTCTAAACCCGAGCAAATATCCATCGACACTCAAAAGGCTTGCTACTGAAGTATCTGAATAGCAAGCCCTTCGGGAAGCAGGTGATTCATTACAATGCCATGGCTTATCGCAATGGCCAGAATGAGGTGTGGAGATTGGTTTTGCAGCACGATCCTTCTTTCAATACCGAGCCTCACCAAGAAGTCTGCCATGGAGAAGTCTTCGAAGATCTGCACTTGGGAGGTCTCGAATGGGTCCTTCATAAGGTTGATCATCCTCCCTTGGACCTGAATGTTGAAGGATATCTCAGTGATTCTCCTCCAACTTCTCCCAAGCCTGAAGTAGTACAAGAGAATGATCAAATTGAACTCCAAGCCCCAGATCTCCCCGATCAAGAACAACTCCTCGAGCAAGGTCTACTCCCCGAGCAAGAGCAAGCCTCCAAAACAGCCAACCAAGAAACTCCTATTCAAGAAACATGATCTTTTTTTCTTTCTTTTCTCTTGTAACATTTTCCGACTTCATTCGGTACTTTTTGTACTTTACCTTTTTGTTTGTACTCATTTTTTGTAAGGGTTGGCCCCCACTGGCCTTTTTATGAATACAATCTTGTTTCTGCCAATAGTTTCTTGCATATTGCATACTTGTCATTTTGCAAGCTTAAACTGAATTCAATCTTCTATAGTATACACAATAGAACCTTAGTCGGGTAGACACTAGACTTTTACTTAGAATAATTCAGAAAATTTTTCTAAGTGTTAGAAGGTCTTAGTCGGGTGCAACCGAGGTCTTTCCTTAGAAAATTTCTGAAATTTTTTCCAAGTGTTTAGAAGGTCTTAGTTGGGCGTAACCGAAGTCTTTCCTTAGAAAATTTATGAAAATTTTTCTAAGTGTTCAAAAGGTCTTACTCGGGTGTAACCGAAGCCTTTCCTTATAAAATTAATGAAATTGTTTTAAGTGTTCAGAAGATCTTAGTCCGGCGTAACCGAAGCCTTTCCTTAGAAAATTTATGAAAAATTTTCAAAGTGTTTGAAGGTCTTAGTCGGTCATAACCGAAGCCTTTTAAATTCCAACTATACACACATGCCCCGATTCAAAAGAGGTTTGGTTTTGAAAATCTAAACTTCAAATCTCGAGTCATATCGCAAATCTCAATCGTGAATACATAAAAATATTTAAGGATAAAACTTTTTCAACTGTCTTACATTCCATGATCTGTCCAACTCCCGATCACTTGCTGGATTCTTCAATATGTAAGCGTTCAATCCTACTTGTTTTACAATCATGTATGGTCCTTCCCAAGAAGGATCCTTCTTTTGGTGTTGAGGGTCTAAAGCAGTTGTATTCCTTAGAACAAAATCCCCTGAACGGTATTGACGATGTCTTACTCGAGCGTTATAATATGATGAAATACTTCTGTGATAATGCTGAATTTGGGCTATGGCTCTTGTTCGAATTTCATCCAAGAATTCTAAATTATCCAGCAGACCTTGCTCATTTGCTTTTTCTTCAAATTCTTTTTCTTTGAGAGTCCTAACCATTATTTCTACTGGAGCCAAAGCCTTTGATCCATAGGCAAATTTAAATGGTGTTTCTCCTATTGGTGTTCGAATTGTTGTTCTATACACCCAAAGCACGTTTGGGAGCTCTTCCACCCACAGAGCTTTATTCAATTCCAATCTTTGGTTGGTTACTTCTACTTATCCATTGCTTTGGGTGTACGCTAGGGAAGACATTTGGTGCTCGATCATGTAAGTTCCACAAAATTGGGTGAATTGTGGGTTATCAAACTATGTTCCGTGATCAGTAACAAGCACCTTCGGGATGCCGAACCAGTGTATTATGGACTCCAACACAAGCTTCTCTACCCTCTTCTCGATGATTGTAGCAAAATGAACTGTTTCAACCCACTTGCTGAAGTAATAAATTGCCGCGATCAAGTACTCTTGACCACTCGAAGCCTTAGTGAACTTTCTCATGATGTCAATCCCCCACATGGCGAACGGGATCAGGTCCAGGATAGACGTCAAGGGTGTTACGGGCCTTTTTGACACTATTGAATATATTTGACAACTCCTATAACAACGCACTTATTCTAATGCAACTTCTTGTATCCTTGGCCAATATATCTTGAGCCTGAGTATCTTATGCACCAACACTCGTCCACCCATATGAGCTCCAGAAATAACTTCGTGCACTTCTTCTAATGCACTCTTCGATCCTTCGGGCCCCGAACACATGAGCAATGGTCCAACATAAGATCTTCAGTACAACCTTCCATTATGAATGGTGAACTTTATAGCTCGAATTCTAGTGAGTCTTACTTCTTTTGGATCTTCGGGCAACTGATCATTTCATAGGTACTCCACGATTGGGTCTATCCAACACTGTTCATCCTCCACATATGTCACCTCTTTGCCCCTTGTACTAGGGAAGTCTAGCTCTTCAATGTAGACTGAAGGTTTGAGGGTCTTTACCTTCACATTTGCCAATCTTGACAGCTCATTTGGCATTTCATTCTCCTTCCTCAGGATTTGAAAACTTGTACTTCTTTAAATTCCTTTTTATCTCTTGTATTATTTCCTCATCATTCTGCAATTGAGGCCCCTTAATCCCAAACTCTCTTTATATTTGATTAATTGAGTTGAGAATCACTGTAAACAATTATCTCTAGGATGACGAGTGCCTTTGCCAATCGAAGGCCGGCCAAGAAGGCTTCATACTTGACCTCGTTGTTGCTTGCTTCGAACCCAAATTTCAATGCATAATGAATGATGAATCCTCTTGGCTCTTCAGTAGAACTCCTGCTCCTACACTTTTTTTATTACTCAAACCATCCACATAGATGTCCCACATTGCTAGTGTGGTCTATTCAATCACTTCTTCTGTTGGGGCTATGGTTTATACCACAAAATCAGCCAAGGCTTGGGATTTTATGGCCGTTCAAGGCTTAAATCTACCTGATACTCGCCAAGCTCTACTGACCATGCCACCATCCTCCACGATAGGTCTGATTTATGAAGTACTTTCTTTAAAGGGAAAGTACTTAATACCTTAATCCGCTGTGTTTAAAAATAAGGTCTTAACTTCCTTACTGTCATCATTGGGGCAAAAGCTTGCTTCTTGATCTCCGTATACCTGGTCTCCACATCAAGAAGTATGTGACTGATATAGTAGATTGGCCACTATTTATCTTTTTCCTAGACATGGATTGCACTTACTGGCAAAAGCCAAAGATGCCGATATATTTGTAATGTTTTGCCTTTCTCTATTCAGGATAACAATGGTGGTTTCCCCAACATTAATTTCAGGGTCTCGAACTCCTTTTGGCATTCCTCTGTCCACGGTGCCTCTTTTCTGCCCTTCAGATCCTTTAAAGCCTTGAAGAATGGTAAGCATCGTTCTCCTGACTGTGTGATAAATCTGTTCAAAGCAGCCACTCATCCCATTAAGCATTGTACATTTTGAACAGTCTTTGGAGGCTCCATATCTATCAACACTTGAAAATTTTAACTGGGTTTGCCTCGATTCCTCTCTGGGAAACCATAAATCCCAAGAACATTCAAGAGGACACTCCAAAGGCGCATTGCTCTGGGTTAAGTTTCATCTGATATTTTTTGAGTACATTAAAAACATCTGCTAAGTTTGAGACGTGACTCGAACATTGAAGGCTTCGTGAGCATATCATATACGTAGGCCTCCATATTTATCCCAATTAAGTCTTTGAAAATTTTATTCACGGCCCTCTGGTATGTTGCTCCAGCATTCTTCAACCCGAACGGCATGACCTTGTAGTAGAAGCTTTCTTGGTCGATCATGAATGCAGTGAACTTCTTATCTTCCTTGTTCATTAGAATTTAATTGTAATCCGAGTATGCATCCATGAAACTCAGGGTCTCATAACCAACTATTGCATCAATAAGGAGATCAATTTGGGGCAAAGGATAACAATCTTTCGAGCATGCCTTGTTTAAGTTTATGTAATCAGTATACATTCGCCAGTTCCCGTTCACTTTTTTAACCATCACAATGTTGGCTAACCAAGTTGGACATTCGATTGGTTCAATGCATCTCGTACCCTTTAGCTTTTAACCATCACAATGTTAGCTTTATCTTTCAAATAAGAAATATAACATTGTCTAGAGGTTTTTTTTTTATCGAAGTTACCTCTCCAACACCAGTCTTGGTCGGGAATTTGATTTTGATGTGCTTGGTTGACACCACTGCTCTCAGCTTAGTGAGGGATGGCCTACCGAGTATGACGTTGTATGCAGGGAGTTCTCTAACGAACAAGAAATTTGCCCAAACAGTTATCTCTTTTGAAAAAGTTTCAACTGTCAGGAGAGAGGGAGAGACCCAAAATTGAGCATTAAGATCAAAGTTTTAAGAAACCCACCTTAATTTAATTATTTATAACTCCACGAACAACAATTTCAGTTCGCCAAAAATACTAAGAAATGCAATATTTATCAAGACACCATCGAGTTGATGTCCTTGCCTTCTATTCTCTCTCTCTCTCTCTCTCTCTCTCTCTCTCTCTCTCTCTCTCTCTTTTCTTTTTTTTTCTTTTTTTTGTTTCCCCTTCTTGGAGATGTTAATGGCTTGGCCCATTTTCCACCACAGGAGGTTGCGTCTGTCACATTTTGTACCTACAAGTCGGTATAAACATCCTATAGTCCAACAAGCCTTCTTTGTACTTTTAGATTCCCTCCACCGTCTTTTATTACTAGCTAAGACATTAAAATTGATATGAATTTGGTATTTGATCCAAAGTACTAGGCACTACTCATCGATTAAATTTCATGCAATGTAGAAAATCTAGGTGCTCATTGAACGACAAACCCCGCGCCCCCCAAAAATAAATGTTCTAGGTCCCCATTAGGAACTAGGTCATGGCCATGTTGTCTAATACACTTCAAAGTAAATTAGGGATGGTCTTCCTAGATATGCCCTATCTTCGCAAGACTATCGTCCTTTGCGGAAGCTTGGAACGCTTAGTTTGCGTAGCTATAGAACATATTTGGCCAAACTCAAACACAATCAACTAGAAGATCTAGAACAATCAAATTAATGAAATAAATATGGTTCATCTACATCCCAAAGAAAAGGAAATAGCTACTCATTATCACAAAGTTCATAAGATATTTTCAATATTTTCAATAAAGGAAATACCTTTATTCGTTCGGATTTTGGGAAAACTCAAAACAATAAAGTTGTAGATATTTTCGATATCGTTTCATTGCATCTTGAATCACCGCAATCCAAGCTCATACGAGAGATATGCCCAAAATACTAAAGGTAGATCTGTTTACCCGATTTTCAGATTTGTTACCAATTTTGTTCTTTAGACCTCCACGTGATCCAATTTGGCTAAGATCTCACTTTTCATGATTTCTTGGGCAGCAAGATTGAATGCCATGATTTAAAATCCACCAATATCTAATATATTTGCCAAGTTTACTCCATGTTATCTCTAATATCCAAAATCACCTTATTCCTGAAAAGTACACAAAAATACTCAATTAGCTCTCTTCAATTAAATAAGTATGGGGAATTAAATCAAATAAATCATGGTAAATGCATTCTTATCAATTGAGTGTCATGAGTGTCATAAAATAAGATGCTTAGCCTCATTCTTTGTGTTTTATTTCATCATGAATAGCTAGTTGTGTAAGTTTTGGTCTCAATGATGCCAAGTCATTATAATCCATCATTAGCCTAAATGGTGGAGCTTTTAGCCATGGAAATAAGAAGATGCCTTGATTGGTGTTAGAGTAAACTCAGAATTGAGTATCTTAGTCGCCTTGACTCGCTATTGCTGATGCCACCTCTACCACTTTATTGCTTATGTCTGGTAAACATAGAACAATTATATAAAATTATCTACTCCTATTTCTCTGTCAAGATCAAACTAAGGATTAGATGTCTTACTAGCTTGAACTAGACACCCCAATTTCTCTTCCAAAGAAGAGAGAGAGAGAGAGAGAGAGAGAGAGAGACCCAAGATTGAGTGTTTGGCATTAAGATAAGATTTTTATGAAACTCACCACAACTCGATCAATTATAACTCCATGAACAAATCCCATTTCACCAAAAATTCTAAGAAATGCAACATTTTCCAAGACACCTTGGAGTTGATGTTCGTATTTTCCCTTTTCTTTCTTCTTGGAGATGTTAATGGCTTGGCCCATTCACTGGGACAGGAAGTGGCATCTGTCACTAGCTGAACATTATAATTAATAAGAAATTGATATATGATCATAAGAACAAGGCACTACTCATCGATTAAATTTCCGTCTAATTCAGAAAGCTATATGGCAAATCTTGGTGCCCATCGAAGCCCCCCCCCCAACACACACACACATACACCTAAAGAAAAAAGCTAATGAAAGTTGCCCAACACACACCATTTTCATTTTTTATTTTTTAATCTCACTTCGTTTCAGAGTACTCATTAAATTGCTTCACAAAAAAAAAGGAGAAAACACTGAGTGCCAAACAATGTGCAAGAATGTTTGTGAAAGTAGTAATCAGACAACCCTCATTTCAACCTCAAACAATGCCCTTCTGGTTAATCTTAAAGCCACGAATATTTAACAATTCAGTTTTATTTAACGCCCTTCCGCACTATTTAGAAGCAATTTGAATTAAATTGTTGAATAGCGTTTCAACCATTCCTTGTAATACTATTCAAAGCATCCACTTGTGCCTCCTATCATTAAGATCCACCGCGAAAGGCAAACAAGATCAGAAGCCCATGTATAAATAAAACCATCTCATCAACTCCATGCCCATCTTTCTTCCTTCCCTATTAATAATAACAAGAGAACTTTAAAAACCATCAGTGTTTCTTCCTCTGAAAAAAAAGGGGGTGCCACGGCAACTACAATGTCTACAGCCGTCCTCCTCCTCCTTCTTCCACTGGCAATCTCAGCTGCCAGTGAGAATTTCATCATTACCAATTGCAAGACAACATTGTATCCTGACGTCTGCATCGCCAAACTCATCCCAAGAGCTCTCATGATCAACGAAAGTCCATCCAGTCTAGCTAGCGTAGCCCTCGATGAGAGCTTTTCTAGTGCAACAAGTGTCAATGGTCTCCTTTCAAAGAAACCCAAAACTGATAAGGTTATAAAGGACTGTATGGACACCATTGGAGACGCCATTGATCAGATGCGTATGTCAATTACGACACTTAAGGGAAACCTCGACATTGTAGCCATAGACAACGTGAAGACGTGGATGAGTGCAGCACTTACGAACGAGGATACATGTGAGGAGGGATTGGAATCAGTGAAATCAGATTTACTAGGTCCTGTGGTGGAAGGCAAGAAGTTGATAAGCATTACCCTTACCTTCATCAATAAGTTAGCTTGATTATAGTTTATCTGTCGAATCTAGGCTATTTTGCGTGGTGTTTCTCGATAGAATTTCTTTGCTCAAAAAAGAAGAAGAAGGAAACACCTATAGGGCAGATTCTGGCCATATGATCTCATTGTGGTATCTGATATAGTATTAATTTATAAATTTAGTTGTTGTTTTGCAAAACGAAGTGTAGATTCCTCGAATGGACTCTATAGGGATATAATTGCCTCAATTCTTAGTTGTGTAATTTATTTTCAAATATAAGAAATAAAATTGCAATACAATCAGAATTTGAAGATCCTTAGTTGATTTTGAAAACATAATGTAGTAGTAGCACAAATCTTCGATAGAAAAGGTGTAGTCACACCGTTAGGGTTGCCTTTATTTAGGTTATTGATGCACCATGCCGTCAAGGGTTGTTCCTTCGCACCACCACCAACAAGATAAAAACATTCAACGACAAGATGAAGCATTTCTTGTACTCCCTCCAAGAGAGCCAAAAGTTACAGCACAACACTCAAAATAAACAAAAAAGTGAAAAGAGACATTGCAAGAAAGTAAATAAGAATGCAATGCATGTGTGTGTATAGTATGAATTACATAGTATACAAGGATGGAGTTGGGTTTATATTGGTAAAAAACCACATCTTACATCACTTGAGCTCCTCATGGTGATGAATTAGGCCATTAACCAACCTACCCCCACTTAAGTAGAGAAACAATTCCCTACTATTGGAGAATTAATAACCTTGTGCCTTCTCCACTAATCCAAAAGAAATCACCTTCAACCAACCTTCCATTCTAAGTGGAGAATCATTTTCCATATTCCACTCAATGCAATGAATAGGAGTTAATCTATTCAAATTACGTTAACCCCATTCATGATAATGGCCATGAACGGTTATGAAGATAACCTAGGCTTGAATTTGTGTTGACTCCGTCCGAAAAAAGAAGCCCACCTCACCACATATGACAAAAATCTTTATGGCTCTCATATGAATTCCAATTGACAAAATTGAGCATTAAGATCAAAGTTGAAAGAAACCCACCTTAATTTAATTAATTATAACTCCACGAACAACAATTTCAGTTCGCCAAAAATACTAAGAAATGCAATATTTACCAAGACACCATCGAGTTGATGTCCTTGCCTTCTATTCTCCCTCTCTCTCTCTCTCTCTCTCTCTCTCTCTCTCTCTCTCTCTCTCTCTCTCTCTCTCTCTCTCTCTCTCTCTCTCTCTCTTTTCTTTTTTTTGTTTCCCCTTCTTGGAGATTTTAATGGCTTGGCCCATTTTCCACCATAGGAGGTTTCGTCCGTCACATTTTGTACTTTCAAGTCGGTATAAACATCCTATAGTCCACCAAGCCTTCTTTGTACTTTTAGATTCCCTCCACCGTCTTTTATTACTAGCTAAGACATTAAAATTGATATGAATTTGGTATTTGATCCAAAGTACTAGGCACTACTCGTCGATTAAATTTCATGCAATGTAGAAAATCTAGGTTCTCATTGAACAACAATCCCCGCGCCCCCAAAAAAAAAGAGTTCTAGGTCCCCATTAGGAACTAGCTCATGGCCATGTTGTCTAATACACTTCAAAGTAAATTAGGGATGGTCTTCCTAGATATGCCCTATCTTCGCAAAATTACCGTCCTTTGCAGAAGCATGGCACGCTTAGTTTGTGTAGCTATAGAACATCTTTGGCCAAACTCAAACACAATCAACTAGAAAATCTAGAACAATCAAATTAATGAAATAAATATGGTTCATCTACATCCCAAAGAAAAGGAAATAGCTACTCATTATCACAAAGTTCATAAGATATTTTCAATATTTTCAATAAAGGAAATACCTTTATTCGTTCGGATTTTGGGAATACTCAAAACAATAAAGTTATAGATATTTTCGATATCGTTTCATTGCATCTTGAATCACCGCAATCCAAGCTCATACGAGAGATATGCCCAAAATACTAAAGGTAGATCTGTTTACCCGATTTTCAAATTTATTATCAATTTTGTTTCTTAGACCTCCACGTGATCCAATTTGGCTAAGATCTCACTTTTCATGATTTCTTGGGCAGCAAGATTAAATGCCATGATTTAAAATCCACCAATATCGAATATATTTGCCAAGTTTACTCCATGTTATCTCTAGTATCCAAAATCACCTTATTCCTGAAAAATACACAAAAATACTCAATGAGCTCTCTTCAATTAAATAAGTATGGGAAATTAAATCAAATAAATCATGGTAAATGCATGCTTATCAGTTGAGTGTCATGAGTGTCATAAAATAAGATGCTTAGCCTCATTCTTTGTGTTTTATTTCATCATGAATAGCTAGTTGTGTAAGTTTTGGTCTCAATGATGCCAAGTCATTATAATCCATCATTAGCCTAAATGGTGGAGCTTTTAGCCATGGAAATAAGAAGATGCCTTGATTGGTGTTAGAGTAAACTCAGAATTGAGTATCTTAGTCGCCTTGACTCGCTATTGCTGATGCCACCTCTACCACTTTATTGCTTATGTCTGGTAAACATAGAACAATTATATAAAATTATCTACTCCTATTTCTCTGTCAAGATCAAACTAAGGATTAGATGTCTTACTAGCTTGAACTAGACACCCCAATTTCTCTTCCAAAGAAGAGAGAGAGAGAGAGAGAGAGAGACCCAAGATTGAGTATTTGGCATTAAGATAAGATTTTTATGAAACTCACCACAACTCGATCAATTATAACTCCATGAACAAATCCCATTTCACCAAAAATTCTAAGAAATGCAACATTTTCCAAGACACCTTGGAGTTGATGTTCGTATTTTCCCTTTTCTTTCTTCTTGGAGATGTTAATGGCTTGGCCCATTCACTGGGACAGGAAGTGGCATCTATCACTAGCTGAACATTAAAATTAATAAGAAATTGATATATGATCATAAGAACAAGGCACTACTCATCGATTAAATTTCCGTCTAATTCAGAAAGCTATATGGCAAATCTTGGTGCCCATCGAAGCCCCCCCCCCCCCAACACACACACATACACCTAAAGAAAAAAGCTAATGAAAGTTGCCCAACACACACCATTTTCATTTTTTATTTTTTAATCCCACTTTGTTTCAGAGTACTCATTAAATTGCTTCACAAAAAAAAAGGAGAAAACAATGAGTGCCAAACAATGTGCAAGAATGTTTGTGAAAGTAGTAATCAGACAACCCTCATTTCAACCTCAAACAATGCCCTTCTGGTTAATCTTAAAGCCACGAATATTTAACAATTCAGTTTTATTTAACGCCCTTCCGCACTATTTAGAAGCAATTTGAATTAAATTGTTGAATAGCGTTTCAACCATTCCATGTAATACTATTCAAAGCATCCACTTGTGCCTCCTATCATTAAGATCCCTGCCAGAAAGGCAAACAAGATCAGAAGCCCATGTATAAATAAAACCATCTCATCAACTCCATGCCCATCTTTCTTCCTTCCCTATTAATAATAACAAGAGAACTTTAAAAACCATCAGTGTTTCTTCCTCTGAAAAAAAAATGGCTGCCACGGCAACTACAATGTCTACAGCCGTCCTCCTCCTCCTTCTTCCACTGGCAATCTCAGCTGCCAGCGAGAATTTCATCATTACCAATTGCAAGACAACATTGTATCCTGACGTCTGCATCGCCAAACTCATCCCAAGAGCTCTCATGATCAACGAAAGTCCATCCAGTCTAGCTAGGGTAGCCCTCGATGAGAGCTTTTCTAGTGCAACAAGTGTCAATGGTCTCCTTTCAAAGAAACCCAAAACTGATAAGGTTATAAAGGACTGTATGGACACCATTGGAGACGCCATTGATCAGATGCGTATGTCAATTACGACACTTAAGGGAAACCTCGACATTGTAGCCATTGACAACGTGAAGACGTGGATGAGTGCAGCACTTACGAACGAGGATACATGTGAGGAGGGATTGGAATCAGTGAAATCAGATTTACTAGGTCCTGTGGTGGAAGGCAAGAAGTTGATAAGCATTACCCTTACCTTCATCAATAAGTTAGCTTGATTATAGTTTATCTCTCGCATCTAGGCTATTTTGCGTGGTGTTTCTCGATAGAATTTCTTTGCTCAAAAAAGAAGCAGAAGGAAACACCTATAGGGCGGATTCTCGCCATATGATCTCATTGTGGTATCTGATATAGTATTAATTTATAAATTTAGTTGTTGTTTTGCAAAACGAAGTGTAGATTCCTCGAATGGACTCTATAGGGATATAATTGCCTCAATTCTTAGTTGTGTAATTTATTTTCAAATATAAGAAATAAAATTGCAATACAATCAGAATTTGAAGATCCTTAGTTGATTTTGAAAACATAATGTAGTAGTAGCACAAATCTTCGATAGAAAAGGTGTAGTCACACCGTTAGGGTTGCCTTTATTTAGGTTATTGATGCACCATGCCGTCAAGGGTTGTTCCTTCGCACCACCACCAACAAGATAAAAACATTCAACGACAAGATGAAGCATTTCTTGTACTCCCTCCAAGAGAGCCAAAAGTTACAGCACAACACTCAAAATAAACAAAAAAGTGAAAAGAGACATTGCAAGAAAGTAAATAAGAATGCAATGCATGTGTGTGTATAGTATGAATTACATAGTATACAAGGATGGAGTTGGGTTTATATTGGTCAAAAACCACATCTTACATCACTTGAGCTCCTCATGGTGATGAATTAGGCCATTAACCAACCTACCCCCACTTAAGTAGAGAAACAATTCCCTACTATTGGAGAATTAATAACCTTGTGCCTTCTCCACTAATCCAAAAGAAATCACCTTCAACCAACCTTCCATTCTAAGTGGAGAATCATTTTCCATATTCCACTCAATGCAATGAATAGGAGTTAATCTATTCAAATTACGTTAACCCCATTCATGATAATGGCCATGAACGGTTATGAAGATAACCTAGGCTTGAATTTGTGTTGACTCCGTCCGAAAAAAGAAGCCCACCTCATCACATATGACAAAAATCTTTATGGCTCTCATATGAATTCCAATTGACAAAATTGAGCATTAAGATCAAAGTTGAAAGAAACCCACCTTAATTTAATTAATTATAACTCCACGAACAACAATTTCAGTTCGCCAAAAATACTAAGAAATGCAATATTTATCAAGACACCATCGAGTTGATGTCCTTGCCTTCTATTCTCCCTCTCTCTCTCTCTCTCTCTCTCTCTCTCTCTCTCTCTCTCTCTTTTCTTTTTTTTGTTTCCCCTTCTTGGAGATTTTAATGGCTTGGCCCATTTTCCACCATAGGAGGTTGCGTCCGTCACATTTTGTACTTACAAGTCGGTATAAACATCCTATAGTCCACCAAGCCTTTTTTGTACTTTTAGATTCCCTCCACCGTCTTTTATTACTAGCTAAGACATTAAAATTGATATGAATTTGGTATTTGATCCAAAGTACTAGGCACTACTCGTCGATTAAATTTCATGCAATGTAGAAAATCTAGGTGCTCATTGAACAACAATCCCCGCGCCCCCCCCAAAAAAAAGAGTTCTAGGTCCCCATTAGGAACTAGCTCATGGCCATGTTGTCTAATACACTTCAAAGTAAATTAGGGATGGTCTTCCTAGATATGCCCTATCTTCGCAAAATTATCGTCCTTTGCGGATGCTGGCACGCTTAGTTTGTGTAGCTATAGAACATCTTTGGCCAAACTCAAACACAATCAACTAGAAAATCTAGAACAATCAAATTAATGAAATAAATATGGTTCATCTACATCCCAAAGAAAAGGAAATAGCTACTCATTATCACAAAGTTCATAAGATATTTTCAATATTTTCAATAAAGGAAATACCTTTATTCGTTCGGATTTTGGGAATACTCAAAACAATAAAGTTATAGATATTTTCGATATCGTTTCATTGCATCTTGAATCACCGCAATCCAAGCTCATACGAGAGATATGCCCAAAATACTAAATACTCAATTAGCTCTCCTCAATTAAATAAGTATGGGAAATTAAATCAAATAAATCATGGTAAATGCATGCTTATCAGTTGAGTGTCATGAGTGTCATAAAATAAGATGCTTAGCCTCATTCTTTGTGTTTTATTTCATCATGAATAGCTAGTTGTGTAAGTTTTGGTCTCAATGATGCCAAGTCATTATAGCCACACGAATGTTTGTGAAAGTCGTAATCAAACAACCCTCATTTCAACATCAAACACTGCCCTTCTGGTTAATCTTAAAGCCACGAATATTTAACAATTCAGTTTTATTTAACGCCCATCCGCACTATTTAGAAGCAATTTGAATTAAATTGTTAAATAGCGTTTCAACCATTCCTTGTAATACTATTCAAGGCATCCACTTGTGCCTCCTATCATTAAGATCCCTACCAGAAAGGCAAACAAGATCAGAAGCCCATGTATAAATAAAACCATCTCATCAACTCCATGCCCATCTTTCTTCTTTCCCTATTAATAATAACAAGAGAACTTTAAAACCATCAGTGTTTCTTCCTCTGAAAAAAAAATGGCTGCCACGGCAACTACAATCTCTACAGCCGTCCTCCTCCTCCTTCTTCCACTGGCAATCTCAGCTGCCAACGAGAATTTCATCATTTCCAATTGCAAGACAACATTGTATCCTGATGTCTGCATCGCCAAACTCATCCCAAGAGCTCTCATGATCAATGAAAGTCCATCCAGTCTAGCTAGGGTAGCCCTCGAAGAGAGCTTTTCTAGTGCAACAAGTGTCAATGGTCTCCTTTCAAAGAAACCCAAAACTGATAAGGTTATAAAGGACTGTATGGACACCTATGGAGACGCCATTGATCAGATGCGTATGTCAACTACGACACTTAAGGGAAACCTCGACATTGTAGCCATTGACAACGTGAAGACGTGGATGAGTGCAGCACTTACGAACGAGGATACATGTGAGGAGGGATTGGAATCAGTGAAATCAGATTTACTAGGTCCTGTGGTGGAAGGCAAGAAGTTGATAAGCATTACCCTTACCTTCATCAATAAGTTAGCTTGATTATAGTTTATCTCTCGCATCTAGGCTATTTTGCGTGGTGTTTCTCGATAGAATTTGTTTCCTCAAAAAAGAAGAAGAAGGAAACACCTATAGGGCGGATTCCGGCCATATGATCTCATTGTGGTATCTGATTTAGTATTAATTTATAAATTTAGTTGTGGTTTTGCAAAACAAAGTGTAGATTCCTCGAATGGACTCTATAGGGATATAATTGCCACAATTCTTTGTTGTGTAATTTATTTTCAAATATAAGAAATAAAATTGCAATACAATCAGAATTTGAAGATCCTTAGCTGATTTTGAATACATAATGTAGTAGTAGCACAAATCTTCGATAGAAAAGGTGTAGTCACACCGTTAGGGTTGCCTTTATTTAGGTTATTGATGCACCATGCCGTCAAGGGTTGTTCCTTCGCACCACCACCAACAAGATAAAAACATTCAACGACAAGATGAAGCATTTCTTGTACTCCCTCCAAGAGAGCCAAAAGTTACAGCACAACACTCAAAATAAACAAAAAAGTGAAAAGAGACATTGCAAGAAAGTAAATAAGAATGCAATGCATGTGTGTGTATAGTATGAATTACATAGTATACAAGGATGGAGTTGGGTTTATATTGGTCAAAAACCACATCTTACATCACTTGAGCTCCTCATGGTGATGAATTAGGCCATTAACCAACCTACCCCCACTTAAGTAGAGAAACAATTCCCTACTATTGGAGAATTAATAACCTTGTGCTTTCTCCACTAATCCAAAAGAAATCACCTTCAACCAACCTTCCATTCTAAGTGGAGAATCATTTTCCATATTCCACTCAATGCTATGAATAGGAGTTAATCTATTCAAATTACGTTAACCCCATTCATGATAATGGCCATGAACGGTTATGAAGATAACCTAGGCTTGAATTTGTGTTGACTCCGTCCGAAGAAAGAAGCCCGCTCTCATATGAATTCCAATTGATATTCTTCGGCCGTACTCATGCTCAAATTTCAGTCTAGTTCAAAAAGTTTTGCGGCAAATCTTGGTGCCCACTAAGATGGGCATTAAGAAGAGGACACGATACAAAGCCCATGGGAGAATATCTAATAAAAAATTGTATAAGGTGTGGTGTGTACATGCATCCATTTTTTTTTTATGGTTAATCCATCTCTACTTCGGGTAATCGTTAGATTTTCTCTTTATCTAAAACGACAATTTGCACCTCCATACATTCTAAATACTTCTCTTTATCCTCTAGAGAATTTTTTTTATAGGGTAATTAATGTAAGCTTTTCTTTGACCAAAAAAAGTTACGATTTTTATGATAGGGTTATGTACCAAAGCTAATACATGGCCCAACGTGAAAATGGCAGCGATAGCTTTGTCAAAGTCTGGCCCTGTTACAAAGTCCAAACAACCCCATTAAGGCACGAGTTGGGACGTTGGGTAATCCATTACTGATAACCCACAAGACAAGGCAAAAAATCAGTCCATCATGACAAATGGTTATATGTTGAGTGGCCACATCTACTAGCCCAATTATGCTCTTTTAGAGTGTCATGGTAATTTTCTTTGGAACTTTTATTCATTTTGGCCAGGTCATGTGTACCTAGACTAAATCATTGGGGTAGTTCTATAATTATTTACATATACAATAGGACTTTTTCCAAACTCAAGATGATTTGAACTTTTCATCTCAAACTATGAGGTGATGATTTTTTCCAACTAAGTCAACTTTTGTGGTTGGGAGGCATGAGATTGTTAGCATAAATATTGACCTGGAAAATAACATGCTTACCCTCATTCTTTGTGTTTAATTCCATCATGAATAGCTAGGAAGATGCCTTGATTGGTGTTAGATAGATATCGAACTAGCTTGACCTAGACACCAGAACACCCCCCGTCTTTAAAAGATAGGAGAAAAAAAAAAGTAGAAGGCAGAGAGAGAGGGAGAGACACAAAATTGGGCATTAAGATCAAAGTTTAAAGAAACCCACCTTAATTTAATTAATTATAACTCCACGAACAACAATTTCAGTTCACCAAAAATACTAAGAAATGCAATATTTATCAAGACACCATCGAGTTGATGTCCTTGCCTTCTATTCTCTCTCTCTCTCTCTCTCTCTCTCTCTCTCTCTCTCTCTCTCTCTCTCTCTCTCTCTCTCTTTTTTTTTTTTTTTTTTGTTTCCCCTTCTTGGAGATTTTAATGGCTTGGCCCATTTTCCACCATAGGAGGTTGCGTCCGTCACATTTTGTACTTACAAGTCGGTATAAACATCCTATAGTCCAACAAGCCTTCTTTGTACTTTTAGATTCCCTCCACCGTCTTTTATTACTAGCTAAGACATTAAAATTGATATGAATTTGGTATTTGATCCTAAGTACTAGGCACTACTCGTCGATTAAATTTCATGCAATGTAGAAAATCTAGGTGCTCATTGAACAACAATCCCCGCGCCCCCAAAAAAAAAAAGAGTTCTAGGTCCCCATTAGGAACTAGCTCATGGCCATGTTGTCTAATACACTTCAAAGTAAATTAGGGATGGTCTTCCTAGATATGCCCTATCTTCGCAAGACTATCGTCCTTTGCAGAAGCTTTGCACGCTTAGTTTGCGTAGCTATAGAACATCTTTGGCCAAACTCAAACACAATCAACTAGAAGATCTAGAACAATCAAATTAATGAAATAAATATGGTTCATCTACATCCCAATGAAAAGGAAATAGCTACACATTATCACAAAGTTCATAAGATATTTTCAATATTTTCAATAAAGGAAATACCTTTATTCGTTCGGATTTTGGGAATACTCAAAACAATAAAGTTATAGATATTTTCGATATCGTTTCATTGCATCTTGAATCACCGCAATCCAAGCTCATACGAGAGATATGCCCAAAATACTGAAGGTAGATCTATTTACCCGATTTTCAGATTTGTTATCAATTTTGTTTCTTAGACCTCCACGTGATCCAATTTGGCAAAGCTCTCACTTTCCATGATTTCTTGGGCAGCAAGATTAAATGCCATGATTTAAAATCCACCAATATCGAATATATTTGCCAAGTTTACTCCATGTTATCTCTAGTATCCAAAATCACCTTATTCCTGAAAAATACACAAAAATACTCAATTAGCTCTCTTCAATTAAATAAGTATGGGGATCTAAATCAAATAAATCATGGTAAATGCATGCTTATCAGTTGAGTGTCATGAGTGTCATAAAATAAGATGCTTAGCCTCATTCTTTGTGTTTTATTTCATCATGAATAGCTAGTTGTGTAAGTTTTGGTCTCAATGATGCCAAGTCATTATAATCCATCTTGAGCCTAAATGGTGGAGCTTTTAGCCATGGAAATTAAAAGATGCCTTGATTGGTGTTAGAGTAAACTCAGAATTGAGTATCTTACTCGCCTTGACTCGCTCTAGCTGATGCCACCTCTACCACTTTATTGCTTATGTCTGGTAAACATAGAACAATAATACAAAATTATCTACTTCTATTTCTCTGTCAAGATCAAAGTAAAGGTTAGATGTCTTACTAGCTGACCTAGACACCCCGATTTCTACTCCAAAGAAGAGAGAGAGAGAGAGAGAGAGAGAAGACCCAAGATTGAGTATTTGGCATTAAGACCAGAGTTTTATGAAACTCACCACAACTCGATCAATTATAACTCCATGAACAAATCCCATTTCACCAAAATTCTAAGAAATGCAACATTTTCCAGGACAACTTGGAGTTGATGTTGGTATTTTCCCTTTTCTTTCTTCTTGGAGATGTTAATGGCTTGGCCCATTCACTTGGACAGGAGGTGGCATCCGTCACAAGCTGGACTTACAAGTCAGTATAAACCTCTTCATTTATTACTAGCCGAGACATTAAAATTAATAAGAAATTGATATATGATCAGAAGAACAAGGCACTACTCATCGATTAAATTTCCGTCTAATTCAGAAAGCTATATGGCAAATCTTGGTGCCCATCGAAGCCCCCCCCCCCAACACACACACAAAGAAAAAAGCTAATGAAAGTTGCCCAACACACCCTTTTTTTTTTTTTTTTTTTTTTTTTTTTTGTTAATCCCACTTTGTTTCAGAGTACTCATTAAATTGCTTCACAAAAAAAAAGGAGAAAACAATGAGTGCCAAACAATGTGGGAGAATGTTTGTGAATCATTTCAACATCAAACACTGCCCTTCTGGTTAATCTTAAAGCCACGAATATTTAACAATTCAGTTTTATTTAACGCCCATGCGCACTATTTAGAAGCAATTTGAATTAAATTGTTGAATAGCGTTTCAACCATTCCTTGTAATACTATTCAAAGCATCCACTTGTGCCTCCTATCATTAAGATCCCTACCAGAAAGGCAAACAAGATCAGAAGCCCATGTATAAATAAAACCATCTCATCAACTCCATGCCCATCTTTCTTCTTTCCCTATTAATAATAACAAGAGAACTTTAAAAACCATCAGTGTTTCTTCCTCTGAAAAAAAAATGGCTGCCACGGCAACTACAATCTCTACAGCCGTCCTCCTCCTCCTTCTTCCACTGGCAATCTCAGCTGCCAGCGAGAATTTCATCATTTCCAATTGCAAGACAACATTGTATCCTGATGTCTGCATCGCCAAACTCATCCCAAGAGCTCTCATGATCAATGAAAGTCCATCCAGTCTAGCTAGGGTAGCCCTCGAAGAGAGCTTTTCTAGTGCAACAAGTGTCAATGGTCTCCTTTCAAAGAAACCCAAAACTGATAAGGTTATAAAGGACTGTATGGACACCTATGGAGACGCCATTGATCAGATGCGTATGTCAATTACGACACTTAAGGGAAACCTCGACATTGTAGCCATTGACAACGTGAAGACGTGGATGAGTGCAGCACTTACGAACGAGGATACATGTGAGGAGGGATTGGAATCAGTGAAATCAGATTTACTAGGTCCTGTGGTGGAAGGCAAGAAGTTGATAAGCATTACCCTTACCTTCATCAATAAGTTAGCTTGATTATAGTTTATCTCTCGCATCTAGGCTATTTTGCGTGGTGTTTCTCGATAGAATTTGTTTCCTCAAAAAAGAAGAAGAAGGAAACACCTATAGGGCAGATTCTGGCCATATGATCTCATTGTGGTATCTGATTTAGTATTAATTTATAAATTTAGTTGTGGTTTTGCAAAACAAAGTGTAGATTCCTCGAATGGACTCTATAGGGATATAATTGCCACAATTCTTTGTTGTGTAATTTATTTTCAAATATAAGAAATAAAATTGCAATACAATCAGAATTTGAAGATCCTTAGCTGATTTTGAAAACATAATGTAGTAGTAGCACAAATCTTCGATAGAAAAGGTGTAGTCACACCGTTAGGGTTGCCTTTATTTAGGTTATTGATGCACCATGCCGTCAAGGGTTGTTCCTTCGCACCACCACCAACAAGATAAAAACATCCAACGACAAGATGAAGCATTTCTTGTACTCCCTCCAAGAGAGCCAAAAGTTACAGCACAACACTCAAAATAAACAAAAAAGTGAAAAGAGACATTGCAAGAAAGTAAATAAGAATGCAATGCATGTGTGTGTATAGTATGAATTACATAGTATACAAGGATGGAGTTGGGTTTATATTGGTCAAAAACCACATCTTACATCACTTGAGCTCCTCATGGTGATGAATTAGGCCATTAACCAACCTACCCCCACTTAAGTAGAGAAACAATTCCCTACTATTGGAGAATTAATAACCTTGTGCTTTCTCCACTAATCCAAAAGAAATCACCTTCAACCAACCTTCCATTCTAAGTGGAGAATCATTTTCCATATTCCACTCAATGCTATGAATAGGAGTTAATCTATTCAAATTACGTTAACCCCATTCATGATAATGGCCATGAACGGTTATGAAGATAACCTAGGCTTGAATTTGTGTTGACTCCGTCCGAAGAAAGAAGCCCGCTCTCATATGAATTCCAATTGATATTCTTCGGCCGTACTCATGCTCAAATTTCAGTCTAGTTCAAAAAGTTTTGCGGCAAATCTTGGTGCCCACTAAGATGGGCATTAAGAAGAGGACACGATACAAAGCCCATGGGAGAATATCTAATAAAAAATTGTATAAGGTGTGGTGTGTACATGCATCCATTTTTTTTTATGGTTAATCCATCTCTACTTCGGGTAATCGTTAGATTTTCTCTTTATCTAAAATGACAATTTGCACCTCCATACATTCTAAATACTTCTCTTTATCCTCTAGAGAATTTTTTTTATAGGGTAATTAATGTAAGCTTTTCTTTGACCAAAAAAAGTTACGATTTTTATGATAGGGTTATGTACCAAAGCTAATACATGGCCCAACGTGAAAATGGCAGCGATAGCTTTGTCAAAGTCTGGCCCTGTTACAAAGTCCAAACAACCCCATTAAGGCACGAGTTGGGACGTTGGGTAATCCATTACGATAACCCACAAGACAAGGCAAAAAATCAGTCCATCATGACAAATGGTTATATGTTGAGTGGCCACATCTACTAGCCCAATTATGCTCTTTTAGAGTGTCATGGTAATTTTCTTTGGAACTTTTATTCATTTTGGCCAGGTCATGTGTACCTAGACTAAATCATTGGGGTAGTTCTATAATTATTTACATATACAATAGGACTTTGTCCAAACTCAAGATGATTTGAACTTTTCATCTCAAACTATGAGGTGATGATTTTTTCCAACTAAGTCAACTTCTGTGGTTGGGAGGCATGAGATTGTTAGCATAAATATTGACCTGGAAAATAACATGCTTACCCTCATTCTTTGTGTTTAATTCCATCATGAATAGCTAGGAAGATGCCTTGATTGGTGTTAGATAGATATCGAACTAGCTTGACCTAGACACCACAACACCCCCGCCTTTAAAAGATAGGAGAAAAAAAAAGTAGAAGGCAGAGAGAGAGGGAGAGACACAAAATTGGGCATTAAGATCAAAGTTTAAAGAAACCCACCTTAATTTAATTAATTATAACTCCACGAACAACAATTTCAGTTCGCCAAAAATACTAAGAAATGCAATATTTATCAAGACACCATCGAGTTGATGTCCTTGCCTTCTATTCTCTCTCTCTCTCTCTCTCTCTCTCTCTCTCTCTCTCTCTCTCTCTCTCTCCTCTCTCTCTCTCTCTCTTTTCTTTTTTTTCTTTTTTTTGTTTCCCCTTCTTGGAGATTTTAATGGCTTGGCCCATTTTCCACCATAGGAGGTTGCGTCCGTCACATTTTGTACTTACAAGTCGGTATAAACATCCTATAGTCCAACAAGCCTTCTTTGTACTTTTAGATTCCCTCCACCGTCTTTTATTACTAGCTAAGACATTAAAATTGATATGAATTTGGTATTTGATCCTAAGTACTAGGCACTACTTGTCGATTAAATTTCATGCAATGTAGAAAATCTAGGTGCTCATTGAACAACAATCCCCGCGCCCCCCCAAAAAAAAAAAAGAGTTCTAGGTCCCCATTAGGAACTAGCTCATGGCCATGTTGTCTAATACACTTCAAAGTAAATTAGGGATGGTCTTCCTAGATATGCCCTATCTTCGCAAGACTATCGTCCTTTGCGAAGCTTGGCACGCTTAGTTTGCGTAGCTATAGAACATCTTTGGCCAAACTCAAACACAATCAACTAGAAGATCTAGAACAATCAAATTAATGAAATAAATATGGTTCATCTACATCCCAATGAAAAGGAAATAGCTACACATTATCACAAAGTTCATAAGATATTTTCAATATTTTCAATAAAGGA
The DNA here is from genome assembly GCF_041222555.1 of Hakea prostrata. Classification (NCBI taxonomy): domain Eukaryota; kingdom Viridiplantae; phylum Streptophyta; class Magnoliopsida; order Proteales; family Proteaceae; genus Hakea; species Hakea prostrata. The sequence goes on from NC_142608.1 coordinate 14,022,649, forward strand.
AATACCTTTATTCGTTCGGATTTTGGGAATACTCAAAACAATAAAGTTATAGATATTTTCGATATCGTTTCATTGCATCTTGAATCACCGCAATCCAAGCTCATACGAGAGATATGCCCAAAATACTAAAGGTAGATCTATTTACCCGATTTTCAGATTTGTTATCAATTTTGTTTCTTAGACCTCCACGTGATCCAATTTGGCTAAGCTCTCACTTTCCATGATTTCTTGGGCAGCAAGATTAAATGCCATGATTTAAAATCCACCAATATCGAATATATTTGCCAAGTTTACTCCATGTTATCTCTAGTATCCAAAATCACCTTATTCCTGAAAAATACACAAAAATACTCAATTAGCTCTCTTCAATTAAATAAGTATGGGGATCTAAATCAAATAAATCATGGTAAATGCATGCTTATCAGTTGAGTGTCATGAGTGTCATAAAATAAGATGCTTAGCCTCATTCTTTGTGTTTTATTTCATCATGAATAGCTAGTTGTGTAAGTTTTGGTCTCAATGATGCCAAGTCATTATAATCCATCTTGAGCCTAAATGGTGGAGCTTTTAGCCATGGAAATTAAAAGATGCCTTGATTGGTGTTAGAGTAAACTCAGAATTGAGTATCTTACTCGCCTTGACTCGCTCTAGCTGATGCCACCTCTACCACTTTATTGCTTATGTCTGGTAAACATAGAACAATTATACAAAATCAAAGTAAAGGTTAGATGTCTTACTAGCTTGACCTAGACACCCCGATTTCTACTCCAAAGAAGAGAGAGAGAGAGAGAGAGAGAGAGAGAGAGACCCAAGATTGAGTATTTGGCATTAAGACCAGAGTTTTATGAAACTCACCACAACTCGATCAATTATAACTCCATGAACAAATCCCATTTCACCAAAAATTCTAAGAAATGCAACATTTTCCAAGACACCTTGGAGTTGATGTTTGTATTTTCCCTTTTCTTTCTTCTTGGAGATGTTAATGACTTGGCCCATTCACTTGCATAGGAGGTGGCATCCGTCACAAGCTGGACTTACCAGTCAGTATAAACCACTTCATTTATTACTAGCTGAGACATTATAATTAATAAGAAATTCATATATGATCATAAGAACAAGGCACTACTCATCGATTAAATTTCCGTCTAATTCAGAAAGCTATATGGCAAATCTTGGTGCCCATCGAAGCCCCCCCCCCACACACACACACACACAAAGAAAAAAGCTAATGAATGTTGCCCAACACACACCTTTTTTTTTTTTTAATCCCACTTTGTTTCAGAGTACTCATTAAATTGCTTCACAAAAAAAAAAGGAGAAAACAATGAGTGCCAAACAATGTGGGAGAATGTTTGTGGATCATTTCAACATCAAACACTGCCCTTCTGGTTAATCTTAAAGCCACGAATATTTAACAATTCAGTTTTATTTAACGCCCATCCGCACTATTTAGAAGCAATTTGAATTAAATTGTTGAATAGCGTTTCAACCATTCCTTGTAATACTATTCAAAGCATCCACTTGTGCCTCCTATCATTAAGATCCCTACCAGAAAGGCAAACAAGATCAGAAGCCCATGTATAAATAAAACCATCTCATCAACTCCATGCCCATCTTTCTTCTTTCCCTATTAATAATAACAAGAGAACTTTAAAAACCATCAGTGTTTCTTCCTCTGAAAAAAAAAATGGCTGCCACGGCAACTACAATCTCTACAGCCGTCCTCCTCCTCCTTCTTCCACTGGCAATCTCAGCTGCCAGCGAGAATTTCATCATTACCAATTGCAAGACAACATTGTATCCTGATGTCTGCATCGCCAAACTCATCCCAAGAGCTCTCATGATCAATGAAAGTCCATCCAGTCTAGCTAGGGTAGCCCTCGAAGAGAGCTTTTCTAGTGCAACAAATGTCAATGGTCTCCTTTCAAAGAAACCCAAAACTGATAAGGTTATAAAGGACTATGTATGGACACCTATGGAGACGCCATTGATCAGATGCGTATGTCAATTACGACACTTAAGGGAAACCTCGACATTGTAGCCATTGACAACGTGAAGACGTGGATGAGTGCAGCACTTACGAACGAGGATACATGTGAGGAGGGATTGGAATCAGTGAAATCAGATTTACTAGGTCCTGTGGTGGAAGGCAAGAAGTTGATAAGCATTACCCTTACCTTCATCAATAAGTTAGCTTGATTATAGTTTATCTCTCGCATCTAGGCTATTTTGCGTGGTGTTTCTCGATAGAATTTGTTTCCTCAAAAAAGAAGAAGAAGGAAACACCTATAGGGCAGATTCTGGCCATATGATCTCATTGTGGTATCTGATATAGTATTAATTTATAAATTTAGTTGTGGTTTTGCAAAACGAAGTGTAGATTCCTCGAATGGACTCTATAGGGATATAATTGCCTCAATTCTTTGTTGTGTAATTTATTTTCAAATATAAGAAATAAAATTGCAATACAATCAGAATTTGAAGATCCTTAGCTGATTTTGAAAACATAATGTAGTAGTAGCACAAATCTTCGATAGAAAAGGTGTAGTCACACCGTTAGGGTTGCCTTTATTTAGGTTATTGATGCACCATGCCGTCAAGGGTTGTTCCTTCGCACCACCACCAACAAGATAAAAACATCCAACGACAAGATGAAGCATTTCTTGTACTCCCTCCAAGAGAGCCAAAAGTTACAGCACAACACTCAAAATAAACAAAAAAGTGAAAAGAGACATTGCAAGAAAGTAAATAAGAATGCAATGCGTGTGTGTGTATAGTATGAATTACATAGTATACAAGGATGGAGTTGGGTTTATATTGGTCAAAAACCACATCTTACATCACTTGAGCTCCTCATGGTGATGAATTAGGCCATTAACCAACCTACCCCCACTTAAGTAGAGAAACAATTCCCTACTATTGGAGAATTAATAACCTTGTGCCTTCTCCACTAATCCAAAAGAAATCACCTTCAACCAACCTTCCATTCTAAGTGGAGAATCATTTTCCATATTCCACTCAATGCTATGAATAGGAGTTAATCTATTCAAATTACGTTAATCCCATTCATGATAATGGCCATGAACGGTTATGAAGATAACCTAGGCTTGAATTTGTGTTGACTCCGTCCGAAGAAAGAAGCCCACCTCATCACATATGACAAAAATCTTTATGGCTCTCATATGAATTCCAATTGATATTCTTCGGCCGTACTCATGGCTCAAATTTCAGTCTAGTTCAAAAAGTTTTGCGGCAAATCTTGGTGCCCACTAAGATGGTCATTAAGAAGAGGACTCGATACAAAGCCCATGGGAGAATATCTAATAAAAAATTGTATAAGGTGTGGTGTGTACATGCATCCATTTTTTTATTGTTAATCCATCTCTACTTCGGGTAATCGTTAGATTTTCTCTTTATCTAGGAAATGACAATTTGCACCTCCATACATTCTAAATACTTCTCTTTATCCTCTAGAGAATTTTTTTATAGGGTAATTAATGTAAGCTTTTCTTTGACCAAAAAAAGTTACGATTTTTATGATAGGGTTATGTACCAAAGCTAATACATGGCCCAACGTGAAAATGGCAGCGATAGCTTTGTCAAAGTCTGGCCGTGTTACAAAGTCCAAACAACCCCATTAAGGCACGAGTTGGGACGTTGGGTAATCCATTACTGATAACCCACAAGACAAGGCAAAAAATCAGTCCATCATGACAAATGGTTATATGTTGAGTGGCCACATCTATTAGCCCAATTATGCTCTTTTAGAGTGTCATGGTAATTTTCTTTGGAACTTTTATTCATTTTGGCCAGGTTATGTGTACCTAGACTAAATCATTGGGGTAGTTCTATAATTATTTACATATACAATAGGACTTTGTCCAAACTCAAGATGATTTGAACTTTTCATCTCAAACTATGAGGTGATGATTTTTTCCAACTAAGTCAACTTCTTTGGTTGGGAGGCATGAGATTGTTAGCATAAATATTGACCTGGAAAATAACATGCTTACCCTCATTCTTTGTGTTTAATTCCATCATGAATAGCTAGGAAGATGCCTTGATTGGTGTTAGAGACAACTCAGAATTGAGTATTTGACTCACCTTGACTAGCTCAGGGTGACACTACCTCTACAAATTTTGTAGTTATGTCTAGTAAAAATGGAACAGTTGGATAATATTATTTACTCCTATTTATCAATTCGGATCACAGTAGGGTTAGATATCGAACTAACTTGACCTGGACACTAGAACCCCCCCCCCCCCCGTCTTTAAGAGATAGGAGAAAAAAAGTAGAAGACAGAGAGAGAGGGAGAGACCCAAAATTGAGCATTAAGATCAAAGTTTTAAGAAACCCATCTTAATTTAATTATTTATAACTCCACGAACAACAATTTCAGTTCGCCATAAATACTAAGAAATGCAATATTTATCAAGACACCATCGAGTTGATGTCCTTGCCTTCTATTCTCTCTCTCTCTCTCTCTCTCTCTCTCTCTCTCTCTCTCTCTCTCTCTCTCTCTCTCTTTTTTTTTTTTTTTTTTTTGTTTCCCCTTCTTGGAGATGTTAATGGCTTGGCCCACAGGAGGTTGCGTCCGTCCGATTTTGTACTTACAAGTCGGTATAAACATCCTATAGTCCAACAAGCCTTCTTTGTACTTTTAGATTCCCTCCACCATATTTTATTACTAGCTAAGACATTAAAATTGATATGAATTTGGTATTTGATCCTAAGTACTAGGCACTACTCGTCGTTAAATTTCATGCAATGTAGAAAATCTAGGTGCTCATTGAACGACAAACCCCGCGCCCCCCAAAAAAATGTTCTAGGTCCCCATTAGGAACTAGGTAACACTTCAAAGTAAATTAGGGATAGTTTTCCTAGATATGCCCTATCTTCGCAAGACTATCGTCCTTTGCGAGCTTGGCACGCTTAGTTTGCGTAGCTATAGAACATATTTGGCCAAACTCAAACACAATCAACTAGAAGATCTAGAACAATCAAATTAATGAAATAAATATGGTTCATCTACATCCCAAAGAAAAGGAAATAGCTACTCATTATCACAAAGTTCATAAGATATTTTCAATATTTTCAATAAAGGAAATACCTTTATTCGTTCGGATTTTGGGAAAACTCAAAACAATAAAGTTGTAGATATTTTCGATATCATTTCATTGCATCTTGAATCACCGCAATCCAAGCGCATACGAGAGATATGCCCAAAATACTGAAGGTAGATCTGTTTACCCGATTTTCAGATTTGTTACCAATTTTGTTCCTTAGACCTCCACGTGATCCAATTTGGCTAAGATCTCACTTTTCATGATTTCTTGGGCAGCAAGATTGAATGCCATGATTTAAAATCCACCAATATCTAATATATTTGCCAAGTTTACTCCATGTTATCTCTAATATCCAAAATCACCTTATTCCTGAAAAATACGCAAAAATACTCAATTAGCTCTCTTCAATTAAATAAGTATGGGGAATGAAATCAAATAAATCATGGTAAATGCATGCTTATCAGTTGAGTGTCATGAGTGTCATAAAATAAGATGCTTAGCCTCATTCTTTGTGTTTTATTTCATCATGAATAGCTAGTTGTGTAAGTTTTGGTCTCAATGATGCCATGTCATTATAATCCATCTTGAGCCTAAATGGTGGAGCTTTTAGCCATGGAAATTAAAAGATGCCTTGATTGGTGTTAGAGTAAACTCAGAATTGAGTATCTTACTCGCCTTGACTTGCTCTAGCTGATGCCACCTCTACCACTTTATTGCTTATGTCTGGTAAACATAGAACAATTATACAAAATTATCTACTTCTATTTCTCTGTCAAGATCAAAGTAAAGGTTAGATGTCTTACTAGCTTGACCTAGACACCCCGATTTCTACTCCAAAGAAGAGAGAGAGAGAGAGAGAGACCCAAGATTGAGTATTTGGCATTAAGATCAGAATTTTATGAAACTCACCACAACTCGATCAATTATAACTCCATGAACAAATCCCATTTCACCAAAAATTCTAAGAAATGCAACATTTTCCAAGACACCTTGGAGTTGATGTTTGTATTTTCCCTTTTGTTTCTTTTTGGAGATGTTAATGACTTGGCCCATTCACTTGGAAAGGAGGTGGCAACTGTCACAAGCTGGACTTACAAGTCGGTATAACCACTGCATTTATTACTAGCTGAGACATTATAATTCATAAGAAATTCATATATGATCATAAGAACAAGGCACTACTCATCGATTAAATTTCCGTCTAATTCAGAAAGCTATATGGCAAATCTTGGTGCCCATCGAAGCCCCCCCCCCCAACACACACACATACACACAAAGAAAAAAGCTAATGAAAAATGCCCAACACACACCATTTTTATTTTTTATTTTTTAATCCCACTTTGTTTTAGAGTACTCATTAAATTGCTTCACAAAAAAAAAGGAGAAAACAATGAGTGCCAAACAATGTGCAAGAATGTTTGTGGAAGTAGTAATCAGACAACCCTCATTTCAACCTCAAACACTGCCCTTCTGGTTGATTTTAAAGCCACGAATATTTAACAATTCAGTTTTATTTAACGCCCATCCGCACTATTTAGAAGCAATTTGAATTAAATTATTGAATAGCGCTTCAACCATTCCTTGTAATACTATTCAAAGCATCCACTTTGGCCTCCTATCATTAAGATCCCGGGCCAGACGAAGCCCATGTATAAATAAAACCTTCTGGTTGATTTTAAAGCCACGAATATTTAACAATTCAGTTTTATTTAACGCCCATCCGCACTATTTAGAAGCAATTTGAATTAAATTATTGAATAGCGCTTCAACCATTCCTTGTAATACTATTCAAAGCATCCACTTTGGCCTCCTATCATTAAGATCCCTGCCAAAAAGGCAAACAAGATCAGAAGCCCATGTATAAATAAAACCATCTCATCAACTCCATGACCATCTTTCTTCCTTCCCTATTAATAATAACAAGAGAACTTTAAAAACCATCAGTGTTTCTTACTCGGAAAAAAAAATGGCTGCCACCGCAACTACAATCTCTACAGCCGTCCTCCTCCTCCTTCTTCCACTGGAAATCTCAGCTGCCAGTGAGAATTTCATCATTACCAATTGCAAGACAACATTGTATCCTGACGTCTGCATCGCCAAACTCATCCCAAGAGCTCTCATGATCAACGAAAGTCCATCCAGTCTAGCTAGGGTAGCCCTTGATGAGAGCTTTTCTAGTGCAACAAGTGTCAATGGTCTCCTTTCAAAGAAACCCAGAACTGATAAGGTTATAAAGGACTGTATGGACACCATTGGAGACGCCATTGATCAGATGCGTATGTCAATTACGACACTTAAGGGAAACCTCGACATTGTAGCCATAGACAACGTGAAGACGTGGATGAGTGCAGCACTTACGAACGAGGATACATGTGAGGAGGGATTGGAATCAGTGAAATCAGATTTACTAGGTCCTGTGGTGGAAAGCAAGAAGTTGATAAGCATTACCCTTACCTTCATCAATAAGTTAGCTTGATTATAGTTTATCCGTCGCATCTAGGCTATTTTGCGTGGTGTTTCTCGATAGAATTTCTTTGCTCAAAAAAGAAGCAGAAGGAAACACCTATAGGGCACATTCTGGCCATATTATTTCATTGTGGTATCTGATATCGTATTAATTTATAAATTTAGTTGAGGTTTTGCAAAACAAAGTGTAGATTCCTCGAATGGACTCTCTATGGATATAATTGCCTCAATTCTTTGTGTTTAATTCCATCATGAATGGCTAGGAAGATGCCTTGATTGGTGTTAGAGACAAGTCAGAATTGAGTATTTGATTCACCTTGACTTGCTCAGGGTGACACTACCTCTACAAATTTTGTAGTTCTGTCTAGTAAAAATGGGACGGTTGGATAAAATTATCTACTCCTATTTATCAATTAGGATCACGAAAGGGCTAATATCCAACTAGCTTGACCTGGACACCAGAACCCCCCTTCCCCGTCTTTAAAAGATAGGAGAAAAAAAAAGTAGAAGACAGAGAGAGAGGGAGAGACCCAAAATTGAGCATTAAGATCAAAGTTTTAAGAAACCGACCTGAATTCAATTAATTATAACTCCATGAACAACAATTTCAGTTCGCCAAAAATACTAAGAAATGGAATATTTATCAAGACACCATCGAGTTGATGTCTTTGCCTTCTATTCTCTCTCTCTCTCTCTCTCTCTCTCTCTCTCTCTCTCTCTCTCTCTCTTTTTTTTTTTTTTTTTTTTGTTTCCTCTTCTTGGAGATGTTAATGGCTTGGCCCGTTTTCCAGCACAGGAGGTTGCGTCCGTCACATTTCGTACTTACAAGTCGGTATAAACATCCTATAGTCCAACAAGCCTTCTTTGTACTTTTAGATTCCCTCCACCGTCTTTTATTACTAGCTAATACATTAAAATTGATTTGAATTTGGTATTTCATCCTAAGTACTAGGCACTACTCGTCGATTAAATTTCATGGAATGTAGAAAATCTAGGTGCTCATTGAACGACAACCCCCGCCCCCCCCGAAAAAAAAATGTTCTAGGTCCCCATTAGGAACTAGGTCATGGCCATGTTTTCTAATACACTTCAAAGTAAATTAGGAATGGTCTTCCTAGATATGCCCTATCTTCGCAAGACTATCGTTCATTGTGGAAGCTTGGCACGCTTAGTTTGCGGAGCTATAGAACATCTTTCGCCAAACTCAAACACAATCAACTAAAAGATATAGAACAATCAAATTAATTTAATAAGCATGGTTCATCAACATCCCAAAGAAAAGGAAATAGCTACTCATTATCACAAAGTTCATAAGATATTTTCAATAAAGGAAATACCTTTATTCGTTCGGATTTTGGGAAAACTCAAAACAATAAAGTTTTAGATATTTTCGATATCGTTCCATTGCATCTTGAATCACCGCAATCCAAGCTCATATGAAAGAGACATGCCAAAAATACTGAAGGTAGATCTGTTTACCCAATTTTCAGATTTATTACCAATTTTGTTCCTTAGACCTCCACGTGATCCAATTTGGCTAAGATCTCACTTTTCATGATTTCTTGGGCAGCGAGATTGAATGCCATGATTTAAAATCCACCAATATCTAATATATTTGCCAACTATACTCCATATTATATTTAATATCCAAAATCAACTTATTCCTGAAAAATACACAAAAATACTCAATTAGCTCTCTTTAATTAAATAAGTATGGGGAATTAAATTAAATAAATCATGGTAAATGCATGCTTATCAGTTGAGTGTCATGAGTGTCATAAAATAAGATGCTTAGCCTCATTCTTTGTGTTTTATTTCATCATGAATAGTTGTGTAAGTTTTGGTCTCAATGATGCCATGTCATTATAATCCATCTTTAGCCTAAATGGTGGAGCTTTTAGCCATGGAAATAAGAAGATGCCTGGATTGGTGTTAGAGTAAACTCAGAATTGAGTATCTTACTCGCCTTGACTCGCTCTAGCTGTAGCCACCTCTACCACTTTATTGCTTATGTCTGGTAAACATAGAACAATTATATAAAATTATCTACTCCTATTTCTCTGTCAAGATCAAAGTAAGGGTTAGATGTCTTACTAGCTTGAACTAGACACCCCGATTTCTCCTCCAAAGAGAGAGAGAGAGAGAGAGAGAGAGAGAGAGAGAGAGAGAGAGACCCAAGATTGAGTATTTGGCATTAAGATCAGAGTTTTATGAAACTCACCACAACTCGATCAATTATAACTCCATGAACAAATCCCATTTCACCAAAAATTCTAAGAAATGCAACATTTTCCAAGACACCTTGGAGTTGATGTTTGTATTTTCCTTTTCTTTCTTCTTGGAGATGTTAATCGCTTGGCCCATTCACTTGGACAGGAGGTGGCATCCGTCACAAGCTTGACTTACAAGTTAGTATAAGCCTCTTCATTTATTACTAGCCGAGACATTAAAATTAATAAGAAATTGATATATGATCATAAGAACAAGGCACTACTCATCGATTAAATTTCCGTCTAATTCAAAAAGCTATATGGCAAATCTTGGTGCCCATCGAAGCCCCCCCCCCCAACACACACTCATAGACACACAAAGAAAAAAGCTAATGAAAGTTCCCCAACACACACCATTTTTATTTTTTATTTTTTTGTTAATCCCACTTTGTTTCAGAGTACTCATTAAATTGCTTCACCAAAAAAAAAGGAGATAACAATGAGTGCCAAACAATGTGCAAGAATGTTTGTGAAAGTCGTAATCAAACAACCCTCATTTCAACCTCAAAGACTGCCCTTCTGGTTAATCTTAGAGCCACGAATATTTAACAATTCAGTTTTATTTCACGCCCATCCTCACTATTTAGAAGCAATTTGGATTAAAATGTTGAATAGCGTTTCAACGATTCCTTGTAATGCTATTCAAAGCATCCGCATGTGCCTCCTATCATTAAGATCCCTACCAGAAAGGCAAACAAGATCAGATGCCCATGTATAAATAAAACCATCTCATCAACTCCATGCCCATCTTTCTTCCTTCCCTATTAATAATAACAAGAGAAATGTAAAAACCATCAGTGTTTCTTCCTCTGAAAAAAAAAATGGCTGCCACGGCAACTACAATCTCTACAGCCGTCCTCCTCCTCCTTCTTCCACTGGCAATCTCAGCTGCCAGCGAGAATTTCATCATTACCAATTGCAAGACAACATTGTATCCTGACGTTTGCATCGCCAAACTCATCCCAAGAGCTCTCATGATCAACGAAAGTCCATCCAGTCTAGCTAGGGTAGCCCTCGAAGAGAGCTTTTCTAGTGCAACAAGTGTCAATGGTCTCCTTTCAAAGAAACCCAGAACTGATAAGGTTATAAAGGACTGTATGGACACCTATGGAGACGCCATTGATCAGATGCGTATGTCAATTAGGACACTTAAGGGAAACCTCGACATTGTAGCCATTGACAACGTGAAGACGTGGATGAGTGCAGCACTTACGAACGAGGATACATGTGAGGAGGGATTGGAATCAGTGAAATCAGATTTACTAGGTCCTGTGGTGGAAGGCAAGAAATTGATAAGCATTACCCTTACCTTCATCAATAAGTTAGCTTGACTATAGTTTATCTCTTGCACCTAGGCTATTTTGTGTGGTGTTTCTCGATGGAATTTGTTTTCTCAAAAACAAAGAAGAAGGAAACACCTTATAGGGCAGATTTTGGCCATATGATCTCATTGTGGTATCTGATATCGTATTAATTTATAAATTTAGTTGAGGTTTTCTAAAACAAAGTGTAGATTCCTCGAATGGACTCTCTATGGATATAATTGCCTCAATTCTTTGTTGTGTAATTTATTTTCAAATGTAAGAAATAAAATTGCAATACAATTAGAATTTGAAGATCCTTAGCTAATTTTGAAAACATAATGTTGTAGTAGCACAAATCTTCGATAGAAAAGGTGTAGTCACACCGTTAGGGTTGCCTTTATTTAGGTTATTGATGCACCATGCCGTCAAGGGTTGTTCCTTCGCACCACCACCAACAAGATAAAAACATCCAACGACAAGATGAAGCATTTCTTGTACTCCCTCCAAGAGAGCCAAAAGTTACAGCACAACACTCAAAATAAACTAAAAAGTGAAAAGAGACATTGCAAGAAAGTAAATAAGAATGCAATGCGTGTGTGTATAATATGAATTACATAGTATACAAGGATGGAGTTGGGTTTATATTGGTCAAAAACCACACCTTACATCACTTGAGCTCCTCATGGTGATGAATTAGGCCATTAACCAACCTACCCCCACTTAAGTGGAGAAACAATTCCCTACTATTGGAGAATTAATAACCTTGTGCCTTCTCCACTAATCCAAAATAAATCACCTTCAACCAACCTTCCATTCTAAGTGGAGAATCATTTTCCATATTACACTCAAGGCTATGGATAGGAGTTAATCTATTATTGAAGTTGATGTCATTCGTGCTCCGGTTGCGATCTTCCATTTGAAGGAAAATTTCATCCTGTGGTGAAGCATAGATCTTACCTATGTAAACGTGTAAATGTGTTTGTTCACTATTTCCTATGTAATAATATATGAGATCATTCAATTACGAAGAACCTATTTGAAAAGATGCGATGAGATGGAGGAGATGGAAGCTCTAGGAAATTCGGAGGTGCCTAGAGAATCGGTCTTCCTGCGTTTGAAGCCTCCAGAGTTGCCTACCAATGGGGATAAATCTTATGCGGGAGTAGTGGGGAGTTCGTTATTGCGTGAGATCGATTCCCTCCCTTCTCCTATACAAGCGGGTAAGTTTCGCAGGATTGTAATCCCGCAACAGGAATACGAGCTGCAACGAAATCAGTTCCGTTTTTCTTTCATTGGGCGAGCTAATTTTCGCATCACTACCATGGATGAATTGCGAGAGCTAGCTAGGGGTGCTTGGAAATTGTCTCAAGGGGTGATCTTACATTCATTGGGGAAAGGGTTTATTTTCAACGATGGAGGCCGGATTTTAATATCCACTCTCCTCAACCAGCAGGTAAGTTGGTGTGGGATCGTTTCCCTGATTTACCTCTTGAGTATTGGCATGAGAAAGTGCTTCTTTCTATAGCAAAATCTGTTGGGAGACCTGTTTCTCTTGATAGACGAACTCGTCTTGGTTCTATTGGTCATTATGCTCGAATTTTGGTTGAATTGGAGGTCGATGTTGTTCGAGTGAATGAGGTTCAGATTGAGCGCCTTAAACCAGGAACTCTTTGAGTTTTTAGTTTTCTTCAGAAGGTAATTTTTTAGGATGATATTCTGCGGTGCTCATGGTGTAATCGAGAAGGCCACCTGGGTCTTCATTGTAGGTTTGCTTCAAAAGATTCTGTGGATGGTTTGCAGGTTCAGCCCTCTATCGTTCCTGCAGAAAACCTCCCAGTAGATAATCCTATTGTGGATGGGATTCCTACTGACGGTGTGAGAGTGCAGACTCCAAGGTCACTCCAACATCAGATTCGTGTGGCTCTAGAGGTAGCGAGTTTGGAGGACTCTATTTCATCCAATGAGGGTGCAGCAAATTCAATTTCAAATTTCAATTCAAATTTCAAATCTACAAGGGTGGTTCCCTCTGATGTGGTGATCGCGTCTAGCGAGAACTCTTCTCTTGATCTTTCTCTCTCTCAAAGTGATCCTTTTCAACTTCAAAAAATTTTAGATAAAGGCAAGAGTTCGATGTTGGTTGGTAATCTTTCAAAGAACGTAGTTACCTCTGTTGGTCCCACGACTAACCAACTTCCACCTAATTCGGCCACTAAGGATATTGGCTCTTTTGAACGGTTTGAAAAGCTTCATGAGAGGTGTAACAACCCCCGTTTTTCTAACCCGGAATCCGTATTGTAAGTCCGAGAACCCGAAGGTCTAGTCGGATTAATTTTGTGGAGTGTCCAGATAGGAGTCCATGATCCATATCCATAACCCATGGATCTGGATTCTCTTGTTGAAGAATCTGCCTTACTGGGAAGTTGGATCTCCGGTAGGATGCATGTGGTGTTTGGAGATGTCCGGAATGAAGGTAAGACATCCCCCATGTGTTGTTTAGGGCTAGGTTGTGTTTGGGTTTCAACCCCTTGAGCAAAGCACCCTTGTATAGCAATATACTTGGGGGCGGTTGCTAGTGGCGGTTGATTAAACCAAGCGACCGCCCGGTTCTGCTTGCAGGAAAATGCCCTATTTTGCCCCCTATTCGTTATAAATAGCATCCATCACCCTATTAAATCATTATTATGTTCGGGATTGCTATTTTGGGCGATTAGGCGGCAGTGGAAACATGCTAAAAGGTGGGCGAAGTGCTGTTAATGATCTGGAACCTTTTTCCTTCTATTCTTGGTGATTCTGATTAAGGTAATGAATCTCCATCTTCTATTCTCTTTTTTTTAACCTCTGATTGATATGAACCCATCCCCATTTTGTTAGTGGTTACCCAATTGATTTGTTGTATCTCCCTTTTCAATGTTCTTGATGAGATCCTATCCAAAAACGAATCCCCGCATTTGTTTAATGGATGGATCCCATCAAGGGAATGATTTGAGTAATAAATCTTTGTTAATTTTAGGGTTTCTTGTTACCCCCTTGTTCTAGACCTATTAAGCTTGAAATTCGGACTAAGATCATCCCAAAACGGATTGAAATCGGATGATAAAAAGTCTGATTTTCGGAGTTGGAAACTGTCTGAAACAGGGGCGGTCGCTTGTGGAGGTCGCTTAACTTAAGCAACCGCCACAAGCAACCGACTGGTTTCTAGTGACTGTGTAGGTTTGATTTTTGAATTGTTTTGACTTTTGACTCTTATACATTCTTGTAACCCTATGCCTAGGTGTTCTCTGTTTCAAATAAAAGTCTTATAATAGTTTTTGGATTGCAAGTTAGGGGACTTCTACTAAATTACAGGTAAGGACATGCATTCTTATTTATATGCAATTACATATACATGATGATTCAGCTGTTCTATTTACTATTCTTTGATCATGTAACTTGCTGTAATTGTATAAAGCATGTGAATCTTATTGTATACTTGTTGTTAGTGGTGTTCTTTGATGTACTTCATCTTTTATGATATTGCACAACAGTTCATGGTATGATAAAGAGTGATGTAGTGTAGTTGTGATGGAGGAGGTATTCCATTGGGATATCTTGGCTGGAGATATAAGAGGGTTGTGGTATGGGACACATGCTCACTGATGCCTCTAGCACTATCATGATTACTTGATGACATACCTAGGAGAGTCTAGAATTACATGGCTAGGTACCCCACATGCTATTACCCTTTCGGCAAGGGAATTGAAGCCGGGTGACCCGTGACAATGGTGACGTGACTATGTTTCATCCTACAGCGGTAACCAATCTGTGCGGAGACTCAGTGGTCCACTGTTGGTCATGCAATGGTAGGGTTGCATATGTTAGGGTTGGGCTCATGGACGTCCAAGGAACGGACCGGGTGTCGTGAGGAGTCATGAGAGCAACCGCCCCAATAATATGTGGATGACCATAGGGTTAAGGAGTGGAGTCCAACAGCGGTAGCCAGTCCGTGAGGGTTCTCACTCCTAGGTTGCGAAGGATACTGAACCGAGTTGGTTGGTGCCATAGGGGAAGTATCTGGTGTCACACCCAGCCCGCCGGGCCCGGTTAACCGCCCGACAACCCGTGGGTGCGAACCGTCATAGGATCCATGGTTTTAGTCTATCAATAATAATAAATACAAATACAGATAATCAAGAGCAAGAATAGTGCAATAATTAATAAAAAGGTTACAGGAGTCCAAATACTCCAATAAATATCCAAGAACGAACGAAAGAGGGAAAATCAAGAATCAAAAGTAATATCGAGTTCAACGGAAGCAAAATAAATAACTAAATAATCTTCATCTTCAGGAGGCTTCATGCTCTGCAAGTTCATGTATCACTGTCTGTGCCACATCAGCTTCAAACGAGAAGGCTCTTTCATACGAATCATCTCCAACTTCTGACGTTGTGCAACCATCTGTACAGTTTATATAATACATACAATGAAAGGAATGAGTTCCAACGAACTCAGTAAGGAACAAGCAATTCTCATATATATGTCAATACAATCCACGAATGCACATATGAAATGATATGGATGATATGCAGAAATATGAATGCTACTAAGATCTAACTATGCAAGTCTCTAATGGCTGACATGCTTTAAGATATACACCAGCCCTCCTTTGGGTAAGTCTCATCACTCTGATCCGGCAAGGACTGGTTACCTCTGTAGGGATCCTGGGCAAAGGGGTAAGTCCACACCTGGCTCTCAAAACCGTGGCTGGGGGTTAAGTCAACACTCTCTCACCACGACCATTGGCAATGAGTACTGGCGCATGTCGGGGTTTCTAATCCAATGCAAGGTCATAATGGTAACATACTATATGGAGTCCAGATACTTCCCCTATGGCACCAACCAACTCGGTTCAGTATCCTTCGCAACCTAGGAGTAAGAATCCTCATGGACTGGATACCTCTGTTGGACTCCACTCCTTAACCCTATGGTCATCCACATATTATTGGGGCGGATGCTCTCATGACTCCTCGCGACACCCGGTCCGCTCCTTGGACGTCCATGAGCCCAACCCTAACATATGCAACCCTACCATTACATGACCAATAGTGGACCACTAAGTCTCCGCACGGACTGGTTACCGCTGTTGGATGAAACATAGTCACGTCACCATTGTCACGGGTCACCCGGCTTCAATTCCCCTGCCGAAAGGGTAATAGCATGTGGAGTACCTAGCCATGCAATTCTAGACACTCCTAAGTATGTCATCCAATAATCATGATAGTGCTGGAGACATCAGCAGGCATGTGTCCCATTCCACAGCCTTCTGATATCCCAAGCTAAGATATCCCAAAGGAATACCCCTTCCATCACAACTACACTACAATCACTCTTTATCATACCATGAACAGTTGTGCAATATCATGAAAGATGAAGTACATCAAGGAATACCACAAACAACAAGTGTACAATAAGATTCACATGCCTTATACAATTACAGCAAGTTACATGATCAACGCATAGTAAATAGAACAACAGAATCATCATGTATATGTAATTGCATATAAATAAGAATGCATGTCCTTACCTGTAATTTAGTAGAAGTCCTCTAACTTGCAATCCAAAAACTATTATAAGACTTTTATTTGAAACAGAGAACACCTAGGCATAGGGTTACAAGAATATATAAGAGTCAAGAGTCAAAACAAATCCAAAATCAAACTTACACAGACACTGGAAACCGGCCAGTCGCTTGGGCCGGTCGCTTAAGTTGAGCGACCGCCACTAGTGACAGCCCCAAAAACAGAGAGTTACAGATCCGAAACTTAGGCTTCTGATCATCCGTTTTCAATCCGGATTTCGAGTGATCATGGCCAAAGTCTCGAATCTAACACTCCAAAAGACACTAGGTGAAAAGGAACCTAACAATTATTATAAATGGATTACCCAGAAACTTTCCCCTTGACTGGATTTATCCATTAACAAATGCAGGGATTCGTTTATGGACAGGATCTCATCAAGAACATTGGAAAGGGATTACAACAAATCAATTGGGTAACCACCAACAAAAAGGGGATGGGTTCAAATCAATTAGAGGTTAAAAAGAAGAGAATTGCAGATGGAGATTCATTACCTTAATCAGAATCACCAAGAATAGAAGAGAAAATGTTTCATATCATTAACAACACTTCAGACCTGAATCCCGCACATTTCCACAGCCGCCTAATCGCCCAAAATAGCAATCCCGAACATAATAATGCGTTAATAGGGCGAGGGATGCTATTTATAACGAACAGGGGGAAAAATAGGGCAAAACCCCGAAAACAGAACCGGGCGGTCGCTCCAGGCGGTCGCTTGGTTCAATCGACCACCACTAGCAACCGCCCCCATGTATATTGCTATACAAGGGTGCTTTGCTCATGGGGTTGAAGACCAAGTACAACCTAACCCAAATGAAGACATGGGGGAGATCTTAGTCCGAAAATGAATCTCAATAGGTCTATAATAAAGGGGTTAGGGTTTCATCATAACATATGGCTCATGAAAAGGTTATGATCACAGAAAGAGAAGGGAATGATTGTTATCAAGAAAATAACAAGAAATCATAGGAAATCTAGTTTAGGTTAATTGAAATATTACCCATGAGGTTTCCCTCACTTGGAAGGTTACAAAAGGTTTCCCGAAAGATCATAAAAGGATTAGGGTTTCAAGGAATTTATTTGGCTAGGGTTAAGATCATGATGATGATCATAGATCTCAAAGAATAGGATGAGATCATGGAATAGATGGTTGCAAGGATGCATCATCTTTTTCCTGATCTCAATCAAGAATAAGAACGAAGAAAGAATAATTAGAAATCCTAATTAGGTTAAACATGGATCATGAAGAAAATATAGTGATCAAGTTTAGGTTAACACAAATATCACCCAAGGGAAAGAGAAACAACGAATCAAGATTCACCCATGGGAAAGAGAAACAAAGAATGCACAATCTGAAAAAGTGTTGGGAAGTTTCCAACAAATAAAAGAACAATAGGGTTTCATATATGGTTACCTCTCATAAGAGTTGGTTACCTCTCATGAGAGTTACCCATAATTAACTCCCACAAAAACAACCCAAGATAAATAAAGGAACATCTCATTAGTATTTCAAAATAAAGAATGGAATTAGGAAGGGTCTACCAATGAGAGAAAATAAGGTTCTCAATTAAAGTGAAGGGAAAGAAATTCAAATCATACAATTAGGGATTACTAACAAGAATCCGTGTATCCCACGAAAAGACTAGGGAGAATAAAAATTCACCCTTAGGGCAAAGAATTTACAATCAAGAAAGGTTTTGAGGAGGGTCCAACGAATTAATAGAAAATAAAAGGGTTGCCAATTGTTCCAAGGAAAAACAAGGATCAACTCATCAATCATGAGGACACAAGGGAAGGTCATGGTAATAATATGAGACCTTCCCCACAATAATAAAGATAGGTAGGAAATTAGGGAAAGTATCATTAAGAGCTTTGGTGGAATCAAATTCAAGGATCATCGCCATATGGCTTCAAGATCATAGAGTGAATTGGGGGATTCACTCTAGGGTTAAAAGAATTAAAGAAGAGGTCATTACAGTAGTGTAATACCCTTCTCAAAATCAGAAAATCAGAAGTAGAGAAGAAAGAATGAATTAAAGAATAAACGAATTGAATACTAACCTTTTAGAAGAGAAACCGATGAAGAAATCTAAAGAGATGCTTGAGGATCTTCCTTGGCTTCGAAGGAGAGGATCTAGGGATCTTCCCACGTTCTCCCAAGGCTTAGGAACAGATTGAGAGTGAAACACATGGAGTTCCCCCTTTTAAATAGCACAAAGAGTTCAAGAGTTACTAGGGTTTCACCAAACTGACCAAATTGACCCTGTTGGTTGATTGGTTGCCAAAGAGGAAGTTCAAAGGTCGATCCCACACTATCTAGAGGTTTAGAAACATGGTGGGAATAGTTTACCACGAAATTAAAAGAAATAAAGCTTTTAAAAACCATCAAAACAGAAAATTACCAAAATGCCACTGCCTGGACAACTTATTCAAAAATAGGGATTTAATGGGCCTAACTTCAATATTTTTGGATGGGCTTCTTTCAACGCATCATACTACTTACCTAGTATGGAGGGATGTCTTCAAACCAGGTCCAACTAAGCTTTAGGTCCATCAATCAAGTTCTTCTTCACAAATAAATAGTTCAACACTAAATCAAGTAAGGTTTCCATAAGGAAACACCATCATCAATATCCATGGGTTTTGGGTCAAACACCATATCTTCTACTAAGATGGCCCACAAAGACATCTTCCTCATTTTGGGACATTGGATCAAACCTAAGGGAAAGGTCTGACATGGCTTCCTAAGATTTTAAAAGATAGTAAAACTGAAATCACGATCAAACTTCAAAGTCAACATTAAACAAAACCCGACTTCACCCAAAACAAATCGGGTCTTCGGGCTAGATTTGGGCTGGGTGTCACATCTGGACTCCATATAGTATGTTACCATTATGACTTGCATTGGATTAGAAACCCCAACATGCGCCAATACTCATTGCCAATGGTCGTGGTGAGAGAGTGTTGACTTAACCCCCAGCCATGGTTTGAGAGCCAGGTGTGGACTTTCCCTTTTTGCCCAAGATCCCTACAGAGGTAACCAGTCCTTGCCGGATCAGAGTGATGAGACTTACCCAGAGGAGGGCTGGTGTATATCTTAAAGCATGTCAGCTGTTAGAGACTTGCATAGTTAAATCTTAGTAGCATTCATATTTCTGCATATCATCCATATCATTTCATATATGCATTCGTGGATTGTATTGACATATATATGAGAATTGTCTGTTCCTTACTGAGTTCATTAGAACTCACTCCTTTCATTGTATATATTATATGAGTTGTACAGATGGTGGCTCAACGTCGGAAGTTGGAGATTATTCATATGAAAGAGCCTTCTCGTTTGAAGCTGATGTAAGACAGACAGTGGTACATGGACTTGCGAGGCATGGAGCCTCCTGAAGATGCTTGTGTGCACTTTTAGCAACCCATTGATGGCCGACGGAGGCAGATTCCCAGGATTTTGATGATGGTGTGAAGAAAGACTGGAGGACATCTTTACTTGCTAATTTAGAAAAACTAGTTTTTAGATTTAGAAAAGAAAACCAAAGAGAAGATTATCTAGTTTATTTATTTTGCTTCCGTTGAACTCGATATTACATTTGATTCTTGATTCTTTCCATTGGCTATTTCTTGGATATTTATTGGAGTATTTGGACTCCTGTAACCTTTTTATTAATTATTGCTCTATTTCTTGCTCTTGATTACATGTATTTGTATTTATTATTATTGATAGACTAAAACCGTGGATCCTGTGATGGATCGCACCCACGGGTTGTCGGGCGGGTAACCGAGGCCGGCGGGCGGGGGGTGTGACAAGAGGCCTTGTGGGGCCCTGCTGAATTCGATTAGAGTGGAAGACTCTTCTACGGAACAGAATTCGGTTTATGTGGAAGACTTTTCTACGTAACAAAATTCGAATAGATTGGAAGAAACTACATTGGACGTGAACTCTAGTTTGGAGCTTCAAGTGGGGTCATGCGGGGCCCAAAAGAATTTGAATAATTTTGGAGCAGCTTCTTTGGCCATGGACTCTAGTTTTGAAATTCAAAATTCCTTAGATGCGGCAAAGTGTTTTAATCCAATTGGTAAACTTCCTTTGGGGAGTTCACTAGTGGGACCTACAGATAAGCTCGAAAGTGGTTCGGCCACTCCTTTTGAATTTCAAAAAGTGCTTGTTGCAGGTAAGAGTTCTATGCAAATTGGAAACCCTTCTTTGGAGTGTTCATTGGTGGGACCTGAAGTTGCAAATATTATTAGAAGTTCAGCCATTGAAGGAACTACGGAGGATGATTTGGACTATTGTGGGGCCGATCAGAATTCGGCCAGGCTAGAGAGTTCGGCCAATGATTAAACTTTGCAATTGAAAGTAGTTCTTCCACTTTCGTCTTCGTCTATATCAGTGCGGGCTGAAGGTTCTCCTCATCGAAAACCTGGTCGTCCGAAGAAGAAGGCTCACGCAGTGAAGAAAGTAGTAACAAGTAAAAAGGTTTCAACAGCAGAGGAATTCAAGAAGGTAGATGCATCTTTAGCGAAAGTATCCACAGTGCATCAGAGCCTCCCATTGGGAGAGGATAGTGCTGCTATGTAACTATTGTTATGAAGCTTTTCTTAAAGATCTTGATTTGGATGCATCTAGACGTCCTACATTTCGTTTCTGATGACTTAGTTGTTGTCAATTATGAGTAGGAACCAGTGAGGAAGGGTGTATTGGGGGCAATTGTTGTTGCGGGTGAGCAAGGTAGGTACTAATTGCTGTATTTCTTTTCTTTTTCTTATTTTCGTTATAAAATGACCCTTTTAGCGAAGAAAAAAAAAAGGAGTTAATCTACTCAAATTACGTTAACCCCATTCATGATAATGGCCATGAACGGTTATGAAGATAACCTAGGCTTGAATGTGTGTTGACTCTGTCCGAAGAAAGAAGCCCACCTCATCACATATGACAAAAATCTTTATGGCTCTCATATGAATTCCAATTGATATTCTTCGGCAGTACTCATGGCTCAAATTTCAGTCTAGTTCAAAAAGTTTTGCGGCAAATCTAGGTGCCCACTAAGATGGTCATTAAGAAGAGGACTCGATACAAAGCCCATGGGAGAATATCTAATAAAAAATTGTATAAGGTGTGGTGTGTACATGTATCCATATTTTTTATGGTTAATCCATCTCTACTTCGGGTAATCGTTAGATTTTCTCTTTATCTAGGAAATGACAATTTGCACCTCCATACATTCTAAATACTTCTCTTTATCCTCTAGAGAATTTTTTATACGGTAATTAATGTAAGCTTTTCTTTGACCAAAAAAAGTTACGATTTTTATGATAGGGTTATGTACGAAAGCTAATACATGGCCCAACATGAAAATGGCAGCGATAGCTTTGTCCAAGTCTGGCCCTGTTACAAAGTCCAAACAACCCCATTAAGGCACGAGTTGGGACATTGGGTAATCCATTACTGATAACCCACAAGACAAGGAAAAAAATCAGTTCATCATGACAAATGGTCATATGTTGAGTGGCCACATCTATTAGCCCAATTATGCTCTTTTAGAGTGTCATGGTAATTTTCTTTTGAACTTTTATTCATTTTGGCCAGGTTATGTGTACCTAGACTAAATCATTGGGGTAGTTCTATAATTATTTACATATAAAATAGGACTTTGTCCAAACTCAAGATGTGTTTGAACTTTTCATCTCAAACTATGAGGTGATGATTTTTTCAAACTAAGTCAACTCCAGTGGTTGGGTGGCATGAGATTGTTAGCATAAATATTGACCTGGAAAAAAACATGCTTACCCTCATTCTTTGCGTTTAATTCCATCATGAATAGCTAGGAAGATGCCTTCATTGGTGTTAGAGACAACTCAGAATTGAGTATTTGACTCACCTTGACTAGCTCAGGGTGACACTACCTCTACAAATTTTGTAGTTATGTCTAGTAAAAATGGAACAGTTGGATAAAATTATCTACTCCTAATTATCAATTAGGATAACAGTAGGGCTAGATATCAAGCTAGCTTGACCTGGACACCAGAACCCCCCCCCTCTCCCCTGTCTTAAAAGATAGGAGAAAAAAAAAGTAGAAGACAGAGAGAGAGGGAGAGACCCAAAACTGAGCATTGAGATCAAAGTTTTAAGAAACCCACCTTAATTCAATTAATTATAACTCCACGAACAACAATTTCAGTTAGCCAAAAATACTAAGAAATGCAATATTTATCAAGACACCATCGAGTTGATGTCTTTGCCTTCTATTCTCTCTCTCTCTCTCTCTCTCTCTCTCTCTCTCTCTCTCTCTTTTTTTTTTTTTTTTTTTTTGTTACCCCTTCTTGGAGATGTTAATGGCTTGGCCCATTTTCCCCCACAGGAGGTTGCATCCGTCACATTTCGTACTTACAAGTCGGTATAAACATCCTATAGTCCAACAAGCCTTCTTTGTACTTTTAGATTCCCTCCACCGTCTTTTATTACTAGCTAAGACATTAAAATTGAGATGAATTTGGTATTTGATCCTAAGTACTAGGCACTACTCGTCGATTAAATTTCATGCAATGTAGAAAATCTAGGTGCTCATTGAACGACAAACCCCGCATCCCCCAAAAAAAAATGTTCTAGGTCCCCATTCAGAACTAGGTCATGGCCATGTTGTCTAATACACTTCAAAATAAATTAGAGATGGTCTTCCTAGATATGCCCTATCTTCGCAAGACTATCGTCCTTTGTGGAAGCTTGGCATGCTTAGTTTGCGGAGCTATAGAACATCTTTGGCCAAACTCAAACACAATCAACTAAAAGATATAAAACAATCAAATTAATGAAATAAGCATGGTTCATCTACATCCCAAAGAAAAGGAAATAGCTACTCAGTATCACAAAGTTCATAAGATATTTTCAATATTTTCAATAAAGGAAATACCTTTATTCGTTCGGATTTTGGGAAAACTCAAAACAATAAAGTTGTAGATATTTTCGATATCGTTTCATTGCATCTTGAATCACCGCAATCCAAGCTCATACGAGAGATATGCCCAAAATACTGAAGGTAGATCTGTTTACCCGATTTTCAGATTTGTTACCAATTTTGTTCCTTAGACCTCCACGTGATCCAATTTGGCTAAGATCTCACTTTTCATGATTTCTTGGGCAGCAAGATTGAATGCCATGATTTAAAATCCACCAATATCTAATATATTATCCAAGTTTACTCCATGTTATCTCTAATATCCAAAATCACCTTATTCCTGAAAAATACACAAAAATACTCAATTAGCTCTCTTCAATTAAATAAGTATGGGGAACTAAATCAAATAAATCATGGTAAATGCATGCTTATCAGTTGAGTGTCATGAGTGTCATAAAATAAGATGCTTAGCCTCATTCTTTGTGTTTTATTTCATCATGAATAGCTAGTTGTGTAAGTTTTGGTCTCAATGATGCCATGTCATTATAATCCATCTTGAGCCTAAATGGTGGAGCTTTTAGCCATGGAAATAAAAAGATGCCTTGATTGGTGTTAGAGTAAACTCAGAATTGAGTATCTTACTCACCTTGACTCGCTCTAGCTGATGCCACCTCTACCACTTTATTGCTTATGTCTAGTAAACATAGAACAATTATATAAAATTATCTACTTCTATTTCTCTGTCAAGATCAAAGTAAGGGTTAGATGTCTTACTAGCTTGACCTAGACACCCCGATTTCTACTCCAAAGAAGAGAGAGAGAGAGAGAGAGAGAGAGAGAGAGAGAGAGAGAGAGAGAGAGAGAGACCCAAGATTGAGTATTTGGCATTAAGATCAGAGTTTTATGAAACTCACCACAACTCGATCAATTATAACTCCATGAACAAATCCCATTTCACCAAAAATTCTAAGAAATGCAACATTTTCCAAGACACCTTGGAGTTGATGTTTGTATTTTCCCTTTTGTTTCTTCTTGGAGATGTTAATGACTTGGCCCATTCACTTGGACAAGAGGTGGCATCCGTCACAAGCTGGACTTACAAGTCAGTATAAACCTCTTCATTTATTACTAGCTGAGACATTATAATTAATAAGAAATTGTTATATGAGCATAAGAACAAGGCACTACTCATCGATTAAATTTCCGTCTAATTCGGAAAGCTATATGGCAAATCTTGGTGCCCATCGAAGCCCCCCCCCACCCCACACACACACACACACACAAAGAAAAAAGCTAATGAAAGTTGCCCAACACACACCATTTTTATTTTTTATTTTTTTTGTTAATCCCACTTTGTTTCAGAGTACTCATTAAATTGCTTCACAAAAAAAAAGGAGATAACAATGAGTGCCAAACAATGTGCAAGAATGTTTGTGAAAGTCGTAATCAAACAACCCTCATTTCAACCTCAAACACTGCCCTTCTGGTTAATCTTAAAGCCACGAATATTTAACAATTCAGTTTTATTTAACGCCCATCCTCACTATTTAGAAGCAATTTGAATTAAATTGTTGAATAGCGTTTCAACCATTCCTTGTAATGCTATTCAAAGCATCCGCATGTGCCTCCTATCATTAAGATCCCTACCAGAAAGGCAAACAAGATCTAAAGCCCATGTATAAATAAAACCATCTCATCAACTCCATGCCCATCTTTCTTCCTTCCCTATTAATAATAACAAGAGAACTTTAAAAACCATCAGTGTTTCTTCCTCTGAAAAAAAAATGGCTGCCACGGCAACTATAATCTCTACAGCCGTCCTCCTCCTCCTTCTTCCACTGGCAATCTCAGCTGCCAGCGAGAATTTCATCATTACCAATTGCAAGACAACATTGTATCCTGACGTCTGCATCGCCAAACTCATCCCAAGAGCTCTCATGATCAACGAAAGTCCATCCAGTCTAGCTAGGGTAGCCCTCGAAGAGAGCTTTTCTAGTGCAACAAGTGTCAATGGTCTCCTTTCAAAGAAACCAAGAACTAATAAGGTTATAAAGGACTGTATGGACACCTATGGAGACGCCATTGATCAGATGCGTATGTCAATTACGACACTTAAGGGAAACCTCGACATTGTAGCCATTGACAACGTGAAGACGTGGATGAGTGCAGCACTTACGAACGAGGATACATGTGAGGAGGGATTGGAATCAGTGAAATCAGATTTACTAGGTCCTATGGTGGAAGGCAAGAAGTTGATAAGCATTACCCTTACCTTCATCAATAAGTTAGCTTGATTATAGTTTATCTCCCACAACTAGGCTATTTTGCGTGGTGTTTCTCGATAGAATTTGTTTGCTCAAAAAAGAGGACGAAGGAAACACCTATAGGGCAGATTCTGGCCATATGATCTCATTGTGGTATCTGATATCGTATTAATTTATAAATTTAGTTGAGGTTTTGCAAAAAGAAGTGTAGATTCCTCGAATGGACTCTCTATGGATATAATTGCCTCATTTCTTTGTTGTGTAATTTATTTTCAAATATAAGAAATAAAATTGCAATACAATTAGAATTTGAAGATCCTTAGCTGATTTTGAAAACATAATGTAGTAGTAGCACAAATCTTCGATAGAAAAGGTGTAGTCACACCGTTAGTGTTGCCTTTATTTAGGTTATTGATGCACCATGCCGTCAAGGGTTGTTCTTTCGCACCACCACCAACAAGATAAAAACCTCCAAGGACACAATGAAGCATTTCTTGTACTCCCTCCAAGAGAGCCAAAAGTTACAGCACAACACTCAAATAAACTAAAAAGTGAAAAGAGACATTTCAAGAAAGTAAATAAGAATGCAATGCATGTGTGTGTATAGTATGAATTACATAGTATACAAGGATGGAGTTGGGTTTATATTGGTCAAAAACCACATCTTACATCACTTGAGCTCCTCATGGTGATGAATTAGGCCATTAACCAACCTACCCCCACTTAAGTGGAGAAACAATTCCCTACTATTGGAGAATTAATAACCTTGTGCCTTCTCCACTAATCGAAAATAAATCACCTTCAACCAACCTTCCCTTCTAAGTGGAGAATCAATTTCCATACTCCACTCAATGCTATGAATAGGAGTTAATCTATTCAAATTACGTTAACCCCATTCATGATAATGGCCATGAACTGTTATGAAGATAACCTAGGCTTGAATATGTGTTGACTCCGTCCGAAGGAAGAAGCCCACCTCATCACATATTACAAAAATCTTTATGGCTCTCATATGAATTCCAGTTGATATTCTTTGGCAGTACTCATGGCTCAAATTTCAGTCTAGTTCAAAAAGTTTTGCGGCAAATCTAGGTGCCCACTCAGAAGGTCATTAAGAAGAGGACTCGATACAAAGCCCAAGGGAGAATATCTAATAAAAAGTTGTATAAGGTGTGGTGTGTACATGCATCCATTTTTTTTATGGTTAATTGTTGTAAATATGTTTAAAACTTTATATAAATATTTATTTTAATTGTGTCTTTTATCAATGGTTTTATTTAGTCCCACATCGGGTTGAAAGGATCTGATTATGTGGTTTATATATAGTAAGAGCCCATGTATTATTAATTTGCCTGAACCCTATAGTGACCCTGCCATGATTATATATATATATATATATATATATATATATATATATATATACTAGCAAACTTACACACGTGCAAATGCACGTGACCATATATGAAGGATTAAGAGAGTGAGATCTTTGAAATTATTTTATGAGATATCTCGATATGCAATAAAATAAAGACAAACGCAAGATAAAAAGTGATAATTTTCTAGGGAGAATGGTATGCATCCCCAATTAAAGGAAAGATAAAGCCTTGCCTTCTACAATCTCTAAATTGAATTCTAACTGAATATTGGAAAAATCATTTTCAAATTCAATATCCTAGTTAATACCTAAGGATAATAAAGTGAAATGTTTTTCTTTCTCTCCAAAAAATTAACAAAGTGAGTTGAATACCCATAATCTCAAATTATCCAAATTCTTTTTCTAATAACTTATGTTCAAAGAGGGGTCATCCCATTGAAGTTTGGATTTTTAAAATTTTCTGTTTTGGTGATTGTTTAACATTCTAAGTAGTAATGGGACAATATTGATTTTTCTTGCCCTGTTTAATTTCTAGATAAGTCAAAAAGTCAAGAGGTTTATTGTTTGAGACCTACCCAAGGAAAACTAAAGGATGTGCGACTTTCGTATAATGGGCAACATTGTAACACCACGATGTTGTAATCAAATCTCAAAAAACAAATACAAAGGTAACTGTGATCAAATTACCCTCTTTACAAGTCTCCACTGCTCCATTCACCATTCTTTGCAAGTCAATAGACCAAAGAGGAGTCAAATCTTTCTAAACCATAATATCGTCATCGAGAAAGAGGATCTTGTCTAGTTTTGGGTAAACTTCGGGAAGGTAGAACCTTAAATGGTTCAGCATTGACAAGTATTTGGGATTTTTATATTTGAGATTTTATCAGCACCAGCAGAAAGGGAGGAAGGGTGATTAGCCTTGAAGTAAAATTCTTTTATTCCTGCAGATTGAAGATGACGTAGAACTGGACAAGAAGAGGAATTGAGCCACTTGAAATCATCAACATGATCAACTTGGACTGTTGCAACTGTGGAGAATTGACAGGGAACCACATCTTCATGGCAAGCTGGCAGCAAAGTTCAGCTTATCAGTGACTATATGGAGCACATGCTTCTCTGGTTCCTTTGCATGTAACACTGAAGAATTGACTACTACAGATGTCACAAGTACATTGTCAGAGAAAATGGCATAATGGTAGAGAGAAGGATCTTCAAGCTTGTCTTTGTTTACTCCCTACTTCCACAATCCAACAAGAAATAATCAGTTGTCAAAAGTAACGGGAGACAATGCAATGGCTTGGGAACTATCTTTGCAGCAAGCTGGATCAAGAATGCACTTTTCCTTTTCATCTCATTTATGTTCCAGTTACAACTCTTCATTATATTTATATTTAGAATCGAAAATTTCAAAAGTTACTCCTTGAGAACCAGGTTGTAATATAGCCTTCAGAAATCTATCCAAAACTCAAATCTCAATTCCAATCTTAGAACTAATATACTACAGATAAAATCAAGAAAATAATATGAAAGCCATCAAAAACTTGACTTAAAAAAAATCTTGTTGATGTCAAACTCTAACAAAGACACATAAATTAAAATACAAATTACAAACAGAATTAAGGTGCCATCAATTGGTAGTCTCTGCTCAGAACTTTGAGGGTTGGATTAACTTCAGAATTACATCTGATAGCAGTCATCCACAGAATTGGTTCCACAACAACTGTAGTCATTATCTCACAATCTCCACACTTTTGATACACTATTCTAAACAGCTCTCCATCAGACGGCCATAAAATCTTAGAAGAGGATTATGAATCATGACTCCAAAGTGAAAAATTAAGGGTAAATCCCCGATGTCTGATCATCACAGCCTCATCATAACCACAAGGCTAGTAAGATGAAAATAACACAACGCTTATTATGATTCGGGGGGTAAGATTCATAATTTCGCCCATTACAATTGTTTTTTCTCTTGATGATCTACTCTAGGGAACAAATGCAGACACCAATCTAGGAGTCACACTTAGTGAATGCCCAATGTCCAAAAAACGACGAAATAGCACTAAAAGCAAAGCAAATAGGTTAGATAATACAAAAGCAGATGGTGGAAGGTGAAAAGGTGAAAAGGTGTTCTTCACTAAAAAAAAAAATAATAATAATAATAATAATAATAATAATAATAATAATAATAATAATAATAATAATAATAATAATAATAATAATAATAATAATAATAATAATAATAATAATAATAATAATAATAATAAGAAAGAAAGAAAAAAAAAAGACTCATACAGACAACTACCTACTGCTAGTACTCTAAGCATGTATTCCGGGATTCACGGTCAGCTGAGCCATAAGAGTCCACACAAAAATGTCAGCAAATCAATTCAAGTTTTCAAGAAACAGACTGAAAAACTGCCAGAGTGGCTGGTTCTAGGCTTCTTGCAAGACCATGTCAAAAGAAAAAAAGAAGAAAAAAAATGACTGAGAGGAACATTGAAGAGTTCTCTTGGCATGTTCAAAAGCATAAATTTATTGCTCACACATAAAACCTCAACTACATGAGAATATCACGTACCAAAACTTGGAGAGGATAAGGAATATGTGATTCATGAGGTTGGAAATTTGTCTAACACAGCACCTCCCTGCAAAACAAGTATTTCATCAGAAATCCAAAAATTACAGAACTAACATCACTATAAATGAACTTCAAGAATAACACTAAGAATAACACTGGATATATTGTTAACATTGATATAGACTGGTTCCAAAAACTTAACCTAACCTAATCCTACAAATCCAATATACCCATTCACAACCAATAACCAAAATAGTCCAAATGGAAGTGTAAGAGTGTCTACCACTCAGGTAAGAAGTGCACGAAACATACTCACCATGGGGTTAAGTACATGTCATGTATCCAGGTCTTTTTCTTTTACCTTTAGCTTGCTGATCAGTATTATTGTATGCTTATAGTTTCTCTTTATTTTCTTAATTGTTGTTTCTAGTTTTTAGGAAAGTACAGATTAAAGTAGATTGTAATTCTCCTTCTATTTAGTAATATCGTAATAGAGAGAGGACTGCTACCAAGTTGTGTTTCTCTTGCAAACGTCTCCTATCCTTTTCTCTTCTTATTATTATTACCCATGTTACATCTAGCCAGTTAGTGACTATTTATTCCCATGGTACCCAAGCATTCAAGTGACTGAACACCAGATATTGATCCAACCTTTTATGCTGTTTTGAGAGTCCTCCCAAAGGAAAAGCTTGTGTACTGTATTGCTTGCACCAATTAGGATCCGTGCAGCCTATCAACTTTCAGGACTTTGATTAATAGTGATTATCATGAGTTAGACCTTTTTATCAAGCTTTGAAGGATTAAACAATTTATAGTCTATTTTATGGAGATCATGCCTGTAGTTGCAGTTTCTGGGAATTTTTTTCCTGAATTTTCTATGTCGCTGTTGCATACTACCTAACCAGCTGATGCAATTGAGATATGAGGGCCGGTCTTACCTAGAGGGAGACTTGATCCCAGTTTGAATGAATTTTGGTGGCTTGGTTACCACACCCTACTGGCCACTTCATGATACGGGATTTTTATTTTTATTTTACTACAGGCATGATATGAGCAGATTAGGAGAAACAACAATACATTCAGTCAGCTTCAGATCTTTTTGAAGGCATAATAAATCTAAAAAGTAACAACCAAACATGAAAACAATTGATTGTAAATTTGAAATATAATGTGTGTTTACCTAGAAATACAAGTCGAGTAACTGCCTCAGTTCTTGAAGCCCAATACAATGAAAATAGGCAGGATCATCAAGAAACATAAAAGGCTAGCAAGTTTCAAGCTACCTTGCTCCATCTTCCCTTCATGAGAGGAGGAGATTGAGAGAAATTGAGAGAGATAAATACCTTTCGTCATAGGAAGAGATTGAGAGGGATTAAAATATGAATGTTCCAAATTCGTCGTGAGAGGAGATTGAGAAAGATCGAGAGAGATTTAGAGAGATCAATCATAAGAAGAGATTGAGAGACATCGGGAGAGATTGAGAGAGATTGAGAGAGATCGATCATAGGAAGAGATCTGAGTGGGATCGAAGATAGGAAGAGATTTCAGAGAGATTCCGGAGAGATTGAGAGAGATTAAAACTTAGAACCTTCCAAATCAGGAGAGATTGAGAGAGATCGATCACAGGAAGAGATTGAGTGAGATCGAACGGAAGAGATTGAGGGTGATTAAACCGTGAATCTTCTAAATTCGTTGTGAGAGGAGATTGAGAGAGATTGGGAGAGATTGAGAGATTAAAACATGAATCTTCCAAATTCGTATAGGAATATTATATATATTATTAAAAATTAAAATGTCATAGATATCCCTACAAAAATAACTAAAGAGAAAAAAATAGTAAAAAACTAATGAAATTTTAAAAAAAGATAAGGATAAAAAAGGATAGAAAAAGATTTGCGGAAAAAGAAGAGTACGTGCTTTTATAATAGTAGTATGATATATATATATATATATATATATATATATACTTGGGACTTGGGTCGTGGGCTTTGATTCGGAAGGCCCAGTTTGTCATGGGCTATTTTGGAAAGCCCACTACTGGGTGAATACGTGGAGATGCCATTTGAGTGGCACTCTCCTGTAGGGAGGTCAGCTGGAGGTACCTTGCTGAAGAGAGTTGAGCTGAAAGGTACCCTCACAGCCTTACCCTTTCACCCACAGCCTTTGGGGCTCTATATAAACACAATTTCGTGCTCATTCTTGACACACAAAATTCCTCCTCCTCTTTCTCTCTCTCTCTCTCCCTGTTATTTTGTTAAGCAGCAGTGAACATAACCTAATTATACCTTGAGTAAACCTTTCTGGGGTGCAACCTTAAAGGTTTGGGCTGACTGATCTTGGGGTGAAGACACTTTTAGAACCCGTATTGCACAATTCGGGGTGTCTAAATACCTTAAAGAAAGTACTTCATGTACATTTCAGCTCTAAAGGAGTATTGTGATTACAACAACAGTTCTGGTGTACGTGCAGATCCCTCAATCGTTTACAACAAGTTTAAGGTATTTAGAATTTTCTACTATGGCTACTGACAACACTGACGTAGTCAACACAACCGTTGGAAAAGTGACCAACATGAAGGACTCTGCAAACGTAGTGCACATGAGAAAGTCACTGAGAACAGCACTCCTCTTCCATCTCTGCAAACTTCACAACCACCAACCGGAAAGTCAGATTTTGACAAAATCGAGCAGTTCAAAGGTGAGAACTTTAAACGTTGGAAGCAAATGCTATATTTCGCACTTATGGAGGTTGGGATAGCATTTGTGCTGAGTGAACCCCAACCTGATGAGTCAGGTGATCCTACATTCGATTAGAAAAGGATCGAATGGTTCACTGCGGATTTCAAATGTAAGAATTGCATTCTAAATGCGTTGTCAAATGAGTTATACAATGTGTATAGCTCTTTTGAATTTTCTTATGAAATCTGGGAGGCATTAGTCAAGAAGTATACTCTTGAGGATGCCGGTAACTTAAGGTTTGGGTTTGTGGTTGAAACCTTTCTGGAGTTTACGATGGTCGATGGGATTAGCATCTCTGACCAAGTAAACAAGTATCAAGTGTTGGTGGGGAATCTGGCAAAAGAGAATATCATTCTGCCAGATGCCTTTGTGACTAGTGCCTTGATACATAAGCTTCCTTCCTCTTGGAGTGCCTTCAAGGTCTCAATGAAACAGAAGAGGAAGGACTGGGCCTTTGACAGTGTTGTGGTTCGGATCAGAATAGAAGAGAGGAACCGACTTAGGAACGAATCTAGTAGTTCCAATAAGCCTAAGGCCAACTTGGTAGAGACTGAACAGAAAAAGAAATTTAATAAGTCTCTGAAACCCAATCAAGATGCTACCTTCAAAAAGAAGAAGAGAGCATGCTTCAAGTGTGGCAAACCTGGGCATTTCATTAAGGATTGCAAGGTAAAGAAGAAAGGAGGATCAGAGAAAGCAAGGGCTAATTTGATTGATTATGAAATCTACACTGCAATGATAATAGAGGCTTTTGTAGTTGAAAAGTCAACATCCTGGGTGATAGATACAGGTGCTACCAGGCACATTTGTGGAGATAGGAGCTTCTTCTCCAAGTACTCTGATGCTACTAACAAGATCTTCATGGGAAATTCTCAACCAGCCAATGTAATCGGAAAAGGACAAATCACCCTGAAGCTTACCTCTGGAAAAATTCTGAAGTTGGAGAATGTTCTCTATGTACCAGATATAAGGCGAAATCTGATCTCTGGTCCGCTCCCGAATAAAGCGGGTTCAAACTGTCCTTTGAAGCGGACAAAGCAGTTCTCTTGAAAAATGATGTATTTATTGGAAAAGGTTATCTAAATGATGGCCTCTTTGTATTGAGTATTACTGAATTAATAAATACTTCTGATTCTGCTTATGTTTTTAATTCTTTTGATTTATGGCATGGTAGACTAGGTCACAGTAGTGCACCTTATATATCTCAATTATGTAAGTTGGGCATTATACATAATGTTAAACCACCACTGACTAAATGTCAAATTTGTGTTGAGGCTAAATTTACAAAGAAACCTCATAAGTTAGTGGATAGGAAAACGAATTTGCTAGAACTAGTGCATAGTGATTTATGTGATTTCAAATCACAAGAATCAAGAGGTGGTAATAAGTATGTTATCACCTTTATAGATGACTGTTCTAGATATACTATGATATATCTACTGAAATCTAAGAATGAAGCCTGCAATGCCTTTCTGTCTTATAAAGCAGAAGTAGAGAATCAACTTGGAAGAAAGATAAAAAGGCTAAGAACTGACAGAGGGTCAGAATATTTCAGCCTTAGTAAATTCTTTGAAGAGAATGGCATTATTCATGAAACCACTGCCCCATATCAACCAGAATCTAATGGGATAGCAGAAAGGAAAAATCGTTCATTTAAAGAGATGATGAATGCAATGTTAATCAGTTCTGGCTTACCACTTGACTTGTGGGGGGATGCAATATTAACTTCATGTTATGTTTTAAACAGAATTCCCCACAGGAAAACTGGAATGATACCATATGAAAAATGGTATTTAAGGAAACCAAGTGTAAAACACTTGAGAACATGGGGTTGTTTGGTCAAAGTGGCCATTCCAGAACCTAAGAAGCGAAAAGTTGGTCCTAAAACCATTGACTGTGTGTTTTTAGGATATGCAGTACATAGTTCTACATACTGTTGCATGGTTATAAAAACCATTGAAGAAATTTGTGAGGAAAATTCAATAATTGAGACAAGGGATGCTGAATTCTTTGAAAGAATATTTCCTTTTAAATTTAATAGACTTGATAGTGAGTCTGGAAGTAGTAGTATGAATCATGGAAATGATTTGGCTACAACCGCTGATTTATCTCATGAATTGACACAAGACAGTGGAAATGAGATAATATTGACTCCAAGTGGAAATGAGAATCCTATACGGAAAAGCAAAAGACGAAGGAAAGCTAAATTTTCATCTGATGAGTGGATAGTCTATCTTATAGACAATGACCCTCTCACTTATAGTGAAGCGATTACTTCTCGGATGCTTTGTCTTTTTGGAAGGAAGCTATAAAGAGTGAACTAGATTCCATCATAGCTAACCACACTTGGGAATTGGTAAATCTTCCTCAAGGTTCAAAGGTGTTAGAAACCAAGTGGATATTTCGAAAGAAATTGAAATCTGATGGTTCCTTAGATAAGTTTAAAGCCAGACTTGTAGTCAAAGGTTTTAGGCAAAAGAAAGACATAGATTACTTTGACACCTTTGCACCTGTAGCAAGAATAACTACAGTGAGAGTTCTCATGGCTATTGCATCTATCTACAATTTGGTGATACACCAAATGGATGTAAAAACAACATTCCTAAATGGGGAATTGGAGAAAGAGATTTACATAAGACAACCAGAAGGTTATGTATCTCTTGGTCAACCTTGGTCAACCTTGGTCAACCTTATGTATCTCTTGGTCAACCTAATAAGGTTTGTAAATTAGTCAAGTCATTGTATGGGTTGAAGCAAGCACCCAAGCAATGGCATGAGAAATTTGATACTGCTCTCATTTCAAAGGGTTTTAGTGTCAATGATTCTGAAAGGTGCTTATATAGTAAGTTTCATCAAGGGAAGGGTGTTTTTATTCTACTTTATGTAGATGACATGTTGATCATGGGAACAAGCCTAGAAATAATTAATCAAACTAAGAAACTGCTATTGTCTTTATTTGACACCAAAGATTTGGGCACTGCTGATGTAATTCTGGGAATTAGAATCATCAGAAAAGAAAGAGAAATTATACTCTCTCAAGCTCATTATGTGGAAAATATGCTTAAGAAGTTTGGTTTTATGATTCCCGTTCGTTCAAAACTCCTTTAACTATGGAAAGTAATTTTCAGAAAAATATTGGAGAACCAGTAAATCAGAAGAGGTACTCACAGATTATTGGATCTGTAACATATTTGATGAACTGTACTAGGCCAGATATTGCTCTAACAGTTGGAAAATTGAGCCAGCATACTCATAATCCTAGTAAAGAGCATTGGCTTGGAATTGAACGATTACTTCAGTATCTTAAGGGTACTATGCATTATGGACTTCACTACAGTGGAAATCCCTCTGTCTTGGATGGACATTGTGATGCTAATTGGATCTCAGATTCAAGAGAAACACTAGCTACAAGTGGATATGTGTTTATACTAGGTGGAGGAGCAATCTCATGGAAGTCAGTTAAGCAATCATGTGGAACATCTTCTACAATGGAAGCAGAATTTGTAGCTTTGGAAAAGGTGGAAGTGAAGTTGAATGGCTTAGAAACATGATTGCAGATATACCTCTATGGCCCAAACCAATGCCACCTATATCGCTGCACCTGTGACAAGAAGCAGCTATAGGAAGAGCCAAGAATCGGGTATATAATGGAAAAAGAAGACATATACGTCTTCGACATAATCTTGTAAGGCAATATATTGATGAAGGAACAATTGCAATTGATTACGTGAAATCATAGGAGAATTTAGCTGATATGTTCACTAAAGCTATGCCTACAAGAGCTTTTAATGAAGCACTTATGGGAATGGGATCAAGACCTGTGACATAGGTCATGTGACGGACACCCAACCTATGTGAAGAGGTTAAATCCTGAATTAGGTTCAAAGGGTAAGCAACGAAGTCACTAGAAGACCTGTTTGTACTACTATACCCATTCTGAATAATTATAGTAAAGTAGTACCACCATATTGTTGATAGGATGAGTAACTGACTCTTAATCAAGCATAGCTCACGAAATGTGGGGGTGTGTCAGATGTGGTGCACGCCTAATGCTGACCTAAACAGATATAGAGGGTGAGGCCGCCTTCAGTTGGAAATATTACATAGGTAAAGTTCCTTAAATATATGTGAGACCAAGATTCGAGACAAGGCCGATAAAAATGTCTATTTTTCTTTATAAAGGGGGTGTTAAGAAGGTCAACCAATTGGATATGAATGGTGAAGTAGCAAGCTACACTGAAGAGGATAGGTTCAAGAAGTCAGACTTCACCGGTACTCTGTAGCGTGCTTTATCAGATCTAGTGTAGATTCAAGTCCGAAAGACATCTACAACGAAGTGTCCTATTGTGTCTAATGTGTTCACTGCTGCTTGAGTCTTCAGCCTTTGTATTTGAAGTTTTAACCATTGTGGGGGATTGTTGTAAATATGCTTAAAACTTTATATAAATATTTAACTACTGGGTGAATACGTGGAGATGCCATTTGAGTGGCACTCTCCTGTAGGGAGGTCAGCTGGAGGTACCTTGCTGAAGAGAGTTGAGCTGAAAGGTACCCTCACAGCCTTACCCTTTCACCCACAGCCTTTGGGGCTCTATATAAACTCAATTTCGTGCTCATTCTTGACACACAGAATTCCTCCTCCTCTTTCTCTCTCTCTCTCTCTCTCTCCCGTTATTCTGTTAAGCAGCAGTGAACATAACCTAATTATACCTTGAGTAAACCTTTCTGGGGTGCAACCTTAAAGGTTTGGGCTGACTGATCTTGGGGTGAAGACACTTTTAGAACCCGTATTGCACAATTCGGGGTGTCTAAATACCTTAAAGAAAGTACTTCATGTACATTTCAGCTCTAAAGGAGTATTGTGATTACAACAACAGTTCTGGTGTGCGTGCAGATCCCTCAATCGTTTACAACAAGTTTAAGGTATTTAGAATTTTCTACTATGGCTACTGACAACACTGACGTAGTCAACACAACCATTGGAAAAGTGACCAACATGAAGGACTCTGCAAACGTAGTGCACAT
This sequence comes from Hakea prostrata, assembly GCF_041222555.1. NCBI lineage: Eukaryota > Viridiplantae > Streptophyta > Magnoliopsida > Proteales > Proteaceae > Hakea > Hakea prostrata. The sequence continues at coordinate 14,060,256 of NC_142608.1, forward strand.
GAGAAAGTCACTGAGAACAGCACTCCTCTTCCATCTCTGCAAGCTTCACAACCACGAACCGGAAAGTCGATTTTTGACAAAATCGAGCAGTTCAAAGGTGAGAACTTTAAACGTTGGAAGCAAATGCTATATTTCGCACTTATGGAGGTTGGGATAGCATTTGTGCTGAGTGAACCCCAACCTGATAAGTCAGGTGATCCTACATTCGATCAGAAGAGGATCGAATGGTTCACTGCGGATTTCAAATGTAAGAATCGCATTCTAAATGCGTTGTCAAATGAGTTATACAATGTGTATAGCTCTTTTGAATTTTCTTATGAAATCTGGGAGGCATTAGTCAAGAAGTATACTCTTGAGGATGCCGGTAACTTAAGGTTTGAGGTTTGTGGTTGAAACCTTTCTGGAGTTTACGATGGTCGATGGGATTAGCATCTCTGACCAAGTAAACAAGTATCAAGTGTTGGTGGGGAATCTGGCAAAAGAGAATATCATTCTGCCAGATGCCTTTGTGACCAGTGCCTTGATACATAAGCTTCCTTCCTCTTGGAGTGCCTTCAAGGTCTCAATGAAACAGAAGAGGAAGGACTGGGCCTTTGACAGTGTTGTGGTTCGGACCAGAATAGAAGAGAGGAACCGACTTAGGAACCCCATTAAGGCACAAGTTGGGACGTTGGGTAATCAATTACTGATAACCCACAAGACAAGGCCAAACATCAGTGCATCATGACAAATGGTTATATGTTGAGTGGCCACATCTATTAGCCCAATTATGCTCTTTTAGAGTGTCATGGTAATTTTCTTTGGAACTTTTATTCATTTTGGCCAGATTATGTGTAACTTGACTAAATCATTGGGGTAGTTCTATAATTATTTACATATACAATAGGACTTTGTCCAAACTCAAGATGATTTGAGCTTTTCATCTCATACTATGAGGTGACAATTTTTTCCAACTAAGTCAACTCCTGTGGTTGGGTGGCATGAGATTGTTAGCATAAATATTGAGTTGGAAAATAACATGCTTACCCTCATTCTTTGTGTTTAATTCCATCATGAATAGCTAGGAAGATGCCTTGATTGGTGTTAGACACAACTCAGAATTGAGTATTTGACTCCCCTTGACTAGCTCAGGGTGACACTATCTCTACCAATTTAGTAGTTATGTCTAGTAAAAATGGAACAATTGGATAAATCTATCTACTCCTATTTCTCAATAGGGATCACAGTAGGGCTAGATATCCAACTAGCTTGACCTGGACACCCCCCCCCCCCCCCCACTTTAAATGATAGGAGAAAAAAAAGTAGAAGACAGAGACAGAGGGAGAGATCCAAAATTGAGCATTAAGATCAAAGTTTTAAGAAACCCACCTTAATTCAATTAATTATAACTCCACGAACAACAATTTCAGTTTGCCAAAAATTCTATGAAATGCAATATTTATCAAGACACCATCAAGATTATTTCTTTGCCTTCTATGCTCTCTCTCTCTCTCTCTCTCTCTCTCTCTCTCTCTCTCTCTCTCTCTCTCTCTCTCTCTCTCTCTCTCTTATTTTTGTTTCCCCTTCTTGGAGATGTTAATGGCTTGGCCCCATTTTCCAGCACAAGAGTTTGCGTCCGTCACATTTCGTACTTACAAGTCGGTATAAACATCCGATAGTCCAACAAGCCTTCTTTGTACTTTTAGATTCCCTCCACCGTCTTTTATTATTAACTAAGACATTAAAATTGATATGAATTTGGTATTTGATCCTAAGTACTAGGCACTACTCGTCGATTAAATTTCATGCTATGTAGGAAATCTAGGTGCTCATTGAACAACAACCCCCCCCCCCCCCCCAAAAAAAAAAAAAAAAAAAAAAAAGAGTTCTAGGTCCCCATTAGGAACTAGGTCATGGCCATGTTGTCTAATATATGGCACGTACATCCATCTCTTTTTTTTTTTTTTATTTCCTTCTTTGTTTTAGAATACTTATTAAATTTTTTGTGAAAAGAAAGGGGCAAAGAATGTGTGCCAAAAAATCTGCAAGAATGGTTGTGAAGGTCCTAACCAAACAACCCTCATTCCTTCAACCTAAAACACTTCCCTTCTGGTTAATCTTGAAACCATGGATATTTATGATTCAGTTGCTCTTCACGACTGTCCTCACTATCTAGAAGCAAATAGAATTAATAGGTTGAATAGCTTTTCAACCATTCTTTGTAATAGTATTCAAAGCATGTACTTTTGCCTCCTATCATTAAGATCCCTACTAGAAAGGAAAACAAGATCTAAAGCCCATATATAAATACAATCCTTCTCTCATCAACTCCATATTCCCATTTGTCTTCCTTCCATATTAATAGGAACAAGAGAACTTTCAAAACCATAAGTGCTTCTTTCTTTGAAAAAGAAAAAAGGTCGCCACGGCAACTACAATCTCCATAGCGATCCTCCTCTTCTTTCTTCCACTAGCTTTCTCTTTGAAATCCCTCAGATTTCTAAACCTTTTACCAATGGTTTTAGGACCGCAAACTCGGAACTCGAGTAGGCAACAACTATGGGCCATACGAGTCAAGTCTGAAGGTTAACAAATGGATCCCATGGTAGTGGATGACCCTACTGATGACTCGACCACTCTCTTAGAATTTAAGAGGAGAGAGAGTCAATCATGAAAGCATTAAGAGGATATTTTGGCACGTCCATAAACCGATGAAGGAAGACCCCAAATGCCGATGTAAATATACCCAAAAGTAGGCACTAGAAAGACCTTTCAACCAAGCTGAAAATCACCGGATTTGGATGCCAGTTAAGGGGCAACCAAGGGCTAGTCGACAGGGCTGGGTTGAGAGCCCCTTGTCCAGTTTGGGGCAAATTCAGGAAACCGGGTTTTAAACCCTTTTTTATACCTCCACTCATCATAAAACATATTTCTTATTGCTAGAGTGGGGATGAGGGCTTGGGAGAAGAGAAATCCAAGGAGATTTGTGAATTCTTTAAATGCGGCATCGCATCGAAGCTTGATTTATCGCGGTAACACTTAGAAAGGTGAGTGTTCTTGAAAACTCTTTTCTTTAACCTAGTTTTAATGGTTTATATCATCATTGAATGCTAGGTTTGAGTAGTTGGGGTTATAGGATTGCAATAAATGCTTTCTATTACTTCTCTTTGTGTCTCCCAACGTTTTTGAGAGAGGGTTATATGAATCATTGCATTCAAAACCGATTTGAACCTCTCAGAGATGCCCATGGGCATTCGCGAGAGCCAATTTTGTGGCTTTTTGTTTGAAGCCTAAGTGGGATGATTGGTTGGCACTCTGGGAACCCTATTGCTATTTATTTGAAGACCCCAAAGTCCCGCTTCGTTCTGATTTCAAATCGGAGCATTAATCTAAAATTTTGCTCAAAACCAGTTTGGTGGGAGGTTGATCGGCATGTCAACTAGCCATGTAAACCTAGGCAACTGCCCCTATAAGCCTATGCAACCGGCTATTCGACCGGCCATATTCGGGATGTGTGTTTTGGCCCTCTTTTGAACCCCAATTGATCTCAATTGTTACTCACTCATTTTCTTATGTAACTTGTTTTGGGTCTAATTACACACTCTTTGATGAGCCTTGTGGGGCTTTGGAGAGCTTTACTAACTTGAAAGGTGAGGAATATACATAATCATATCTTGTATGAATGATGAGTTAATTAAATCTTCAATATTTTGAAATCTTGTAATCTCTTATAAATTGTGTGTGATTTTGCGCGAATGGAAGATAATGTTATTTTTATATTTGTTTATATTTCGAATTTCATGAATTGTCATATGAGAATGGTGTGAATGTGTGGGCTTGATTTTGAAACTATGTTCTCTTATACTTATATACCAACTAGGTTTGTGGGTCATCCATTACCCATTACTCCTATTTCTCTGTCAAGATCAAAGTAAGGGTTAGATGTCTTACTAGCTTGACCTAGACACCCTAATTTCTCCTTCAAATCAGAGAGAGAGAGAGAGAGAGAGAGAGAGAGAGAGAGACCCAAGATTGAGTATTTGGCAATAAGATTAGAGTTTTATCAAACTCACCACAACTCGATCAATTATAACTCCATGAACAAATCCCACTTCACCAAAACTTTCGAGAAATGCAACATTTTCCATGTAACCTTGGAGTTGATGTTTATATTTTCTCTTTTCTTTCTTCCATGAGATGTTAATGGCTTGGCCCATTCACTTGGAAAGGAAGTGGCATCCGTCACATGCTGGACTTACAAGTTGGTATCAACCTCTTCATTTATTACTAGCTGAGACATTAAAATTGATAAGAAATTGATATATGATCCTAAGAACAAGGCACTACTCATCAATTAAATTTCAGTCTAATTCAGAAAACTATGTGGCAAATCTTGGTGCCCATCAAAGCCCCCCCCCCCCCCAACACACACACACACAAAGAAAAATGATAATGAAAGTTGCCCAACGTATGGTGAGTACCTCCACCTCATTTTTTATTTTTTTATTATTTTTTTTATTCTTATTATTATTATTATTATTATTATTATTATTATTATTATTATTATTATTATTATTATTATTATTATTATTATTATTATTATTATTATTATTATTATTATTATTATTATTATTATTATTATTATTATTATTATTATTATTATTATTATTATTATTATTTTCTTAATCCCACTTTGTTTAAGAGTACTCATTAAATTGCATCACCAAAAAAAAGGAGCAAACAATGAGGGCCAAACAACGTGAAAGACTGGTTGTGAAAGTCGTAATCAGACAACCCTCATGTCAACCTCAAACACTGCCCTTTTGGTTAATCTTAAAGCCCCGGATATTTAACAATTTAGTTGCATTTCACACCCATCCTCACTCTTTAGAAGCAAACTGAATTAAATGGTTGAATAGCATTTCAATCATTCCTTGTAATAGTATTCAAAGCATCCACTTTTGCCTCCTATAATCAAGATCCCTACCAGAAAGGCAAACAAGATCAAAAGCCCATGTATAAATAAAACCCTCTCAACAACTCTATGCCCATCTGTCTTCCTTCTAGATTAATAATAACAAGAGAACTTTAAAAACCATCAGTGTTTCTTCCTTTGAAAAAAGAAAAAAATGGCTGCAACGGCAAATACAATCTCTACAGTCGTCCTCCTCCTCCTTCTTCCATTGGCAATCTCAGCCGCCAGCAATAATTTCATCATTACCAATTGCAAGACAACATTGTATCCTGACGTCTGCATCGCCAAACTCATCCCCAAAGCTCTCATGATCGAAGAAAGTCCATCCAGTCTAGCTAGGGTGGCCCTCAAAGAGAGCTTTTCTAGTGCAACAAGTGTCAATGGTCTCCTTTCAAGGAAACCTAGATCTGATAAGGTTATAAAGGACTGTATGGACACCTATGGAGACGCCATTGATCAGATAAGCATGTCAACTATGACACTGAAGGGAAAGCTCGACATTATAGCCATTGACAACTTGAAGACGTGGATGAGTGCAGCACTTACGAACGAGGATACCTGTGAGGAGGGATTGGAATCAGTGAAATCGGATTTACTCAGTCTTGTGGTGGAAGGCAAGAAGTTGATTAGCATTACCCTTACCTTCATCAATAAGTTAGCTTGATTATAGTTTATCTCTCGAGTATAGGCTATTTTGCGCGGTGCTTCTAGATAAAATTTGTTTTCCCAAAAAAAGAGAGAAGGAAACACCTTATAGGGCAGATTCTGGCCATATGATTTCAATGTGGTATCTGATATCGTATTAATTTATAAATTTAGTTGAGGTTTTGCAAAGCGAAGTGTAGATTCCTCGAATGGACTCTCTATGGATATAATTGCCTCAATTCTTTGTTGTGTAATTTATTTTCAAATATAATAAATAATTGCAATACAATTAGAATTTGAAGATCCTTAAGCTGATTTTGAAAACATATTGTACTAGTAGCATAAATCTTCGATAGAAAAGGTGTAGTCACACCGTTTGTGTTGCCTTTATTTAGGTTACTGATGAGCATACCGTCAACGGTTGTTCCTTGGCACCACCACCAACAAGATAAAAACCTCCAACTAGTAGATGAAGCATTTCTTGTGCTCCCTCCAAGAGAGCCAAATGTTATAGCACGACACTCAAAATAAACCAAAAAGTGAAAAGAGACATTGCAACAAAGTAAATAAAAATGCAATGCATGTGTGCATATAGTATGAATTACATAGTATACAATGATGGAGTTGGGTTTATATATTGGTCAAAAACCACACCTTACATCACTTGAGCTTCTCAAGGTGATGAATTAGGCCATTAACCAACCTACCCCCACTTAATTAGAGAAACAATTCCCTACTATTGGAGAATTAATAACCTTGTGCCTTCTCCACTAACGCAGAATAAATCACCTTCAACCAACCTTCCCTTCTAAGTGGAGAATCAATTTCCATATTCCACTCAAGGCTATGAATAGGAGTTAATCTATTCAAATTACGTTAACCCCATTCATGTTAATGGCCATGAACGGTTATGTAGATAACCTAGGCTTGAATATGTTTTGACTTCATCCGATAAAAAGAAGCCCACTTCATCACATATGACAAAAATCTTGATGGCTCTCATATGAATTCCAATTGATATTCTTCGGCACTACTCATGGCTCAAATTTCAGTCTAATTCAAAAATTTATGCAGCAAATCTAGGTGCCCACTAAGAGGGTCATTAAGAAGAGGACTCACCGCAATGCCCATGGGAGAATGGCTAATAAAAAGTTGTATAAGGTGTGTTGTGTACATGCATCCATTTCCTTTTATGGTTAATCCTTCTTTGCTTCGGGTAATCATTAGATTTTCTCTTTATCTAAGATTTAATGACAAGTCGCACCTCCGTCCATTCTAAATACTTCTCTTTTATCCTCTAGAGAATTTTTTTTATAGGGTAATTAATGTAAGCTTTTATTTGACCGAAAGAAGTTATGATTTTTATGATAGGGTTATGTACCAAAGCTAACACATGGCCCAACGTTAAAAAGGCAGCGATAGCTTTGTCCAAGTCAGGCCCTGTTACAAAGTCCAAACAACCCCATTAAGGCATAAGTTGGGAAGTCAGGTGATCAATAACTGAAATCCCAAAAGATAAGGCCAAAAATCAGTGCATCATGACAAATGGTTATATGTTGAGTGGCCTCGTCTATTAGCCCAATTATGCTCTTTTAGAGTGTCATGATATTTTTCTTTGGAACTTTTATTCATTATGGCCAGTTTATTTGTACCTTGACAAAATCATTGGGGGTATTTCTATAATTATTTAAATATACAATAGGACTTTGTCCAAACTCAAGATGATTTGAGCTTTTCATCTCATACTATGAGGTGATGATCTTTGTCAACTAAGTCAACTCCTGTGGTTGGGTGGCATGAGATTGTTAGATATTGACCTAGAAAATAACTTGCTTACCCTCATTCTTTGTGTTTAATTCCATCATGAATAGCTAGTGGTGTAAGTTTTGATCTTAATGATCTGATGTCGTTAGTCTTGAGCCTAAATGGCGAAGATTTTAGACATGGAAATAGGAAGATGCCTTGATTGGTGTTAGAGACAACTCAGAATTGAGCATTTGACTCGCCTTGACTTGCTCAGGGTGACACCACCTCTACCAATTTATAAGTTATGTCTAGTAAAAATGGAACAATTGGATAAAATTATCTACTCCTATTTCTCAATAAAGATCACAGTAAGGGTTAGATATCCAACTAGCTTGACTTGGACACCACGATCCCCCCCCCCTTTAAAAGATATAGAGAGAGAGAGAGAGAGAGAGAGAGAGAGAAACCCAGGATTGAGCATTAAGATCAAAGTTTTAAGAAACCCATCTTAATTCGATCAATTGTAACTCCACAAATAACAATTTCACTCCGCCAAAAATTCTAAGAAATGAAATATTTATCAAGACACCATCGAGCTGATGTTTGTGCCTTTTTTTTTTTTTCTCTCTCTCTCTCTCTATCTCTTTCTTGGGGATGTTAATGGCATGGCCCATTTTCTAACATTAGAGGTTGCATCCGTCACATTTTGTACTTACAAGTCGGTATAAACATCCTATAGTCCAACGGGCCTTCTTTATACTTTTAGATTCCCTCCACCGTATTTTATTACTAGCTAAGACATTAACTTGATTTTATTTTTTTTTTTTTTCCTAAACCCGGCACTACCCATCGATTAAATTTCAAGCTATGTAGCAAATCTAGGTGCTCATTGAACAACCCCCCCCCCCCCCCAAAAAAAAAAAAAAAAAAAAAAAAAAAAAGTTCAAGGTGCCCATTAGGAACTAGGTCATGGCAATGGGAAAATAGATAATGAAACTTGTTTAATGTATTGATAAGCATGCATTAATCATTATTTATTTGGTTTAATTTCCCATACTTAGTTAATTAAAAGAGAGCTAATTGATTATTTTGTGTTTTAGAAATCCCAACTGGTGTAATGAGCACCCTCTTGAGAGAATAGTAATGGGTTTTACATTTTGAGATTGAGGTTGAATCAGAAAATAGGAACTCCAGGTAGTCCGAAAGGTTTGACCATCTAGTTTTCTTGTATTGCCTTGTGCTTATGGTGACAAGTTGAGACCGATTTTAGACTATTTAAATGTGAAGTGAAATGAAGTATAAAGTGAAAAATAAAAAAATAAAAGAAGAAAAAGATCTGCTAAAGTTTAAAGTTTAGACCTCCTTCTTAGTAACCGGATCTCGGTTTCACCAACATCGTGCCTCACGTCAAACAGTTGGAGTGTCTTCGATCCAGTCTAGGCCTGTAGCCTAGTTGGCTTGAGTAAGTAAGTTCCTTAAGACCATTTGGCTTGAGAGCGACTGACCCAACACTCGTTATATAGGCCATCTAGAAAGCTTAAGAGGCAAGACATTGCACGGACTAGAATTGTGAGCATTAAAGAAATAAGTGAATTAATGTGCTTATAAAGGTGAAGTGTCTAAGAAGGTCAATATTGCTTAAATTTTGAGTTCTTGATATTATATGGTACCTAGATTAGTCTTATCTGAGGGTGAACTGGTAGGCTGAAGATAAGAGGAGACTTCTCGATTGAATTGTTTGCCTAGAGCTATACTCAAGAGAGGGTGTAAAGAGCTTAAGTGTGGGGGTGCCTATATTCTCTTCAATCTTTAATGGAGTGTCTTAGTCTTGGAATCTATTTTTTTACTCTTACTATTGCCAGAATAATTAGAAGAGCACTTAAGAATTTTTTGTGTATATTCTCTACAAACACTCACGAGACACTAACTCTCCTTGGGGTTTAAAGGCTTGTTGCACATGCTAAGTACAACCGTGACTCCTACGAAAATGAGTTAGGTTTTTCTTTATTTATTTCCCGTATTGCATTTATTGTTTCGTTTTGCTTGAGAACTAGCAAACACTCAAGTGTGGGGGTATTTGATAAGCATGCATTTATCATTATTTAATTGATTTAATTTTCCATACTTAATTAATTAAAAGAGAGCTAATTGATTATTTTTGTGTATATTTTTCAGGAAAAATGTGATTTTGCTTATTAGAGATAATGTTGAGTAAAGTTGGCAAATACATTAGGTATTGGAGGATTTTAAATCATGGCATTCAATCTTTCTGCCCAAGAAATCATGAAAAGTGAGATCTTTGCCAAATTGGAAATAGGTGGAGGTCTAAGGAACCAAATTGGTAATAATCGATCTGAAAATCGGGTAAACAGACCTACCTTCAGTATTTTTGGCATATCTCTCTTGTATGAGCTCCGATTGTGGTGATTCAAGATACTATGGAACAATATCAAAAATATCTACAACTTTTTAGTTTTGATGTTATCCAAATTACGAACGAATAAAGGTCTAATCGATGGGTAAAGAGAGGGGATTCATTGTGTGCGGGAGACATAAAAGAGAAGCCAGCCACAGAGAAGAGGAGAAGACGGCGAACGCGGATCTTGCCTCTCATCTCTCTCATTGCTAAAGAAGAAGACCACATCTCTCTCTCTCTCTCTCTCTCTCTCTCTCTCTCTCTCTCTCTCTCTCTCTCTCTCTCTCTCTCTCTCTCTCTCTCTCTCTCTCTCTCTCTCTCTATGTTTCATCTTTATTTGTCTTATGAACTTTGTGATAATGAGTAGCTAGTTTCTTTTCTTTGGGATGTAGATGAACCATGCTTATTTTATTAATTCGATTGTTTTATATCTTCTAGTTGATTGTGTTTGAGTTTGGCCAAAGATGTTCTATAGCTCATCAAACTAAGTGTGCCAAGCTTCGGCGAAGGAGGATAGTCTTGCGAAGTTAGGGCATATCTAGGAAGACCATCCTTAATTTGCTTTGAAGTGTAGAGTTATATCGGTTAGGGAAAAGCATTGGGGATTCGAAATCCCAAAGATCTTCATGTATTCATAGTTAAATTTTTTGCACTTATGAATAGATTTAGTTTAAATTTAGTTTTAGTTGAATTCAATCTTAGTAACTTAGCCTTTTAGTTCCCCATAATTTGACCCCGTACTTTCTGCTAACTAGATTAGTATAGTATTTTATTTTTGATTGGTTAGCGACACAATCATGTATGGCGTGTACATCCATCTCCTTTTTTTGTTAATCCTTCTTTGTTTTAGAATACTTATTAAAAAAAATATTCCAAAAGAAAGGGGCAACAAATGGGTGCTAAAAAATCTGCAAGAATGGTTCTAAAGGTCCTACCAGACAACCCTCATTCCTTCAACCTCAAACACTGCCCTTCTAGTCAATCTTAAAACCATGGATATTTATGATTCAATTACACTTCTCAATTGTGCTCACTATTTAGAAGCAAATAGAATTAATAGGTTGAATAGCTTTTCAACCATTCCTCGTAATAGTATCAAAGCATGCACTTTTGCCTCCTATCACTAAGATCCCACCAGAAAGGAAAATAAGATCTAAAGCCCATATATAAATACGATCCCTCTCTGATCAACTCCATACCCATTTGTCTTCCTTCCATTTATTAATAACAAGAGAGCTTTCAAAACCATAAGTGTTTTTGAAAAAGAAAAAAGGTCACCACGGCAACTACAATCTCCACAACGATCCTCCTCTTCTTTCTTCCACTAGCATTCTCTGTGAAATCCCTCGGATTTCTAACCCTTTTACCAATGGTTTTAGGACACAAACTTCTCTTTGTGTATCCTTAAGTTTTTGAGAGAAGGTTATATGAATCATTGCATTCAAAACTGATTTGAACCTCTCAGAGATGCCCACGGGCATTCACGAGAGCCAATTTTGTGGCTTTTGTTTGAAGCCTAAGTGGGATGATTAGTTGGCACTCTGGGATCCTATTGCTATTTATTTGAAGACCCCAAAGTCCCGCTTCGTTCTAATTTCAAATCGGAGCATTAATCTAAAATTTTGCTCAAAACCAGTTTGGTGGGAGGTTGATTGGCCTTTCAACTAGCCCTATAAGCCTACGCAACCAGCCATTTAACTGGACTTGTAAGCCTATGCAACCGGCTATTCGACCGGCCATATTCGGGATGTGTATTTTGGCCCTCTTTTGAACCCCAATTGATCTCAATTGTTACTCACTCATTTTCTTATGTAACTTGTTTTGGGTCTAATTACACACTCTTTGATGAGCCTTGTGGGACTTTGGAGAGCTTTACTAACTTGAAAGGTGAGAAATATACTAAACCATATCTTGTATGAATGATGAGTTAATTAAATCTTCGATATTTTAATATCTTATAATCTCTTATAAATCGTGTGTGACTCTACATGAATGGAAGGTAATGATATTTTTATATTTGTTTATATTTCGAATTTCATGAATTGTCATATGAAAATGGTGTGAATGTGTGGGCTTGATTCTAGGACTATGTCCTTTTATACTTATATACCAACTAGGTTTGTGGGTCCCCCATTACCCTAGTGACCTTATATATATAAGTACATGAATGCTAGGTGTCTAGAAGTGTTTGGCTAGGTCCTATGAGCATTAAGTAAGCCTACTGCCTTCATGGGATGGTAGGGTTGCATATAATAGATATGGGCTCATGGGCGCTGATGAGCGGTAACCAACCCGTGGAAAATTATGAGCGCTTCTTGTCCATTATATATGGATGACCATAGTATTGAGAAATGGAATCCAACAGATTTCTCCCATTGAGGATCTCATTTCTAGGTGGATAAGGATATCAGACCAACAAAAACCTCCCGTTGAGGAATGATATCTGGACCATATGTAGTATGACACTGTATGACTATGCATTGGGCCTAGAGTTGCCCTTGACCGCGCTAGTTCTCATGTCAAACGGTGATGTGTGAGAGTGGTGACTTATATCCCCAGCCATGGATTGATGTGACTTGACCCAACAACCGCAGAGAATACAATAGATGTGAAATCCAGCCCTATCCTAACCCCGACCCTGACCCGGATCCATTGATGTTTGTAGGTCCGAAGACCCGGAGTGGTGGGAGAAGAGACTTGTGGGCCCTCGTAGTTGATGATTTGGTGTATGACTCAGAGCCTATGGACATTGACAGTGATGCCCCTTACTTGGATACACTATCAATATTCGATGAGAAATTGCACCTAGAAGAGGGGAAGCTTAGTTGAAGTACTTGATGCGCTTTCGGTCTTTTTTTGAAGGTATTTCTCTAATCTAGACTTGTTGATTGACTTGTAAGAGAAAACCCAACTCATTTTGGATCAGTTTGGCCTTCCAATTCCCTATTTGAAGTTGTTGTCATGGCTTGGTCGACTAGCCCAGTCGACCAGTCAGTCGATAAGCAAATTATTAAATATGAAAATAAAAAATTTCTTGATTATTTTAAGCCTACTTATTGGGACCTCGTGAATAGAACCCTACCTAATCATTTGGACTCCAGAGAATGAGGAGGGAGCTTCCCAAAGCCATTTCTTGGAGTTTGTGAAGAATATTTGTCTCAATCATTGCATTTCATCTCCATTTGCTTCCTCAAGGTATGTTTTCTCTCTCTCGTTCTCTATTCAACTCATTCCTCTCCTCTTTCTTGCTGTTGAGACCATGACTAAAGTGCTGCAACCTTGCAAACACTTAGTCATGTGTTTCCCCTTTCATTTACATTAGTTTCCTTCCATTCTTGCTATAGCATATCATTTTGATTATTAGCATTGCATTTCCATGATTCTTTTCATTCCAACTTGTTTCTTTAATCTAAATTGATGTGTATATGTATGCTAGGTCTGATTTGTTGTTGGTTTATGATTCTAATCTACTTCTTATCACTTCCTTAGCTGATTCCCCCATTGTTCCTTGCCATTGCAACAAATTCCAATTCAATTCTTGATGTTTAGCATATAAAACATAGGGTTTCAATTTGGGTATTCCTAATTGGATCATTAGATTATGATAATACTTGCTAGGTAATGTTCTTATACTATTCCTAACAATCCCTCCAAGTTTCGGATCGATCTGAGCCCCGGAAGCTAGGTTTTGGACCAAAAATCACTATTCAGCTCGTCACTGTTCATCTTCGTAGACTGCTTTGTCGATTCAGTCAGTCTACCAGTCAGTCGACCAGCTGAGAACAGAAATCTTGTACTTCCTCGATTTGCTCCGTTTGAATTCCGATTTGATTGTTTCCTTCTCTAATGCTGCTCATATGTTGTCTAGGGTACAAGCACTGATTTGGGGACTATTCTAAGTGATACTTTGTATTATTTTTTATTCAATTAAGGTAAGGACGGTTATTGTCATAATTACATGATTTATGTGAATCTTGCCGCTATGTTGGAAATATGGTAGATTTACATTCTTTGTAATATTTTAAACATCTTGTGACTATTGTATACACTTCATAACAGTAGTACCATATTATATCATTTTGGATTACCATGCTTACTTATTTTGATAATGACATATGTGATCAATCGTGTTACATATATCTCTTTTTATATGATGAAATGTCAATCAAGTATGATATGATGGAATTGATCATGTGATTGATTAAGTATGATTTGGGATTGGGGAATGTCCTTCCGACATTTCTGTCCTTGGACATCGGAGGGAATAGTAAGGGATGTTCTCCGAAGGTGCCCATCGACACTTTCCGAATTATTGGATGACATACATAGGACTTATCTAGATGTGTGGCTAGGATGTCCTTGTCATATCAGACCCAAATCGGAAGGGCATTGAGACCGAACGACCCGTGGTAGTAGTGTGATTTGATGGGCACTCAAGACCAGTGAGTTATATCCCTGAGATGACATAAATCACATTGCGGATATTTGAAAGGGGCCATTTATTGATAGGGTTGCAAATAGCTAGATTTGGACTCACGGGTGCTTGAGACCGGTGAGTCATATCCGTGAGAGGACATGAGAGCTTCTCGTCTACTATTTGTGGATGACCAATAGGGTTGGTGAGTCCAATGAGTAATATCCGTGACTCTAATGTGAAGGGTACCAGAAAGGATCCTAGGATGGGAGGAATGGACGTATCTGGATCTGACATGGTATGACTAAGTAGATGACTTGCATTGGGCTAGGCTTTACCTTGAGATGCGCCAATACTTAGACCAAATGGAGGTGTGAGAAAGCGGTGACTCAAACCCCAGCCATGGATTTGTCCCGAGGGATGCATGACCCAATTCCCACCGGTGCTAAGTGATTGAGACCTACCTAAAGAAGTATGGTGCTATGACTTAAAGCATGTCTACCATAGAGACTAGCATATGTAGAGTTAGAATCATATTTGTATCATCTGTCTCATATAATTTCGCATCATGTTATGTTTTGTATCATATGATTTATGTATTATGGAATAACTGCTTTGTTGAGTTCTTTTGAACTCATTCCTTTCTGTATAATTGTTTTGTTAGATATCTCTGTAGGTACCGAAGAAGCTGATGGCTCATACCTTGAGACGGAGCAGGATCCTTCATATTACTCTGAAGATCCTAGCCACTATGAAGGTTACGGTGAAGATACCGAGGGTGGTTACCCTCTGTACCAAGATTAGCCCAACCTTAGTGTGGGAAAGGCCATGCTTAGTTTCCTACGTTAACTCCTATGAAGATATATTATATAAGACCGAGGAGACCTTAGCTTAGGCCTATATACTGTTATTTTGGAACCTGGATTTGTTACTTAAACTTTCACTGATATACTCTTATAAATTCTTGGATCTGTAATTTAACTTTGATTGATCTACTTTCCGCTGCCACTGAGGGAGTGACTTCCGCTCACTCTCTCTCTTTTTGGATTATATATATACATTTAGTATCATTTTATTTCGCACTCTGATTATCTGATCTTATCTTATTGTTGATGTCATTTATTATATGCTTTTACCTTGATTATTATTGTTATGATTGTGTTATCGCGTATGTGGGAGGCATGGTTGCTTGATACTTGATCATTGGGATTGTGGATCACATACCCGGGTATGCCTGTAGGGTACCGGCTGGGTGGATGTGACAATAGACGTCTCTTGTTGAGAGAGTCAATGAGACCGCATGGAGTAGAGTGGTGTATAACTTAATGTGTGTCTACCATAGTGACGTTATGATAGAGTTAGAAGGTTAACATCATATTCATCCATTAGACATATTATGATCATCATCATATTCAATTTACTTGGTCGTGTGGTGGAAGGCAAGAAGTTGACAAGCATTACCCTTACTTGCCTCAATTCTTTGATGGGTAATTTATTTTCAAATATAAGAAATGAAATTGCAATTCATTTAGAATTTGAAGATCCTTAGCTGATTTTAAGAACATAATGTAGTAGCGGCACAAATCTTCAATAGAAAAGGTGGAGTCACAACTAGAGTGTTGCAATTAATTAAGGTTACTGATGCACCACACTGCCAAGGGTTGTTCTGCAACCTCACCACCAAGATAAAAACCTCCAAATAGGAGATCAAGCATTTCTTTTACTCCCTCCAAAAGAGCCAAAAGTTATAGCACAACACTAAAAAAAAGCCAAAACTTAAAAGAGACATTGCAAGAAAGTAAATAAGAATGCAACGCATGTGTGTATAATATGAATTCAATAGAATAAGGATGGTGTTACGTTTATATTGGCCAAAAACCACACTCTACACCACATGAGCTCCTCATGGTGATGAATTAGGCCATTAAACAACCAACCCCACTTAAGTTAAGAAAGAATTCCCACTAATAAGGTCATTCAGAAGTAGATTCATTCCTTTTTTTAATGCAAGAAAACTAGGCTATGCCATTGGGAGAATAGCTAATAAAAAGTTGTATAAGGTGTGTGTATACATCCATCCATTTCCTTTTATGGTTAATCCTTCTCTACTTTGGGGTAATCATTAGATTTTCTCTTCATCTAAGATTTGATGACAGTTCGCACCTTTCTCCATTCTAAATACTTCCCTTTTATCCTCTAGAGAAATTTTATAGAGTACTTGGTTTAAGCTTTTCTTTGACCAAAAAATTATGATTTTTATGATAGGGTTATGTACCAAAGCTAAAACATGGCCCAACGCGAAAAAGGCAGCGATAGCTTCGCCCACGTTTTGCCTAGTTACAAAGTCCATACAAGACAAGCTGGGAAGTTGGGTGCACACTAACTGAAAACCAGCAAGACAAGGCCAAAATCAATCCATCATGACAAAAAGTTATATGTTGACCTATCAAGGAGTTATGAAACTCACCACAACTCAATGAATTATAACTCCATGAACAAATCCCACTTCACAAAAAATTCTAAGAAATGCAACATTTTCAAAGACACCTTAGAGTCGATGTTTGTATTTTCTCTTTTCATTCTTCCTGGAGATGTTAATGGCTTGGCCCATTCACTTGCATAGGAGGTGGCATCCGTCACAAGCTGGACTTACAAGTCGGTATCAACCTCTTTATTTATTACTAGCTGAGACATTCAAATTGATAAGAAATTGATATATGACCCTAAGAACTAGGCACTACTCGTCGATTGAATTTCAGTCTAATTCAAAAAGCTATGTGGCAAATCTTGGTGCCCATCGAATCCCCCCCCCCCCACAACACACACACACACACACAAAGAAAAAACCTAATGAAAGTTGCCAATTTATGGTGAGTACTCACTAAATTGCTTCACCAAAATAAAAAGGAGCAAACAATGAGTGCCAAACAATGTGCAAGAATGGTTGTGGAAGTCGTAATCAGACAACCCTCATTTCAACCTCAAACACTGCCCTTCTGGTTAATCTTAAAGCCATGGATATTTAACAATTCAGTTCCATTTCACGCCCATCCTCACTATTTAGAAGCAAATTGATTTAAATGGTTGAATAGCGTTTCAACCATTCCTTGTAATAGTATTCAAAGCATCCGCTTTTGCCTCCTATTATTAAGATCCCTACCAGAAAGGCAAACAAGATTAGAAGCCCTTGTATAAATAAAACCCTCTCATCAAATCCATTCCCATCTATCTTCCTTTCATATTAATAATAACAAGAGAACTTTAAAAACCATCAGTGTTTCCTTCTTTGAAAAAAGAAAATAAAATGGCTGCAATGGCAAATACAATCTCTACAGTTGTCCTCCTCCTCCTTCTTCCACTCGCAATCTCAGCCGCCAGCAAGAATTTCATCATTACCAATTGCAAGACAACATTGTATCCTGACGTCTGCATCACCAAACTCATCCCCAGAGCTCTCATGATCGAAGAAAGTCCATCCAGTCTAGCTAGGGTGGCCCTCGAAGAGAGCTTTTCTAGTGCAACAAGTGTCAATGGTCTCCTTTCAAAGAAACCCAGATCTGATAAGGTTATAAAGGACTGTATGGACACCTATGGAGACGCCATTGATCAGATAAGCATGTCAACTACGACACTGAAGGGAAAGCTCGACATTGTAGCCATTGACAACTTGAAGACGTGGATGAGTGCAGCACTTACGAACGAGGATACCTGTGAGGAGGGATTGGAATCAGTGAAATCGGATTTACTCGGTCTTGTGGTGGAAGGCAAGAAGTTGATAAGCATTACCCTTACCTTCATCAATAAGTTAGCTTGATTATAGTTTATCTCTCGAGTATAGGCTATTTCGCGCGGTGCTTCTCGATAAAATTTGTTTTCCCAAAAAAAAAAGAGAAGGAAACACCTTATAGGGCAGATTTTAGCCATATGATTTCAATGTGGTATCTGATATCGTATTAATTTATAAATTTAGTTGAGGTTTTGCAAAGCAAAGTGTAGATTCCTCGAATGGACTCTCGATGGATATAATTGCCTCAATTCTTTGTTGTGTAATTTATTTTCAAATATATGAAATAAAATTGCAATACAAATTGAATTTGAAGATCATTAGCTGATTTTGAGAACATAATGTAGTAGTAGCACAAATCTTCGATAGAAAAGGTGTAGTCACACCATTAGTGTTGCCTTTATTTAGGTTATTGATGCACCATGCCGTCGAGGTTTGTTCCTTGGCACCACCACCAACAAGATAAAAACCTCCAACTAGAAGATGAAGCATTTCTTGTACTCCGTCCAAGAGAGCCAAAAGTTACAGCACAACACTCAAAATAAACCCAAAAGTGAAAAGAGACATTGCAAGAAAGTAAATAAGAATGCAATGCGTGTGTGCATATAGTATGAATTACATAGTATACAAGGATGGAGTTGGGTTTATATTGGTCAAAAACCACACCTTACATCACTTGAGCTCCTCAAGGTGATGAATTAGGCCATTAACCAACCTACCCCCACTTAAGTAGAGAAACAATTCCCTACTATTGGAGAATTAATAACCTTGTGCCTTCTCCACTAATGCAGAATAAATCACCTTCAACCAACCTTCCCTTCTAAGTGGAGAATCAGTTTCCATATTCCACTCAAGGCTATGAATAGGAGTTAATCTATTCAAATTACGTTAACCCCATTCATGATAATGGCCATGAAAGGCAATGAAGATAACTTATGCTTGAATGTGTGTTGCATCCGTCCAATAAAAAGAAGTCCACCTCATCACATATGACAAAAATCTTTATGGCTCTCATATGAATTCCAATTGATATTCTTCGGCACTACTTATGGCTCAAATTTCAATCTAATTCAAAAAGTTATGCGGCAAATCTAGGTGCCCACTAAGAAGGTCATTAATAAGAGGACTCAACACAATGCCCATGGGAGAATAGCTAATAAAACGTTGTATAAGGTGTGGTGTGTACATGCATCACAACAACAACAACAACAACAACAACAATAAGCCTTGTTCCAACTAAATGGGGTCGGCTACATGGATTCTTGCCCTCCAATCAATTTTGTTAGAGGCCATGCTAGATACAAAGCCTAAGCTATACATTATCCTTTCTTACCACTTCTCCTAAGGTTATCTTAATTCGGTCTACCCCTAGCTCTTCTAGTTCCTTCAATATGGATTATATCACTTCTCTGTACAGGGAAATTTATAGGTCTCCGTTGAACATGGCCGTGCCACCTCAAACGACTTTCTCGAAGCTTATCACTTATGGGAGCAACTCCCAGACCAACTCTAATATGATCATTTCTTATCTTATCCATCCTAGTTTTGCCACTCATCCATCTTAGCATTCTCATTTCTGCTACACTGAGTTTATCTATATGATTCTTTTTAACAGCCCAACACTTTGCACCATACATCATTGCTAGTCGAACAACGGTCCTATAAAATTTTCCTTTAAGCTTTAATGGAATACACCGATCACATAAGACCCCGGACGCACCTCTCCACTTCATCCACCCTATTTTAATTCTTTTGGGAAACTTCATCCTCTAAATCCCTCTTTTACTTATGATTGAACCTAGGTACCTAAAACAATCACTCTAAGGAATCTCTTTATCGTCAAGTATCACCACCTCATCATCTACCCGATCATGACTAAATTTACAAACTAGATATTCTGTCTTCGATCTACTAAGTTTAAAGCCTTTTGATTCCAAAGGTATTCTCCATGATTCTAATTTGGTATTAATCCCCACTTGGGTCTCATCAATCAAAACAATATCAGCCGCAAAAAGCATACACCAGGGAACCTCATCTTGAATGTCTTTGGTTAATTCATCCATTACTAGTGCAAATAGATATGGGCTTAAAGTTGACCCTTGATATAGCCCCAATTGTTATCGAGAATTCATTACTTTGTCCCCCCCCACTATTCTAACACTAGTCACCGAACCATCATACATATCTTTAACTATATCTACATATTTACTTACGACACTTCTTTTCTCTAGTACTTGCCAAATTAACGCTTTAGGGACTCTATCATAAGCTTTTTCTAGGTCAATAAATATCATATGAAGGTCTTTCTCTATACCTTTCCATAAGTCTCCTAATTAGGTAAATAGCCTCTGTTGTAGATCTTCCCGGCATAAACCCAAATTGATTCTCCCTAACCGTAGTTAAGTGTCTCAAACGGGTTTCAATTATTCTCTCCAATAATTTCATTGTATGGCTCATCAATTTAATGCCCCTATAGTTATTACAACTTTGAATATCTCCTTTATTTTTGTAAATTGGAACCACGACACTTCTCCTCCATTCATCTGGCATTTTCCCTGTGCTCATAATCTTATTAAACAACTTAGTCAACCAAACTAGTCCAAGGGTTCCAAAGTTCTTCCATACTTCAATGCATCCATTTCCTTTTATTGTTAATCCTTCTCTACTTCGGGTAATCATTATATTTTCTCTTTATCTAAGATTTAATGACAATTCGCACCTCCGTCCATTCTAAATACTTCTCTTTTATCCTCTAGAGAATTTTTAGTAGGGAAATTAATGTAAGCTTTTCTTTGACCAAAAAAAGTTATGATTTTGATGATAGGGTTATGTACCAAAGCTAATACATGGCCCAACGTGAAAAAGGCAGCAATAGCTTTGTCCAAGTCTGGCCCTGTTAAAAAGTCCAAACAACCCCATTAAGGCACGAGTTGGGAAGTTGGGTGATCAACAACTGAAAACCCACAAGACAAGGCCAAAAATCAGTTCATCATGACAAATGGTTATATGTTGAGTCACCACATCTATTAGCCCAATTATGCTCTTTTAGAGTGTCATTATATTTTTCTTGGAACTTTTATTTATTTTGGCCAGTTTATGTGTACTTTGACTAAATCATTGGGGTAGTTCTATAATTATTTAAATATACAATCGGACTTTGTCCAAACTCAAGATGATTTGAGCTTTTCATCTCATGCTATGAGGTGATGATCTTTGCCAACTAAGTCAACCCCTGTGGTTGGGTGGCATGAGATTGTTAGCATATATATTGACCTGGAAAATAACATGCTTACCCTCATTCTTTGTGTTTAATTCCATCATGAATAGCTATTGGTGTATGTTTTGGTCTTAATGATCTAATGTCGTTATAATCCATCTTGAGCCTAAATGGCGAAGATTTTAGACATGGAAATAGGAGGATGCCTTGATTGGCGTTAGAGACAACTCAAAATGAGTATTTGACTCGCCTTAACTAGCTCAGGATGACACCACCTCTACCAATTTATTAGTTGTCTAGTAAAAATGGAACAATTAGATAAAATTATCTACTCCTATTTCTTAATAAAGATCACAGTAAGGGTTAGATATCCTGAAAAACGAATCTTAAAACTTGAAACTTGAACTTGAATTGCATTACATAGAAAAATTAAACCTAAACATTCAATCTAGAAATTTAAATCTCACAAATGCAAGCAAAGAAAACTAGAGAAAGCCTAAATAAACTGAAGAGAGAAGAAAGAGTGATTCTACTAAGTTCTAAACACATCCTCCCTTGATGTAGTATGCTCTCCTTTTATTGAGTTTACATGGGATATGAATCTTGACAGAATTTGAATCAAACTCAGGGTTTCTATCTAACTCAACCAATTAGGGTTTTGACGTACTAATCGGACTGACTTAGACAGATCAAGTGCACAATTCCACCGTTGGATTTGAGGATCAAGAAGTCATGAACCTCTCCTCCAAAAATCAGCTCGATCGGACACCGGATGACTGTTCGATGAAGGGCTTGATCGAAATTGAACAGAGACATTCATAAACGGGATTTTTCCTTCTTCCTTATCCGAATATAATTTTTTTTCCTCTTTTTCTTTCTTTAATCAAATCACAAACAGGAAATAAGATATTGAGGTATGCAAGGACTCTTTCTCCATTTGGACTCTCTCAATAATATCTTTGTAGATTTGACTGATAATTTATAATCTCAGCCATAGATCAAATTTGCCTTCTTTATCTCTTAAATATTTCGGAGTTGGCCCATAATCACATCTCTAGCCCATCATGCTCCAGATCATCCCCATTTTTGCATTTGAGAATTTGAATGGACCTCTTGACGTGTAAAATTGCATGTTCATACCCAAAACTCCAAATATTTGCTTAAATATTGAAAAGTCCTCAAATCTGCAAAAACAACATAAAACCCTAGGTAACTCCACTCTAAGTGTGTAAAATGCATGCTTTATGCCCTAAGATTTCACACATAAATATGCTCATCAAATTCCCCCACACTTAGACTATGTTTTTGCTTATGCAAAAAGTTAATGAAAAATACAAATGCAGGTAAGAAACTAGTGCAACAAAATAAATCCTAACTCACTTTCGTAGGAATCACGGTTACAGTTAGCATGTGCAACAAGCCTTTAAACCACTAGGTTACCCCTAGAGGACGAGTTTTGTCTCATGGATTTTTGCAGTGAATATACATTCAAAATTCCAATTCAGCCCAAAATAAAACATTGCAAATTCCAACTCTAACAATTGGTAAGTACTCATACAGGATCAATAGCTATGACAATTTTCTCACCATTGATTTAAGATCCCCCACACTTGAACTTTATTACCCCATATTGATTCTTGAGACTTAGCATATATCTCAATCAAAGACTCACCTTATATCTTTCAAGTACACCTCTTCTTTAAGCAAAACCACTAATAAAGTAAGGGGACCAACAAGGACTAAGCTTTTGAAGTATTTTTTACCAAACAATTTTACCAAGGCATTGATGACACTTGTATTTGTCTCTCTCTTTTCTTTTGAGTAGTGAACTCTACATTACTCCACTACGATTGGCTTGAATGACATGATAGAGCAAACACCAGAAACCGAAGTTACTTTGTAGCTTTGGTTTGCATATGCCCACATAGACAGTGATGCGAGAGTTCTTTTCAATAATCTCATTCCTAAGAGTTTCGCTCAAGTCACCTTGATTCCTTAGTCGGAGTGCCATGTCTAGTTCCAAATTAAGAATTCAACTTTTACTTTCTACTCACTTTTTTTTCTTTTCTTTTGTCATGCCATACACAAAATTGATCTCAACTTCTAGCCAAAGAAGCAAGGCCCCACAAAACTCATAGATGGTCCAATGCCTTAAGTTAAGGGCCTTTTATTTTTCTAAAGTAAGTCTCATCTTAACATACATACAAGTTACCTTCCTCTCAATAGGGTTTTTATGTGTTCACGATGGGTACCAAAATCACTCTCACTTCACATATCATAGCAATTGAAAGAGTATGTACACTAACCAAAAGTCAAAGTTAAAATCTACAAAGAAGCTATACCCCCCCCCCCCCTACACTTAAGTAATGCAATGTCATCAATGCATGCATGAAAAAAAGAATAAGGGCAAGGCAAAAGAGGGTTATACCTTTCAGTCAAGATGTGTTTACCATGGGAAGCTTTTGTCTTATCTTCAATAGCAATGTATGATAGGGAAGGCAATCAAAATAAGAAAAACCATGAATAGAAAAGTCATCCCTAAAGACTTCAAGAAAAACATTCACCATGTAAGAGAAAATTCTCATCATACGTTGAGGTTCTTTAGAAGGTTTAGCATCCTTCATAAGATGAATATGACGTTGTACAATGGAAGAGCTTAGACCTTTGATATTTGTGATTGACCAACTCAATGCTTCTCTATTATCATTCAACAGTGTGATCAACTCTTCTGCTTTGTCAGAAGTTAAATCAGAGACAACAATGACAGGAAGAGTATTATTGTCACATCCACCCAGCCGGTACCCTATCTGGCATACCCGAGTGTGTGATCCATAGTCCACAAGATCCAGTATCGAGAAAATCAACCTCCCACATTCACAATAATATAATCAAGAACAAGACTAAATCAAGGTTAACAATATTATTTAAATAAATCAAAGCAAAATAACGAGATAATCATCAGAGTGCGGAAATGATACCAATAGATATATATAATCAAAATGTAGAGTGAGGCGGAATCTCACTCCACGAGTACAGCAAAATGTAGATCGAAAGTCAAAAGAAGATCACAACTGGTTCTAAAGACAAGAAGGAAATATATAATCAAACTAAGCTAGAGTCTATTCTACTTTATAAAGAATGTCTTCATAAACATAGACTTCATCAATCATGCTCAGATGCTCCCACTCCACGGTAGGGCTAATCATGGTACGAAGTATGATCACTCGAGGGATCATCAACGTAATCTTCATAGTTGCCAACACCTTGCGTGTAGTATGCTTCTTCGGTTTGCGCTTCCTCATATTGGCCTTCATAGTCATCAATGCCTTTAGAGTAATCTAACAAACGATATTGTACAAAAGGAGTGAGTTTCAAAAGAAACCCAGTAAGGCAAGTTATTCCATAATAGCATAAATAACATGATAGCATAAGTAAAGCACAATGTGATATGATATGAGACAGACAATGCATGTATGAGTCTAACTCTATGTATGCTGGTCTCTATAGGCAGACATGCTTTAAGTCATAGCACCATACTTCTTTAGGAAGGTCAATCACTCCCCCTCAGCCATCTTGGCATCTTGGGTCTGCCGGTGGTAGTTGGGTCTTGCATCCCTCTTGGACATTCCTTGGTTGGGGGTTTAGGTCACCTCTCTATCACATCACCATTGGTCTAAGTATTGGCGCATGTCAAGGTAAAGCCTAGCCCAATGCAAGTCTTCTACTTAGTCATATCATTTCAGGTCCAGATATGTCCATTCCTCGCTCCGAGCGATCCTTTCCAATATCCTTCCCACTAGAGTCAGCATAGTCCCAAACTACGGACTCATCAACCCTATAGGTCATCCACATATAGTAAACGGGAAGCTCTCATGTCCTCTCACGGGTTGGTTACCGGTCTTGAGCGCCCATGAGCCCAAGTCTATCCATATGCAACCCTACCAATAAATGGCCCCCACAATGTGATTCATGTCTTCTCATGGGTTGGTTACCGGTCTTGAACACCCATGAATCCCCATTGCTACCACGGGTCGTTCGGTCTCAATATCCTTTCGAATCGGGTCTGATATAACATGGAAATATCCTAGCCAACACTGCTAGACAAGTCCTAAGTATGATAACCAATAATCCGGGAAGGTGTCAAAGGGCAACATTGGAAATATCCCATACTATTCCCACTGATGTCCAAGGACAGAAATGTCAAAAGGACATTCCCCAATCCCAAATCATACCTAAACAATCACAATCATAATTCAGTCATATCATCCACGACAGATATCTCATCAAATGAAAGAGTATAATAAGACAAGATCAAATGAATAAGCAACATACATGAATAAGTATTCATGCATGATCAAGTACATGAAGCAAATAAGGAAATAAGATCCTACTGTACTTACAACATTCATATCATAACAGTAGCAAATCTAAGTAGTTCCCAAATTAGAAACTAAATCTATGCAATCTATGTTAATATGGTAACAACTGTCCTTACCTTAAATAGATTCGAATATACTCCGGAAGGACAAGAGGATGAATCCAAAGTTAGCAAACAAACCCTAGAATAACATCATACAGTCATTAGGAAATAGTCCTAAAAGAATGGGCATCAATCGAATCGAAACGGACGAAGAAATACAATTCTATCACTGCGGGTTGATTGGCTAGGTTGACTGATTCAGTCAACCCAGGCAAACTACCCAAGAGTAATCCAAATCCAAAAACAATATTTTGATCCGAAACCTATTCTATACAATCCGGAATGCTATGAAACTTGGAGAGAATGTCTAACACAGTAGTCTAAGACTAAAAAAAACATGGTTTTCATTGAAAACATGCTATGAATGAAAGAGATGATGAGATCTCATTCTAGTACAAGAATACAATAAATCAAAGGTATGAATAATCATGGAGAGGCATCTACAATGCTAGAAGAAATCAAAATAAGATTATGATCAAAGATGCATGTAGAAAACATAAGAATCATGGTAAGAATTGATTATGATGATCACAGGTATGAGAATGAATGGAGATTGTAGAAGATACAATTGCAGAGATGCAACATCTTCTTCATAATCTCAGATCAGAGAAGAGAAAGATCATGGAAAGAATAAATCAATAACATAGAAGCAAAATTACTAACCTTTGATTGAAGAACAATAGAGAGAACTTGCAAGTTTGCAAGGTTTGGTCTTCTTCAACACCTTTGGAGGCTTGTAGATGAGTTCCCTTCGTTCTCTAAGTGTTTTGGAAGCTAGGGATACTAAAATCACGAAGTCATGAGGTATATATAGCAAAATAACCTAAACAGCAAATTCTGCTCGAGTTCAGCATCCTTGGGTCGATTGGCTGGGTAGACTGGCCCAGTCGACCCAAGCAGTCGACCCAGACTATCAACTCAGTCTGAAATAGGGAATTAAGGGCCTTTCACTACTCATAATCAAACGAAACTTTAAACACATATACTATAACTTACCTAGCATGGAAAAATGGCTTCAAATCATATTTAACCAAGCTCTATGGTCATCAACCAATCTTCTCTTCGTCAAGGTGTAGTCTCTTTTCTAAACCCAACACTGTCTTCAAATATGGGGCATCATTGCCAATCTCCATAGGTTCGGAGTCAAACACTATATCCTCTACTGATATGGCCCATAGTTGACTTTCACTTCTACTTCGGATCTTCGGACCTACAGACAATAGAGTGTCCGAGTTAAGGTTAGGGCCGGGTTCACAATTATCTTGTTCCAATAAAGTATTCTTCAAATTAGAAAGCAACTCTTTCAATTCGAGCTAGGGGGTTCAATTATTGAGGGTTTGGGAGTGGAGATGGAGATGGATAGAAGTTCAATAGGCTCCAAAGGTGTGTGAAAATTTAAGACTTCAGAAAAAAGTTTCACTATCATCATCCAACATATCCATACATTCTTGAAATTTAGAATCAAAATCAATCTCAAAGTTGGTAATCAAATCATTAGGAAAATCCAAAGACTCTTCAAGAATATTGATCTCTTCTTCTATTTGTGGTTGTTTCCCTATCCTAAACATATTAAACTCCATAGTTCGATTACCAAAAGACAACCGTAAGAGACCATTTCGACAATTGATTAATGCATTACTAGCAGCCAAAAATGGTCTTCCAAGAATTATTGGGATTTCATCTTTGATTGAAAAAGGTTTAGTATCTAGCACAATGAAATCAACTAGAAAAATAAATTCTCCCACTTTCAGTAAAACATCTTCAACTATCCCTTTGGGAATCTTAATTGACTTATCTGCCAACTGAAGAGTAGTTCTAGTTGCTTTCAATTCTCCCAGTCCTAATTCCTTATAAACATGGTAAGGCAAAAGATTCACCCTTGCACCAAGATCAAGTAAAGCATGTACAATGTGTGTATTGCCTATGACACAAGCTATGATAAGGCTCCCTGGATCCTTATACTTGGCTGCAACTGGTTGAGTAATTATGGAACTAATGTTACCTGCCAAGAACGCCTTTTTGGAAATGCTAGTGATTCTTTTATGAGTGCATAAATCTTTCAACACTTTTGCATAGGCGGGGATCTGGGATATGGCATCCAAAAGAGGGATATTCATTTCTATCTTTTTGAAGACATCAAAAATTTTCTCCATAGTTGCAGTCTTCTTCTTATTAACTAGACGACTAGGATAAGGAGCCTTAGGAACATAAGGACTATCATTTGAAATTTGCTCTTTTCTCATAGTTTCTGATAATGGTTCACCAAACTTAGGTACTGCTAAAGCAACTGGATCATCCTCAACTTCTATGGGTTCCTCAGACAAACTTTTATTAGGAGATACTTGAACATTCTCCTCATCACAGTGATCCCTAATCTTGCTCTTTTCATTAATATGTGACTCACCTATTAAATACCCTTTCCCACTTCTCAATGCAGACATAGAATTAATTGAAGCTAAAGAAGAATGGGGGGATTCAACTTGGTTGACTTGATTTGGTGGTCTTTGTTGAATCTGAATCCTAGGATTTAACTCAAGTTGGCTAGGCATTTTACCTTTTTCTCGCTTAGACAAAGCACTTGCAAGAGTGGAAATTTGTTTTTCCATATTATGCATAGAAGTCATGAAGGTGTTGGAAAGTACTTCCATATTCTTCTCTAAGGAAGAGAGACGAGAAAACTCTGGATTGGTACTCTGTTGAAACCAGGTGATAATTGATTTTGTGCAATGTGAGGCATATGAAGCACAATAGGTGGATTGCCAGGCCTAGCTAAATTGGCATTCTGGAAATTTGGGGCTTGAGGGAACTGGACATTTGGATTATGAGAAAATTGGGCACTTTGTTTTTTAGGGGCACCAAAGTGATTTTGTGTGGAATAATTGCTTAATCCATTTTGGTTTTGCCCTTGAGACCATGAAAAGTTAGGATGATTCTTCCACCCAGGATTGTACGGGTTTGGAAACATCGCACTGACATTTTCATGTTGACCTCCAGAATAGCTAGGGCATTCCTCAATTACATGTATAGGAGACTGACACCATGCATACATAGCAATATATTTGCCAATAAAATGTGTTTGACTTGGTCGTGGTGGTGCAACTTTAACTACCAAAGTCTCTAAAGATTATCTATTTGTGCTTCCTTATGAACTTGGCTATCAACAAATATCCCCTACTAGTCCTTTTAGATTCTTGGGTTGACTCCCATTCTCTAGTTCTATCTGCTAGGTCTAAAAGAAATTCCCAAGCTTCGGAATCATCAGTGAACAATGTAAATCTTGTGGGGCACATAGATTCCAAAAGTTGCTTTGTTTGATAATCGATACCCTCATAAATTATTTGGCATAAATGCCATAATTCTATACCATGGTGAGGGCAATCTTGGAGAAGGCTTTGAAACCTCTCCATTACCTTAGCAAAGGACTCATTGGGTTTTTGACAAAATTGAAGAATATCATTTCTTATTTTATTCATCTTAGAGAAAGGAAAGAATTTCTTCAAGAATGAGACAGTAAATTATTCCCATGTGGTAATGTTATCCCTAGGTAAGCTATAAAGTCACTTTTTGGCTTGGTCCTTTAATGCAAATGTAATAAACCATAGCCTTACAGCATAATCAGTGAGTTGTTGTACCATCATAAGGACATAAACCTCCTCAAACTCCCTAAGGAACAAATATGCATCTTGATCAAGTAACCCATGAAATTGGGGTAACATAGACAAATAATGAGATTTAAGTTCAAAATTATTACCCCTCGCATCAAGGTAAACGTATACAGGAAGGTTGTGCAAATTGAGTTGAATAAAATCTATCTCTAAGACTCTTAGGTGGAGGTAGGTCTTCCATGGTCAAGGTAGACACTCGGACAATTCTAGTTGTAGAATCACGAGTCCAAACACATATGCACTAATAACCTAATGCAATTAATGGCTCTTATGAAATAATGATTTTTTTTTTTTAAATAAAGTAACTAAGGAATAAAAGAAAAGAAAATAACAAAAACAAAAGGGAAAGTAGTGGATTTCCCACCACAAAGATTGAAACAATGATTCCAAAGCTGTAAGGTCGCCGTATAGCTGAGCGCTGTATAGGTTTGACAGAGAGCATGAATTGTCGTTCGAGGACACACCAATCTTCCACCTCAAGATGAGTCGCCCAACTTCGATGAGATTCCATATAACCTTTCTCAACACCCCTTTTGTCGATTTTGACTACGATTTCAAATGAGGATCTCCTAAACAACATGAACCTAGATGAACGAGAAGAATGAGAGAGGGGTTTCAGAGTTGAGTATATGAGGGACCTTAATTGTAAATTAGTATACTTTAAACCCTTAAAATGTAAAAATAAAATTTGGTATTTATAAGTAAATCCCTATCATTTGATTCTCAACCGTTCGATCATATTTTGCTTACGTGGCGCAATTAGCACCGTCAGCAGCAACTAGCAACGGCTGCTGCAAATAAAAATCCTTTGACAAGTAGCTATTACCAGGACTTTTGTTCATGCCTTGCACGGATGATATCCGCCGAGGCTGCAACTTCTTACCATGTGTCAAGTTCTAATCTAACGGTTATAAAAAAAAAAGGGTATTATGGTAATTGTACAACCTACTTAGAAAGAAATGTTTAAATTTACAAAAGATAACCTTAGTAGCAATCCAATTCACAAAATAAACCCAAAAGCTAATTAGAAACGAGATTGTGATTGTGGAAACCCTGGCCGATTGCCCTCATCACCGATGACCGAATCCATCCAATGCGATCGTGAATTTGTTCTTCCATTTCGATTTTGGGTCTGCACTTCTTTCTTTTTGTCTGTTTTGAGGCAAACCACGAAGAAAGAAGAGTTTTAGGGTTTACCTTCCACTCGAGAGCTACTCTGCTTGGCTCGAAATTTAGGTTTTTGTACTGGACGCATGAAACGGTATTGGATTTTATGACATTACTTCGTGTATTTGAACTTTTATGGAGCTTCGATTTGTTCTCTTTCTCCCGATCCAGTGGTCTCTCTCTAGGGTAATATTCAAATTCGAGTTTCACGGGTTCTATTCATCGTGTTGTGTTCTTTGTATTTCTTTCACCCAAACTTATTTTATGTTGAAATAATCTTAAATCTCTTTTGCATTCATTCTGGCAAATCTTTCATGATTTATGTTTTATTCAAACCTTCAAATACAAAGAGTTACGAATTAAGTTCTAATGACAATGATATTTGAAAGTAGGTTTTTACGCTTGCAGATATTCGATTTTGATTTTCTCTTTTTCTGTAACGGTTTCATCAAGGTTAGGGTTTTTCAAGAGAGAAATAATTGTGAGCCGTAGGGCATTCAGCAAGGGTTTTCACAATCAAAAAGATAGATCTTCAAGCTGAAACAATGAAAAAATCAAAGATATTGGAAAGTAAAAATGAAAAATTGGGTCTTTAACCTGAAACGATGAAAAAATCAAAGAGATCTAGTTGTGATGGTGGTCATATTTCAGGTTAAGGTTTAGATTTCTCTTTTTTTGTATCATTTGGCTTTTTGGGGTTCATTAGGTGAATTTGAGTTTTGAAGGATGAGTTTGTAAATTTAAAAGGTTTTTTTAACCTAAATGACACAATTACAACTACTTTTTTTTTTGGCGGTGGGAAAAAAACCCCCCCCCCGTTTTTTTTTTCGCCCCGGGGGGGGGCCCCCCCCCGGCGCGAACAAAATCCCTATTACCATCACAAAATTTTTTGGGTGCTACACATTAGCACTGGACCGTTCACATCACTGAAGTTGAGCTCTACTATGATTGCACAGTTGTGGTGCCCACAGTAGGGGTGTCAATAGGGTATGGTATTAGTAATTTGGTATGGTACAGTACCGCATTTCAAACCGTCATACCAAATTCGTACTATACCGAATTTATACGGTACGGTATGAAAACGGTATTTTAAAAATAATTCGGTACAGTTTCGATATGAAATCGGTACAACAAAAACGGAACGGTTCGGTATATGATACGATATGATTTTGGTATAAAACACCCATTCTTCTAATCTTCTAATTTGTAATATTGCCACAATAAACCAAAATATTGATTTCATGAATGTACTTACTTAAACAATAAAATGTTTGTTTAATGGATGGTTTTCCACTTCACCTTTCATTCCTATCAGCGTATTATGATTTCAAACAAACCGTCAAGAACTAAGAACACAAAAAACTCTATGGGCAATGGTGCCAAGATCTATTCCACCATATTATTAATATCATCAACTTTCAGTAATCAAAGTAATTTTTCTATGATATTAGGGGTAGACATGACCAATCCAAACTGAAACTGATACCCATTGATATCAGGGGAATACAGTCCCAAAAATCCCAACTAAATAAGCTTCTCCTTAGAATTCATCCAAAACTTCAGCTGCAAAAGGCATCAAGATTTGTAGCGCTGCAAGATCAACTTCTCTAAATTCTACTGAGTTGTAGATTCCCTTTAGATGGTTTGTAAACATCACAAATAACTCCTTAAAGTCCTCAGCTTTCCTGAACTCTTTGGTACCTCTTAAAACTAACTTTAAATCATCAAATCCAGCATTTCTATACCTCAGTTCATCCTGCAAAATGTAAAGTGATGAGTTCAACACAGATTAAAATACTAAAATTAACATGATATTTATCCATTAGATTAATTGGAACAAGATAAGATGGGTTTAAGAATGTCACTTAATTGTGTAGCACAACCCCTGTGCTAAGATATGGGCATGCTAAATGAACACCACACCCCTAGAAAGATGGAAATGACCAAGAGAATTGGGGGAACTTGAGCATATACCCCAACACCAAAATGCAGGAATATGTCAAACTGGCCACAAGAATAGCCTATTTTGATCCCCCACCACCTGCTCCCAAAATATTCTTTCATGTGTTCAACAGTAAATTCATGGGTGTTGTATATGTAAATAGGGGTATACTTGTCCTTTTACTTACTCTTAGGACTGGGTTTGTCTTATGTATTAGTTAGAGGGGCAGATTGGTCTTTTCAGCCCTATTATGTGTTTACTATGTTTTTAGGGGTTTTGGGTAATCGTATTCACTTCATACGATTCTCTCATCTTCTCTCTCTCTCATTCTCTCTGGTTCGTGCTCTCTGGTGTAAGTGGTGTTTCGATTGTGCCCTAGTTCTTCATCTTCTTCTTGGGTGATGCTCTAATGGAGGTTGAATAGCATTTGCTATTGTTGCGTTGAAGGCACTGGTGTTGTGGTGTTCTTGGCTCTACGCAGGAAGGGAGATAAAGCTTCGGTTGGGCTACGGTTTCAGGTGTAGTCATTCCTTAGTCTTGTGTTTTCTCTCTTGGTCCATGTATAGAGTTCTTACTCAAGATCTTAGGGCTCTAACCTTGCTTTGCTATTGGATTGTTGCATGGCTTGATGAGTTCACTACTCATCCTTGGATGTAGGTCATTTGACCGAACCAAGTATATCTGGTGTCTTGCTTGATTTCTTTCTTTCTTAATACAATTCCGCTGCATTTAGGTTACTTTTCTTAACAGTTTTGGTATTAGAGCTTTGATTCGGTATTTGGTTGGACTTTTTAATTCTTGATTAACCTAGAATACTCTATTAGTATATGTTTCTATTAGCTTCAAATTACTATATGATGTTCTGTTGTTCATTACTAAACATTTCTTGCTTCGGTTACAATTTTCTGGTAAACCCTAATTCTGACCGAAACCCTAACCTAGGGTTTTACTCAAATTGGTTTAGGGCTTTTATGTAATTGTCTAATTGAAGTAATTTGCATATAAATTCTCCTGTTTATTGACTCAAAATTGAGATCCAATTTGGCTATCTGACTTGTATAGTGGTTCGGCCCTTAGGGTTTCTTGAAAATAAATTGGGGCTTTTATGCTAGACATATTGGTTATATGAAATTGATGTTTAGTTCATGTTTATAATCTGAAATTAATCATGTTTTAAATTTCAGATTATAAGTTGCATATAGTTTGAAATCTGATTTTTTTTTTTTTTTTTTTTTTTTTTTTGCTTACTGTTAACAACTCTTGGTTATTATCATTGGAGATTTATAATCTGTGACTTATTAGTAATCTGTTACTTGTCTTCTTGATTTAAATTCTGATATTATCATACTATTTATTTCAGAAATTTTTTGTTTAAATTCTGAAATTGGTTAAGTAGATATTGTTTTGTGTGTTACTGATTTAGTTAGTTAGATATAATCTGACTGAATATACTTTATTCTTTTGTTATGGCCCCAACCCGGTATGAATTGGAGAAATTTGATGGTAAGGGTGACTTTATGGTATGGAAGAACAAAATGCATGCAATTCTAGTTCAGAATAGATGCCATAAGGCTTTAAAGAGTGATAAAGTAATCTCTTTGTCAATGACTGAAAAAGAGAGGGAAGATATGCAAGATCTATGCTATAGCACTATAATTTTGCACTTGAGTAACACTGTTATGAGAAGGGTAAGAGATTGTAAGACTGCAGCCCAAGTTTGGCTTAAACTTGAACAACTTTATATGGATGCATCTGTTCCTAATGTTACTTTATTGAAAGAACAACTGTTTAGTTTCAAAATGGATGCTTCTAAGACTCTAACTGATAATGTAGAGGGATTTTATAAATTGTCATGTGATTTGGCTGATTTAGATGAGGAATTAACTGATAATACCCTTACTGTCCTATTATTGAATTATTTTCCTGATTCTCATGTTGGTGTTAAGAATGCTATTAAATATGGTAGAAAGTCTATAACCCTTGATGATGTGATGGAAGCATTGAAAGTTAGGGATATAGAGTTGAAAACTAAGAAGAAGGGAAAGCATGTGAGTGAGGGTTTGTATGTCAATTCTGAAAATAGAAGTGTTTATGAAACTAAGAAGAAGTTCAATAATAATAAGAAAAAGAAGAAGTTTGTTGCAAAGAATGATAATGCAAGTACAAATCAGAATTTTAATGGAAAGTTTAATAATAATAAAAGAATCTGTTATTATTGTAAGATGGAAGGACATATTAGGAAGTATTGTAGAGAGAGGTTACAAAATAAACAAAATGAGGATGGAAATGAGAGAATGGAAGCTACAAATGTAGCTGATGTGACAAGTGATGCTCTTGTTGTTTCCCCTTATAGTGATCATGATGCTTGGATCTTAGATTTAGGTTGTACTTTTCATATGACTCCTAGAAGGGAGTGGTTTATCACTTTTGAGTCCATTAGAAGTGGTAAGGTGTTAATGGGAAATGATCATGCATGTGATGTTGTGGGGATTGGATCTATTAGACTAAGATTGAATGATGGGACTGTTAGAGATCTAGAGAAGGTGAGACATGTGCCTGGACTTAGGAGAAACTTGTTGTCCTTGAGTTAGCTTGATTCTAGGGGTTTTCATTACACCTCTAGGGATGGTTCTCTTAGGGTTATGAGCGGTAGTAGTGTTGTACTAACTGCTTGATTTGAAGAATGATTTATACTTCTTAAATGGAAGTGTGGTTTTAGGGGCTGCATCAGTCTCTAGTGGGGTTCTTAGTGAGGTGGAGCTTTGGCATAGAAGATTGGGTCACATAAGTAGTAAGGGGCTTGGACACTTGTATAAAAGTGGCCAAATAAGCCTTAAGAAATTCAGTCCTTTGACTTTTTGTAATGTGTGTGCTATAGGTAAGCTTCATAAGACTAAATTCCATCATTCTTCATATAAGACCACTCATGTCCTTGAATATATACATTCTAATTTGAGGGGAAGTCCAAATGTACCTTTGTCTCTTTCAGGTGCCAAATATTTCTTGTCTATTATTGATGATTACTCTAGAAAGACTTGTCTGTATTTTCTTAGAGATAAATCTGTTGTCTTTGATAAATTTCTAAAGTGGAAAGTTTTGGTTGAAAATCAAACTGAGAAGAAAATCAAGAAACTTGGAACTGATAATGGTCTTGAATTTGTGAATGAAAAGTTTCTGATTTTTTTTGTAAGGAACATGGAATAACTAGACATAGGACATGCACATATACTCCTCAGCAGAATGGAGTGGCTGAGAGGATGAATAGGACAATCATGGATAGAGTTAGGTGCATGTTGATTGAATCTGGCCTAAGTAAGAAATTTTGGGCTGAAGCTGCTAGTACAGCTTGTTATGTCATTAATAAATCTCCTTGTTCCTCAATTGACTTTGATACACCTCATTTTAGGTGGAGTAATGTACATGTTGATTACAATGTGTTAAAACCCTTTGGTTGTGTTTGTTTTGTTCATCAAAACAAGGGTAAGCTTGAGCCTAGGGGTAAGAAGTGTGTCTTCCTAGGGTATCCTTTAGGTGTTAAAGGATATAGGTTTTGGTGTTTACAAGAAAAAAAGATTGTAATTAGTAGAGATGTTAAGTTCAATGAACTTGAATTTCTGAAAATTGATTCATCTAGTGTTAGATCTAACTCCCATGACATAGATAAGACCATATTTGAGGTGGAGTTAGGGGATAAATCTGAAAGTGAGTTTGATGAATCTGATCCTAAAGTTGAGGATGATCATCTAGAAGCTGGTAGTGGTTCTTTAGAGGTTAAAGAAGAGCTTGAAGATGAAAATCCATTAGATAATTATTTATTGGCTAGAGATATGTCTAAAAGAGAGATTAAGAGGCCTTCTAGATATGCTAATATGTGTGAATCTAATTCTGGTCCAAATCTGATTTCTTATGCTCTTAATGTGGCTAACCAACTTGAGGGATGTGAGCCTAGGACCTATAAAGAGTCTCTTGATTGTGTGGATGACAAAAGCATTGGCTTGTTGCCATGAAAGATGAAATGGAATCTTTGATGAAAAATCAGACTTGGACTCTTGTTGATAGACCCAAAGGAAAGAAGCTAATTGGTTGTAAATGGGTTTATAAATTTAAGGCTGGTAATACTAGTGTATAACAACCTAGATATAAGGCAAGATTATTGGCTAAGGGTTATTCTCAAGTTGAGGGAATAGATTATAATGAAGTGTTTTTACTTGTTGTGAAACATACTTCTATTAGAGTGCTTCTTGCCCTTGCTGCTATCTTTGATCTTGAACTTGAACAATTTGATGTTAAAACTGCATTCTTGAATGGTAAGTTGGATGAGCATATATATATGGTTCAGCCTGAGGGCTTTGTTTTTAAGGGGAGTGAGACTAAGGTCTGTTTGTTGTTAAGGTCATTGTATGGCTTAAAACAATCACCTAGGCAATGGTATAAAAGAATTGATGAATTCATGCTCAAGAATAGATTTAAGAGAAGCTATTATGATAATTGTGTTTATTATTGTGAGTTTTCTTTCATTTATCTCTTGCTTTATGTTGATGACATGCTTATTGCATCAAAAGGATAAATTTCAAATTTGTAAACTTAAGTCTAGGTATGTTGAAATCTGAATTTGAAATGAAAAATTTAGGGGCTGCTAAAAGGATTTTTGGCATAGATATTCATAGAGATAGGCCTAGTGGTGTTTTGACCTTGTCTCAAGTTGGATATAATCATAAACTTGTAAACAAGTTTGGACATGATAATATTAGAACTGTTAATACTCCTTATAATGTTGTTGTAACTAATAAACCATATCAAGAATGTGTTGGTAGTCTCATGTATTCTATGGTTTGTTGTAGGCCTGATATTGCTTATTCAGTTGGTCTTATTTGTAGGTACATGAGTAGGTCATATGATTCACATTAGGATGCAGTTATGTGGTTGTTGAGATATTTGAAAAATTTTGCATCTTATAAGATTGTTCATGATAATTCTTGTGTTAATAAGTTTAGCATTATTGGGTATTGTGACTCTAATTTTGCTGCTGATTTGAATAAAAGAAAGATCCATAACTGGGTACTTGTTTACTATTGGTGGGAATCTTGTGAGTTGGAAGTCCACACTCCAACATGTGGTGGCACTTTTAACCACTGAGACTAAGTATATTGCCTTAGCTGAGGCTGTTAAGGAATGCATGTGGCTTAAGGGGCTTCTAGGGGAGCTTGGTTTTCATGATTTGCATTCTCTTGTTTATTGTGATTCCCATAGTGCTTTGTGTCTTGCTAGGAACAGTGTGTTTCATGAAAGAACAAAGCATGTTGATGTAAAATTGCACTTTATTAGAGATATAATTGCTAAGGGTCTCATTGATGTATGTAAAATAGATACTTCTATTAACTATGCAAATATTATGACCAAAGTAGTACCTATTGATAAGTTTAAGTCTACTTTGGGCATGTTAAAATTATTATCTCTATAATTTGTTTTATATTTTTTGTATTTATTTGATGGGTTTGTGTTAACTCTCAAGTGCATGCAATGTCAAAATAGTAAAGTCAATGTGGAGAATGTTGTATATGTAAACAGGGGTATACTTGTCCTTATACTTAGTCTTAGGACTAGGTTTGTCTTATGTATTAGTTAGAGGGGCAAATTGGTCTTTTCAGCCCTATTATGTGTTTACTATGTTTTTAGGGGTTTTGGGTAATCATATTCACTTCCTACGATTCTCTCATCTTCTCTCTCTCATTCTCTCTAGTTCGTGCTCTCTGGTGTGAGTGGTGTTTCGATTGTGCCCTAGTTCTTCATCTTCTTCTTGAGTGATGCTCTAATGGAGGTTGAATAGCATCTGCTATTGTTGCGTTGAAGGCACTGGTGTTGTGGTGTTCTTGGCTCTGCGCAGGAAGGGAGATAAAGCTTCGGTTGGGCTACGGTTTCAAGTGTAGTCATTCCTTAGTCTTGTGTTTCTCTCTTGGTCCATGTATAGAGTTCTTACCTCAAGATCTTAGGGCTGTAACCTTGCTTTGCTATTGGATTGTTGCATGGCTTGATGAGTTCACTACTCATCCTTGGATGTAGGTTATTTGACCAAACCAAGTATATCTGGTGTCTTGCTTGATTTCTTTCTTTCTTAATACAATTCCGCTGCATTTAGGTTACTTTTCTTAACAATGGGATATCCAAAATTTAATGGTTCACAAGCCACCAAGAGAAAATGCCACTAAGCAACTTCTTTTTTCTGGGGGTAAATGAAATGCCACTAAGCAAAAGACACAAAAGAAAATAAACTTTGGAATATAAATTTAAGACATATTCTTGTCTTGAGAAAGTTCAATTTTTAAATCATCCCACACATCATTATCAGTGGTATGAAATCTAACACTTGCTGCAACTAAAGGCTCCATACCAAGAAAGTATCATCTTCATGAATCCATTGATTAAAATTTTTTGAAGAGAAAAGGTAGAGGCATAAATAAGGGACATTTAAGTTTGTCTTTAGCATTCATATACACCTTAACAGCCTCACAACACGAAATTAGAACTCCATTGAGCCATGGAAGTAATTTTGACATTAACATTGTTCATAGGAGGTTAAGAATCACCCACATGACAACAGAAAATTTTAGGTAACAGCACAACACTATAGTAATAAGGAGGGGAGTAAATAGTGTTATACAAGTGCAGCCAGAGAGGTAAGGTAAACACCAGAAGCCCCATCAGAAAAAGATATCGACGGTTCGATGGTCAGGCTACGAGATTACTGCAATATCCAAGTGCACAATATAGCACCAAAACAAGGGTTTCACAGACTACACTAAATAAATGTGTACTAGCAATGAAAAATATCCAATTTGTAATAGATATTTGAAAAATGTTCCCACACTTATGAAAAACTATGTTTTTGATGAGGGAATGCATTATGTAGTTTGTAATGGTCCATACCTAAGTTAAGCCTCATATTTTCAATTGGTGAACATTAAAGATGATATCAAGGAGCAACATAACAGGAGATTCGATTTAATCTAACATAAAAGAACTTCATCAAATAAAGGCAACATATTCATAATTTAAGTTTCTAACTTTTTATAAGGGAAAAAAAAAAAGAGAGACTATCTTCAAAGTTAAAATACTTGAAAAGGCAGGATCAATATGCTTAGAGAACTCAGTAAAATAGGAAGAAAATTCTTAGAGAATGTGATGAATATTCTTGAAATGAACAAGCACAGAAGGAAAATTCAGACAGCTACTAACTTTAGATGATCACAAGTACGCAGCCACCCACCTGCTGCTCCAAGTTTTTCTGCAAGTTTTCTATTAATTTGAAGTTCTCAGCACTTTTCTGGGCTGCCTCCTATGACTACTATGCGAGCATTTCCCAAGTCAGGGCGTTCAGAATCCTGAGATGTAAGCTTTACATATCTGGACTTTCTATTAGCATCTGTATACAAGGAAATGGAATATTATATCCCCATTTTTAACATTTGAACTATTGTTCCATTGGCTGAGATTGCATATGTTGTCATTGTTGGCAACTAAAATACAATGTGTTCTAAGAGTACATAACTTGTAAAGAAGTGAAGCTCCCATAGAAGACTTTGGGCATTTGTTATATATTTTAGAGGGTGATTAACACTATTACAACAGTGTTGAGTATTTATGAGAAGATTTAAGTTTTTTGGGTGAAGCGAAGATTACTTAGAATAGTGGATTTCACAGGTCACTGCACAAGGGTCACATTGGATGAATTTTTGAGTAGTCATACAGTTGTTTTATGGGTTCAACTTAAACTCAAGAAACGTAGTTCATGAAGTCTTCTTTCCAATGCATTTTTCAGATTGTGATTTCGATATCAAACAAGGGAGTTATGAGGTTTCTCGTGAGAGTGTGCGATATGGAAGCAAATCTGGGCATTGTAGAAGAAATATCAAATTTGGCTACTGTAATGTAATCTACTCTCAGGGGTTTGAAAATAATTTTTAAGAGTTCGGGGGTCTTTGTGAAATAAGTTTTACATCTCAACGAGGAAAGTGTAATTTTGAAAGATTGAATGATACAATCTAATGGTCATTAGAAGGATGTGGATGAAGATCCAATTTTGAGGGTCAAGATTGATGCGCTTGGTTTTCAAGTGTCCAAGACGGAAAATATTCCATCGCGCCCCTTTTGGTTGGTCGGGAGCATAATAATATGGTGCACTGCAAAATATAATGATCAACATGATCCTGTATACCGTAGCTTAAAGGTAAGATTAGAAAAGATTCCATTTGAAATAATTTGGAGAAGGGTACTCTAATCTTACATCACTTAAAGGATCTGAGGGCCCAGATCTCACCCGCCTTTTAAAGTGGATATCCAACGGCTGTGGGATTAGATTCTCTTTGGGACTCATCTAGAAGATGAAATCCAACGGTTTCTATGCATCAACGTTCATTCTCTTTAAAAGCTCGAATTTGAGCTAAACAAAAGAGGGTTTTTGGTGTTTTTGGCTTGTGGAGACTAAGAAAAACGTGGAGGAGAAGCCAAGAAGCAATATGGGTATGAAGAACAAGCTTGGATGCGTATTTTGGTGAAAACGTTGAAGAAAAAGGTGAGTAATCTATTGTAATCTCCCTTAATTTGAAAAGTTTCACCTTTTAAGTAGTTGCTTGTTAGGGTTGAGTTGTTTGAGGTTAACACCTTATACTTTTGTGGGTTCAAGAGTTAATACTAGAGTGGGTGCTCTATGTTTTGAATTAATTGAGAGTGGGTGCTCTCTGATCATTGTAGTGATAAGTTTTACCTTTCAAGTAGTTGCTTGTTAGGATTGAGTTGCTTGAGGTTGACGCCTTATACTTTTGTGGGTGCAAGAGTTAATACTGGAGTGGGTGCTCTATATTTTGAATTAATTAAGAGTGGGTGTTCTCTGATCATTGTAGTGATCAAAATTTTAGTTGGAAAGTATTGAGTAAATACGAAATTCTATTTAAGGCATTACTCCGTGGATGTAGGCAATTTGGCTAAACCACGTAAATTTGGTGTCTTGCGTTTCTAGTTTATTTTTCATTGCATATATTGGAGTGCTTTGACTGCAAAGTGGTGGTGCACTGTCTGGTAGACCCAACCACATTGTGGTGTGTAGTGGACGTGCCCTTGTGTAATTGATAATTACAGGATTATCTTAACCAACCTTGTCTTGAGTTTAAAGAAGCGTCACATCAAAGAAAATTTTTAGAAGACACTGATTCAACCCCCCCCCCCTTCTCAATGTCAACCTGGGAATAACATGAACCAATCACAAGATGGTTAAAAAAAGAAGAAGAAGAAACAAAACACTAAAGTCAAACCTTTAGAAAAATATTTCTAAGCTGACTTTAAATTTATTGTGTGATGTTTAGCTATTATTTA
This sequence comes from Hakea prostrata, assembly GCF_041222555.1. Lineage (NCBI taxonomy): Eukaryota > Viridiplantae > Streptophyta > Magnoliopsida > Proteales > Proteaceae > Hakea > Hakea prostrata. Next base: position 14,102,052 of record NC_142608.1, read on the forward strand.
ATGATTAACCTAATGTTTTTCTCTTTAGAACCAAGAAAGGAACAACAGGGGGATGTCAAGAGTGTTAATTGAACAGAAGGCAAACTGACCTTCACTAAAGGTTGAGAGATCAACCAGGGAAATTGAAGCCACATTAGATTTTGGATCAGCTGAAATTGAGGGTACCGGGAATGAAGTGGATCTTATGGTTAGCATACAAGGGTCTCCCATGGTGCATAGAGCATTCCCTCATAGGATTGTGCCATGTGGCATTGAAGTAATCGAATGGCATTATCCAATTTAAATTAAATTTGAGAGAAAAGAACAAGAAGAACCCACTAACAGCCCATAAATTTGAATTTAATTTAAACTCAAGTATGTGTTTGAGTAACCTTTGGATTACGAGAGATCGCCTTAAGCAAAACCATTTTTTAATGTTTATGTGCTAAAAGACCGTTCTTTACTTAGAAATGAGCATTTGAGAAATCCGTTCTGAAAATATTCTTAAAACACTAATAGAATAAGTTGGTGTTTGATAAACTCGTTCTAAGGTTTCAATTTGAACCAATTTTATCATTTTTGTTTCTGTTCTTATGCCCAAATTACATCTTTTTGATGTTCGCGAGAGGCAGTCTTTAGAGACACTTCCGAGAGAGAGCAGAGAAGAAAAGGAGAGAGAGAGAAAAAAAGAGAGAGAGAGAGAGAGAAAGAACCGTAACAAGAACACGCTAACATGTTATTCCTTTCCCAAATAATAGAAGAACGAAACTTAAGAATGTGTTTCATAACCCGTTATTCCTTTCCCAAAGAACGATGAATTCTTCAGCAAAACCATTTTTTAATGTTTCTATGCTAAAAGACCGTTCTTTACTTAGAAATGAGCGTTTGATAAATCCATTCTGAAAATATTCTTAAAACACTATTAGAATAAGTTGGTGTTTGATAAACTCGTTTTAAGGTTTCAATTTGAACCAATTTTAACACATAAAACGTTCCCAGCAAAAACATCTTTTGGGTTTAAAGGCTTCTTTGACACGCGTCTAAGACAGAATGAACCGTTAACGCCCTCTAACCGTTCTTCCTTTCGCAGACGAAAAACGTTTTTAAGAACGTTACCAAACGCGCTAAGCAACTGATATCATCAATATTTACAAGACAAGATTAATATAACATACATTTGATGCATTAACTTAGAAACAAAATAAAGGAAAATTTTCAAAGACGCCCCCCCCCCCCCCTAAAATCATTCCCAAAAACTTTGAATATATCAATCTTCCCCAAAGTTGCTAGCACTATTAATTATGACGTTGAAATGTTCACTTTAACCCGAATACTTACCTTCAAGATTTTGATGTTGTGGTATGATCGATTTGAGATCCAAGACAAAATGAGCCAGAAGAAGAAATATATGAAGATAATGCAAATGACAGATTAGCTTCTACTTGTGTAGTTAAGGGACTTGTGAATATTTAAATCCACATGCCAAGATCACAGAGCTTAATTCAACCACTCAGCAAGTCAAGCTCTTGAATCTATGATTGATTATAGTACTCCAGCTAAAACAAGGGAATGAACCTGAATCACAGAAATTAGATGCAGATCATGAAACCAAAGAATATCATTGAATCCTTTCAAAAAAATAAGGTAACAAGGAAAGAGAACTCCAAAACTTGTGATTCAGATCTCTTCCCCCATTGATTCTTCCATAGGACAAATCCACAAGTGCATTTGAGATCCTTCAGAGACTGGCATACGGAATTGATGAACTAAAATCAGATAAGCTGATGGGCAAACGGCAAGACAGATTGCTTTCCAACGCATTGGTTCAGCAATCAACCATCAAAGAGAAAAAGAAGGTGCTAGCTCAAGTACTGCACCTTGTAAGCATTACAACAGTAAAATTGATGACCACTGTAGGCAGGAAAGAGAGGATCTCAACTGGGATTTCGTATGTGAGAAAACGATGAGTGATGGTGTGGTGGTTGTAATTTTAGCTTTTTCCAGTGTAAGAAATTGAATTTCAGGATTCTATAGATTCAGCTCAAAGTAAGACTTATAGAAGTTTCTAAAGATATTGCAAAAAGGAAACTCATTGAGAAAGTAAGACTTATCGAACTTGTGAACTCGCAGTCGCAGAGACGAACCGAAGAGTCTAAGACAGTAAAAAGGGCAGAACAAAATAGATCATTGAACTGAAGCTTGAACTCGAAGTCTCGACCTTGAACTCAAACTAAAGCTTGAACTCGCAGAGTCGCAGTCGCAGTCGCAGAGAGCCAGAGACGAACGAATAGAATAGAAGTCTAAAACAAAGGCTGAACCGTTGATGCTTGAACTCGAAGTCTCGAGCTGAAGGCTAAAGCTTGAACTCAAAGTCTCGAACTAAAGGCTCAACCGTTCAAGATTGAACTCGCAGAGAGGAACAAACAGAACAAAAATCTAAAGCAAATGGATTGTGGGACTTAAAGGTGATAACTTATTAGGGTTTAAACTTTAAAATAAAATTACAAAAACTAAACTTAAATATGGTACAAAAAGGGTATTCGGTAAGGTATACGGAATATACCGATGGTACACAGTCTGAAACCAAAATCGTACCGTACCTAATTCCAAAAAATGGTTTCAGTACATATTGTACTGAATTTGAAACGATGCGGTATGGTTCTGTTTTAACTGGCGCAGTTCAATACCCTATTGACACGCTGACGGTTCAGTTTGAAACCGAAACCGTACCATCCCAAATTCCAAAAAATTGTTTCAGTACATAAAGTACCAAATTTGAAATGGTGCAGTACAGTGCGGTTTTAAGCGGTGTGGTTCAGTACCGTTAAATGGTTTTGGACCTTTTGGTACCGTATTGACACCCTTACCACAGATACAGGAAATAGCCTAGCCTGCATTGCAGCTAGACAGTGATTCATTCAATATGGTCGCACCATTTAAAATGATGGATGTTGGTGATCTCTTCCCACTGCAGTAAGGAGTTCTCCAAACTCCATTAATGGCAACTCTAAACCTTCAACTTCCGTGGTTTATCCCATGCTTTTCCTACTCAACCTCGTTCCCATAAGTTCCATAGACACTGCATCTTCTCAAATATTTTACCACCATTACTGCAATTCCATCGTCCCTGAATCAACCCTAAGTGGAACAGAACCCGAAATGTTTCGCGGAATTTTCTCCAACTACGGAATGGAAACTATATCGGTGGGGATAGGTTTCTTGGTCAGCAATCCCGATCCTCACCTGGAAACCCTAGATATATGTATTTCTATGCCACAAATGTCCACCAAGCTGATGCTGCTGGCGTTCTTATTGTCGAGGAAAAACTAGACTTCCAAGGCTGAAAAGCGTACTCTTACTCGGTTATTTCGACTTATGTTCGATCTCATAATGGTTGGTTATGGCGTCAGACACCTTGGTTCCACCTTCTGCAAGGCGGAACGAATTTCAATTTATAGGTTTTCTGGTCTACATCGACTGGGTTGCTCCGTATGGTCAGATTTAGTATGAGTTACTCTGAAGAAAAAGGTAAGTCTCTTAAGCTTTTGGCCGTTTTTAAGCTTAATTATCCAGAAAACTCGACCGTTCTTACTTGTTTGGTTGCTGGAACTTTGGAGAGCTTGGATAAGGTCTATGTATGAACTACATTAAACCGATTTCGACCCATTCAAAGCAAGTACGAGTACTTGTTGATTGATAATGAAATCAACAACGGGTGGTCGAGTCCCATTCATATTCAGCAAGATTTATCTCTTGGTTTAACTTTGAGAGTAGATATCTATTAGGTTCTCAGTAGGCCTACTCCATTTGAATTGGAGTACAAACATGACTGCAACCCAGCAGCAGCTACTAATCATCATCTTCTGGATAGTAGTAATGGATTTTTGCCACTTTCCTCTATGGACTACTGTGCTCAAACAACCAAAAGATGCGACTGGTGATGGTATTTACCAACGACAGCTTTAATAACCCTTTTAATCCCAAAACTTCACTGGTTGGTGAGAGAGTGTGGGACGCAAAGAAGAATCAGCTTTATATTGTTGTTGTTGGCCAAACCGATAGTAAATTAGGAGAAATTAGATGATAACAATCAAAAAAATATATCAACTATTTAACAAGGAAATTGAAATACACTCAAATGGAACTTGAACCGGAAGCAATAGAATAAGAAGAAGAATTGTTGAGGCAGTCAGAGGCTCTCCTTAAAACAGATTCGTCCCCTTTTGTGTGTGCTTGAGAATCCGATGGACGTCTATCTCCTAGTATACAGTGATGAACATCGGTATACTTAGCACAAAGTATACTGCTACGGTGGACTTGATATGTGTCTTTCTTCTATCACCATAAAATCCAAATCGACAAGATTCTTAAACCATTTACCAGACTTAGAAAAAACATTAAAAAGACTCTCAAAGCAAACTTAGTATGATTCTTAAATCAAAAGAGAGAAAAACCCAAAGGGACTTATCTTCATCAAAGGGGATCCCAATTTATAGTGGAGGTTTGTGGTTGGTACAATGAACATACCATATTACTATCAATTCTCATTAACAAACTTGGGAAAACGAAAAGTCCTCGTCATTTACAACCAAACTTGGAAACAAAGAGTTTTGGTTCTTAATGAATCAAGTTTGGAAACGAAGAACTTTGATCATTTATAATCAAGCTAGGGAAATAAAAATCCCGTAACCCTTCATTCATGAACCATGCTTGGGAACATTAACATTTTATGCATGAACTATCCTTGGGATTTAAAACACCCAATTGTCCATAATTATTTCATGCACTAATTTCCACAAAATCTCATAAATGAATAATTTTCATTCACTCATGCTCAAAGAGCCATATTCCAACAATCCCCCACATGAATGAAAATTGATAACGAATAATTAAAATAAAACAAAGACCCGACATGATGATAGAATTCTACAGTTAATGCTTGCCTAGGGATAGAAATCTCCTAAACTATTTAACGAAAGTCTATTTACTTTACTTGCTAATCAGTAGACATGACGTCCTTGAACTGTTATGTTGTTTGTGTAAATGATGATACACCCCGCATAGGCATTCCCTGACACAATTTCAGTTCTCATGGTTATTTTTGTTTTGGTTATGGACATCAATTTGGTTCTATGAGAGTTTCTAGAGAATTGAGCCATCACAATTCTCCTTTTATGCAGCCCCTCTTCTCTCTTACATGGGTGATTTATTACATAAGAGTAACCCGCATTACTCCACTTAGATCCAACATTTGTCCAAAAAGAAAGAATCATTAAATACTAAGCTTAACCTATTCCTTACGAGTATCATTGTTTTCACCATAAGAATGGTTAGAGAATAATCTCCATAGTGATTTCATTATATAATTACAGTTTAATTGTCCTATTGAACCTAGATCTTGGGATCTTTAGTCAACTAGGTTAGGTTTCCACTATGATCAACCTATATATTCATGGGCTTGAGTCCCATTCCCTTCGATGGTTGTTCAACTTCTTGATCTCTATTCAACCATTTAGTTAGCGGATCCACAAGATTTTCTTTTAACCATACATAATCAATTTTTATGACTCCAATTAAGATCAAGTGTCTAATAGTATTATGTCAACGACATATGTGTCTTGACTTACCGTTATACATCATATTTTTGCCCTCCCAATAGCTGATTGGCTATCACAATGTATACATACAGCAAGCTTTGGCTATAACAACCCCCATATTTCTAACCCGGGATCCATTTTGCAGGTCCGAGAACTCGAAGGTCTAGCCGGGTAAATCTGTGGAGTGTCCGGATAGAAGTCCATGATCCATAACCTGAACCCATGGATCTAGATTCTCTCGATAAAGAGCATGTCTTGCTTGGTAGTTGGACTTCTGGAAGGCAAGTGATGTCTGGAGATGTCCGGAATGAAGGTAAGACCTCCCCCATGTCTTCATTAGGGTTAGGTTGTACTTAAACATCAACCCCCTGAGCAAAGCACCCTTGTATAACAATATACTTGGGGGCGGTTGCTAGTGGTGGTCGATTGAACCAAGCGACCGCCTTAAGCGACCACCTGGTCCTGGTTGCGGGGTTTTGCCTTATTTTGCCCCCTGACTCCTATAAATAGTAACCCTCGCTTATTTTACGAATATTATATTCGGGATTACGGTTTTTGGAGGTTAGACGGCTGTGGAGACGTGCTAGAAGCAGATCTGAAGTGCTGTTAGAGTCCCGGAGGTTCTATTGTCCTTCATAGTTGACCTGGTTGAGGTAAGTGATTCCCTGTTCACTCTTACTTCGTTGTTAGCTATGATAAAAGTAGATTAGTGTTTCCCTTTGGTTGTTCTTGATCCTTCTATTGCACTACCTACCTTTTTGATGATCTTGGTGAGATCAGATCCGAAAACGAAACCCTGCTTTCGTGAAAAGGGCTGATCTAATCAAGAGGGAGGATTATGGATAACCTATTTGATGTCTTTGGTTAGGTTTAGTATCACCTGTGGTTATGGGAGTGATAGATTTGAGATTCGGACTATGATCATTCAAAATTCGGATTGAAATCGGATGATCAGAAGCCTAAGTTTCGGATTGAAAACTCTCTGCTTTTGGGGCGGTCACTAGTGGCGGTCGCTCAACTTAAGCGACCGGCTGGTTTCCAGTGACCAAATGACTTTTGGTTTTTATCCAATTTGATTCATTCGACTTATACCTTATTATAACCTTGTATATAGGTATTCTCTCTTTCAAATAAAGTCTTTTAATAGTTTCTGGATTGCAAGTTAGAGGAATTCTGCATAATTACAGGTAAGGACATACAATCCTATCTTTATGAAATGACTTAAACATGCTAATCCAGTGTCTGTTGTTATTGTTCTTTCATTTCATATACTGTTATAACCTTGTTTAGCATACTGATCTTGTTATATGCTTGTTGTTTGTACCGTCATTACTTATACTTTGTTGATCATGAATGTGTTTTACTGATGTTGGATTGGTTTGTGGTTCTGATGGAAGGGGTATTCCATTGGGATATCTTGGCTTGGGATATCAGAGGGCTGTGGTATGGGACACATGCTCGCTGATGTCTCTAGCACTATCATAACTACTGGATGACATACCTAGGTAGAGTCTAGAGTTGCATGGCTAGGTACCCCACATGCTACTACCCTTTCGGTAGGGGAATTGAAGCCGGATGACCAGTGATGACAGTGATGTGACGATGGTCCATTGTTGGTCATATAAATGGTAGGGTTGCATATGTTAGGGTTGGGCTCATGGACGTCTAAGGAACGGACCAGGTGTCGTGAGGAGTCATGAGAGCATTCCGCCTCAACAATATGTGGATGACCATAGGGTTATGGAATGGAGTCCAATAGCGGTAGCCAGTCCGTAAGGGTTCTCATTCCTAGGTTGCAAAGGATACTGAACCGAGTTGGTTGGTGCCATAGGGGATGTATCTGAACTTCATATAGTATGTTACTTTTATGACCTGCATTGGATTAGAAACCTCGACATGCGCTAGTACTCATGCCAATGGTCGTTGTGAGAGTGTTGACTTAACCACAACCATGGTTTGAGAGCCAGGTGTGGACTTTCCATTTTACCCAGGATCCCTACAAAGGTAATCAATCCTTGCCGGATCAGAGTGACTAGACCTACCCAGAGGAGGGCTGGTGTATATCTTAAAGCATGTCAATTGTTAGAGACTTGCATGATTAGATCTTAGCGGTATTCATATTTTGCATTCATACATATCATATATGCGTTTCTGATTGGTTTGACATATGGATGGGAATCATTGTTTGTTCTTATTGAGTTCTCTCATTCCTTTATTTGTCTATGTTTTATTATCTTGTACAGATGGACGATATATGCCAAAAGATGGATTGGTTTCCCATTAAGGAACCTTCCCGTATGAAGAAGATGTGGCACCGGCAATGGGAAATGGAGATAGCCTATGCGGGAGCTCCTGCGAATGCATGGAATGCGCTTATAGCACCCATTGATGGGCAGAAGAGACAGGTTGCCAAGCAGTTTGCACATCGTCTGGAGATGAATTAGAGAACCCCTCATCTTGATAAACTTGAGTCTAAGTTTTTAGCTTTAGAAAAAGAAACCGGAAAGAAACTTATTTAATTCTTTTTTATTGCTTCCGCTGAAATCGTATTCATTTTGAGTATTTATTCTTTCCTTGATTATTTTATTGGAGTATTTGGACTCCTATAATCCTTTTATTTAATTATTGAACTTATTCTTGCTCATGATTGTCTTTACTTGCATTTATTATTATTGATAGACTAAAACCGTGGATCCTGTGACGGATCGCTTCCACGGGTTATCGGGCGGGTAATCGAGAGCGGCGGGTGGGGTGTGACATTGGCCATTCTAGAATATCCTCCAAGAAGTTTTGTAGCCATTCAGCCTCTTCACCACATTTATCCAGGGCTACAAACTCATATTACATTGTGGATCTAGTTATTACTAATTGTTTGGAGGAATTCCACAATACTATTGCACTTCCTAAAGTGAATACATACCCGCTAGTAGCTTTAGAATCTTGTACATCAAATATCCAACTTGTAATAACCCCCGTAATTCTAACCCGAGATCTTCATTGCAGGTCTGAGTACCCAAAGTTCCAATTGAAAGAAGCTATGGGTTACCCGGATTAAAGCCCATGATCCATATCCTGAGCCCATGGATCTGGATACTCCTAGTGAAGAACCTGCCTTACTGGGAACCCGAAGATCTAGTGGAAACCCTGATTGACTAGGTAGATGGATTTCTAGCTTGAGTCAAGTTGAGTTTGATGAGATCTAAGATCAAGGTAAGGACCCCCCTCACTTGTTGGTTTGAGTTAGATTTGTGTTGGGGATCAACAGGATGAACAAAGCACCCAAACCCCCAGCAATACGATTTTTTCTGGGGGGCGACACAAAACCCCCAGTGATACGATTTTTTCTAAAAATCGACGAGAAATTCTCAAAATATCGAATAAATTTAAAATTCAAAATTTGAAAATCTCGCATTAAATACTCTCTCTCTCTCATTTAAAAATATTAAAATATCTCTGCGACCTACGATCTCTCTTCTATTTCTTTCCTTTCTCTTTCTCTACATAAACGGAAAGCATGGCGGACTCTACGACCAGCGATCTCTTCTATTTCTTTCCTTTCTTTGCAGAACGGAAGCCGACGGAAACCATGGCATCTCTCTCTTGACACCCTCATGACTCTCTTTTCTCTAATCTCTCTCGGTCTCTCCCACATCACTGCAGATCTCATCATCGATTTGGTTTGATTTTTTCTCAAAAAGTCGACCGAAATGTCGCCAATGTCGCCAATGTCGCCTTGTCGCCTTGTCGCCTATGTCACCTGTGTTGGCACCGACACGGCCGACACCCAGCGACATTTCAGTCAATGGGGTGATATTATCCAAATAAGAGGGGTGTAAGTGCTATTTGTCAAGCTAAAAGGGGTGGTAAGTGATATTTATCCTATTAAAAACGAAGGCTAAGGGTGTTACTAATAAAACTCTTGAGTTAAATAACCCAAGAAAGAGTTAAATTTAATGGAAAAAGTTAAAGAGACCCATGATGGGGCCGAAAATTTCTCACAAAAGAAAAAAAGTGTTCTTTATAAGGAAGCCTTTCTCCAGTCGAGTCTCTCTCTCACATGCCAACTTCAAATCATCCGTCAATGATAACGCCGGCCGTTACTTGGCAAGTCGCTGTTACCGTGACTACCCACGCCTGTGGGCCCACAGAGAAGGATTTCCTTAACTTCTTGCCATATAAATGGATGGATGCTGGTGATCTATTCTACTGGCATACTGCAGCAAGGAGGTCTCCAACTCCACCAATGGCGACTGAGAAGCTTCAACTTCCATGGATTCATCTCGTGTATTTCCTCCTCAAACTCGTTGTCATAAGCTCGATGGACACTGCTTCTGAAATCTCTTACCACGATTACTGCAATTCCATAGTCCCTGAATCCACCGTAAGTGGAAGAGATCCAGAAATGTTTCAGGGAAGTTTTCTCCACCTGCGGAAAGGATACTATATCGGTGGGGATAGATTTCTTGGTCGAGAATCCGAATCATTACAAGAAATCCCTAAATTTATGTTCTTTTCCGCCAAAAAAGTCTACCAAACTGATGCTCCTGGCGTTTTTATGGTCGAGGGGAACCTAGACTTCCAAGGCTCAAAAACATACTCTGAATCAGTTAATTTGACTTATGTTCGATCTCTTAATGGCCGGTTACGGCATCGGACACCTCGGGTCCCCGTTCCGAAAGGCGGAGCGAATTTCAAGTTACAGGGGTTTTGGTCTGCATCGGCTGGGAAGCTGTGTATGGTTGGATCTGGTATGAGTTACTCCGAAAAGGAAGGTAAGTTTCTTAAGCTTTCGGCCGTTTTTAAGCTTAATTATCCCCAAAAGTCGACCATTCTTACTTCCTTGGTTGATGGAACTTTGGAGAGCTTGGATAAAGTCGACAGTTCAAACTACTTTGAACCGATTTCAATACTGGCCTATTCTCAAAGCAAGTACGAGTACTCTTTGATTGATAATGAAATCGACAACGGGTGGTCGAGTCCCAGTGGTGTTCAGCAAGATTTATCTCTTGGTTTACAGTCAAGAGTAGATATATGTTCGGTTCTAAGTAGGCGTACTCCATTTAAATTGGAGTACAAGCGTGACTGCGACTCAGCATCTACTAATTGTCATCTTTTGGATAACAGTAATGGATTTTTGCCTGGCACCATGTTCTTCGATGGATTCTGGTGTTCAAACAACCAAAAGATGCGGATGTCCTTGGTATTTACCAACTACAGCTATTATGGCTTTCGTCACCCTTTTAATCCCAAAACGTCACTGGTTGGTGAGGGAGTGTGGGATGGAAAGAAGAATCAGCTTTGTATTATTGCTTGCCGAATCTTGAATTTTACGGATTCTTTGGCTGGTGCTTCTGTCGGAAATTGCTCAATTAGGATGAATTTGAGGTTCCCGGCAGTATTGTCAATCAGAAACAGGAGTACTGTTGTGGGACAAATTTGGAGTAATGCAACTGCAAATGCTTCTGGTTATTTTGATGCACTTAGCTTCCATGTAGAGGATCCATCACCAGTAGTTCCAGGTCTCAAGTATGAGTATACCATGATGGATGGAATAAGAAAGCTGTGTAATAACAAAGCTGCTAAAAGCAACAGAGAGATATATCCTGACGGGTATTCATATGACATGGTATTCCACATGTCTGTCAAAAATGATCTTGGGCAAGTTGCATGGGGGTCTGCAACTCCACAAACTATTGGTGATCAATTTCATGAGCACTCTGGCCGCTCCTTCGTTCTCAAGTCTGATCCTTTAGGTGATGCAGCTGAGGTGAGTACTCACAACCACAGCAGTCCCCTGAATATCAGCTATCAGATGACCTTCACTGTTCCTCAAGATTTCAAAATTGGTAGCATTCTTCTTAATGCACGTACAAGCATACAAATTTCAGCTGAAGGGGTCTATAGTGGTAAAACTGGAACCTTATGCATGGTAGGTTGTCTGTCTTGGGACTCAAAGCAAAGCATATCTGCCATAAATGATTCCATGGACTGCAAGATTGTCATTAATGTCCAGTTCCATCCTCTGGATGTCAAGATTGGAACTCATGTCAAGGGAACTATCAAAAGCACCCGGGAGAAGTCTGACCCTTTTTACTTCAAATCTTTAGAGGTTTCCTCAAATGTTCTCTATCATAAACAAGCGGAAGAGTCTCTTTGGAGGATGGATCTGGAGATCACCATGGTTTTGATCTCAAACACGCTTGCCTGTGTCTTTATTGGATTTCAGATTTTCTATGTGAAAAAGCATACGGATATGGTTCCATTCATTTCACTTGTGATGCTTGTCATACTTACTTTAGGACACATGATCCCTTTACTGCTGAACTTTGAAGCATTATTCATGGAAGGCCATAACAGGCGGAACATTTTGCTGGGGACTGGTGGATGGCTTGAGGTTAATGAGGTTATTGTAAGAGCAGTTACAATGATTGCTTTTCTATTGCAGTTTCGTCTTCTCCAACAGGTTTGGTCAACAAGATGGAGTGATGGATGTCATAAGGGCTTGTGGACTGCTGAGATTAAAGCCCTATATGTAACTTTGCCATTGTATCTACTTGGTGGGTTGATTGCTCTGTTTGTGCACTGGAAGAACAACTACAATGAGGGCCCAATGATTCGCGAGTTTTCTGTGAATAGTTATGAGCAACATTACCTTTGGGGAGACATGAGAGCTTATGCTGGTTTGGTCCTGGATGGTTTTCTGCTCCCTCAGATCCTGTTCAACTTATTCTTGAACTCCAAAGAGAAGGCTCTTGCCCCATCATTTTATGTTGGAACTAGTGTTGTCCGCTCATTACCACATGCATATGATCTTTATAGGTCCCACTATTATGGCCGTTACTTGGATGTCTCATACATCTATGCTAGTCATGGTGTGGATTTTTACTCCACAGCTTGGAATGTTATAATCCCTTGTGGAGGTATGTTGTTTGCCATCATCATCTGCATACAACAGCGGTTTGGTGGTCATTGCATCCTTCCCTTGAAACTTAGAGAATCTGTTTCTTATGAAAAGATTCCTGTAGTTAGTGGCTAGTGATTGCAAGTGTAACCTTTTTAACTCTGTACGTCCAGTTTTATCATCTCCTGACTCTATGGTCTGTACAAAAGCAAGTGTGAGTTTCTAATCACTGGAATTTTCTTCTTCAGGGTTTCTCTGTATGTTATGATGTTCAATAGTAAATATAGTTTCTATGATTACCAGCTAGTCAGTGCAGGAGTAACTTGCTCAACTCTGTAGTTCCATTTTTATTGCTCCAACTCCATGGTCTATATAAAAGCAGGTGTGAGTTCTGGACACTGGAATTTTCTTCTGCAGGGTTTCAATATACTGTAATGATGTTTAAAGGTAAATATAGTTTTTGTGATTACCAAGTGCATTCTAATTCCCTCAGCTTTTTGTTCGTAGTGTTATTAAGGAACCTGTTTAATTGATCAGACTGGCTTCTTTCAAGTAATTTTAGTAAAAGAAAAGACAGTGACTTTTCCTAATCAAATTCGACTCTTGGCCTCAAACCGTGGTACCATTTCCTTGACCCCGATGACAATTACATTAGATTGCCAGTTGTTCCTATGAGTATGAATAATGTTGTAGTCTCTAGTATTTATACGCTCATCTTTTTTATTGTAGTCATCATGCTGTGAAATCTTAGGCTGCCTATGTGTGGCTGATGGTTACAGACCGAGGGTGTGTACTTTGTGCAAGAATGCCACAATATAATTGCCACCCTCCCCCCCCCCCCCAAAAAAAAAAAAAAAAAAAAAAGAAAAGAAAAGGGGGCTGCCATTGGAACTGGCAAGTCTTACCAGGTGATGGCCTTCTCTGAACTGCTTCAAGGTTTTTAATTTTTATCTTAACATTATCAAAATATGAGGATTTCTGGTTTTGATTCACTTTTCTAGAATCCACATGTACTGGAGCAAAGTAAGCATGTTTGTGGACACAGAAATAGGACCTGTCTGATTTGCTTCAACTGCTGATGAGCTATGTAGGAGTGTAGTAGCCATGGTGGCATTCCCTGCAACATCAAGCACAACACTTTCAAAATGTGAATTAGGTATTTCGGTTACTGAGATCTTTTTTCTTATTGTAGTCTGACTGAGTACAGCCATACGGGCTAAATCACGATTCAACTGTTCATTTTGAAATTTGTAAAAATCCCCCCCCCCCCCAGTTTTCAGTGGTGTCCTCGGCAGGTTTTCCGTTAAAAGGCTTTGTGATAAGAAATATTCCTTGTAAATGTCTCCCTTATCTGTTGACACTTTTGCTTGGTCCTTCAGTGTTTATGACTGAATCATAGTTGTCCTTGCATCTAGACTCCCAAATTATCATTGCTCAGTGCTTTTTCTCTTTCCTTTTTCCCTATACTTACTCAAGAGAAATATGGGTGTTTTTTGGGATATCACCAAATGGGACAAAAATGAATTGTGCTGATAGACTTGCAGATTTGATGGAGAGAAAGCAGTCTGACGGTGGTGTAGTGGCAACAGCAAAGATCCAGCTCCACTCCTGCTGATTGACATAGGACTTGTGATTGATGACTTGTAAACCATATCATTTCTTGGAGCGGTAACAAAAACAGCTTTGTCATGTGGAACGCCAAGAGTTCACTGCTTGTCTCATTCCTGCTATTTCAAGCACAACGATTTCTCTGGCTTCATTAGGACTCGAACACTTGTGTAAGCTCTCCAGAATAAAATCTTAACCTGTGTAAGTATCGGTTTTTTGCATTATTAATGGCTTGGCTGGCTTTTGAATTTATTTTCCTTACTGCGGCGGTTAAGTTGCTTTACTTTGTTAGCCTTCTCCATTTCCAATGCATAATAGAACTGACCTTTTTATGTTAGAGCTATAGAAACTTCAATATCAATTTGAGAATCTTCTGTCCTTGTGAAGTCAATAGGTTGGTTAGTATCTCCTCTTCAAGAAGTGTAGGTATATAATCAGCTTTCTCCCAGGGTTACTGATGATTGTTTCCTTACCTCACAACTGACCATATTCCTATTGCTTATTTATCTTTCATCCTCTGCTTGGTTTAACAGTATGTGTTGGCCAGTGATTTCGCAGGTCCTAGTTCAAAAGATTTTGAGTCTACGATTGGTCTTCCTCAGTTCTCCCTAGATAATGTTGAGCCAGATCAACCTCCGGTTTTGATTATGCTTTGTGCCTTCAAGCCCAGTTTAATGCGATGGACCTCCCTCCAGTTGTTGACGCATCCATTCCTTGGTAGACTCTTCCAAAAGTCAAAAACTAGAGCTGGTACAAGCAGTTCAGCAGTCTAGAGCCAATCAAGTTCTTGCTGTGAAGTAGAACTGGCTGAGATAGATGAACCGGGGGATGATATCCTGAAGAAGTACAAGATTTTTAAACAATTTGATGTTGTTGAAAATCATTCAGACCACTTTTATGTTAATGGAGATTCTTCACAAGCTAAGGTGAGTTGGTCTCTAAACAACACCCTCCTCCCCCCTGAGGGGCCATAAAAAGGAGAAGAGAAAAGAAATTTTCTTTGACAGCCATCAAAAACTTGGACAAAGACGATTGATGATTGGAAGATCATGGAAACAGGCTTACTGGGTGAGTTGTTATGTAGTAACATACTAATAATCCAGTGGTATTTTTCAGATGAATATGACAGAATCTGTTCAGTCATATATTTATTTCACCCAATCAGAGTCTTCCAGTTTGGGTGTAAGTACTTGAGTTTTTGACCTTACCTACTTTGCTGATTTAAGGAGGGTCTGAAACTTCCTAGTGATTGTGGTAAGAACGCTGTAACTTACGATAGTGAGAATATGATACCCTTTAAGCATAACAGTTTGGACATAATCTTGATAATTATCTAGCTCTACCACATCTGGCTGTTATTTTTAGAACAGCTAGTTCTTGCTTCTTTTAAGATTCCTTAACATTCAATTTTTGTGGCTTTTATAATCTCACTTCTTTGCTTTCTCACACATTCTACAGATACTAAATTTGTGAGTCTCTCCAGCGTAATATTTGGAGATATAGAAGCAGCAGTCTGGGAGGAAGGTTACAGGATATGGAACGGAGATGGCTCAGGATGATGACTTTAAACCAAGGAGTGCAAAAACCAACTTTTGCAGGACATCTTGTTTAGTGAATGGGATTGCCTATGGATTTCTATGTACCTGAGATTACAGATGAAGTGGATTTCCATGAGTTTTCCTGGTAAGACCCTATTTGACAACCACAGCAGTGGTTCCAAATCTGAGATCAGGTGCAATTTCCGGTGATCAGCTAAAGCTTCAATTGTCAGCAGCCCATCACTCAGGAAAGAGAGATCAGCTGTTGTTCAGATATTAATTACTCAATACATTGAACCTAATAAAATGAATGCTATAATTCTTGAAATATTGACCTAATAAAATTCCTTCAAAACACTCCAATTTATTTTGCTGAAGTAGTGGGGGCACATTATTCATTATTCATTACTCACTACTCAGGTACTCTCTTTTTTTGGCCAAAAGATTCCCGTCATTTGCTGAGCAGTCTGATGAAGATGAAGATGATGATATGGAGTTCATCGAAGATTTTGATTCTTCTGATAGGCACAGCTGGGGAAGCGATATTGAGTTTGCTGACGATGAGGACGACGAGGACAAAATCCAACTGAAGAAGAAGAAATAAGACATTCAGATGATGATGATGATGATAAAAGAGTAGAATGAATCGAAGTTCTGTAATCTAATTCTTCTCGTTCTCTTCTTCTCAATTTTCACAAGAAAAACATAGGAAACGGAGAATCCTATGTATTATTATTAGTCTGTTCTTCCATACCATATTACCTGTAAAAGGGTCGAGTTCTGGAAAGTAAAGTGGTGAATCGTTTTCTATGGATTAAGTCGTCTGTATTTGTACATTGGTGGAATTTTCTTCTTTCTTCTTCAATTAGTGTTGTGGGTGGTGAATTTCCGAGTTTAAATCCACTGAAACTGTCCTGTATCATTTGCAATATCAAATCCACCGTCTGCGAGAAAAATGTTCTGAAATCACAGATACAACAATATAGGTTCGGGATTGCTCGTGGTACTTGTCGTTCATAAGCAAAGATAATTAATATCAATCATAGTAAGTTGAAATCGAAGTGCTAAAGATGGTTTTCTCTGTTGTTGTTGACTATTGAACTTTTGGGAATTTGGATATCAAATGGGTTTGGGTTTTACTTTCACCAAAGGATGCAACTTCTTATTAGGATCAAGGTGCTACAAGTTCTGGTTCTTAAAGATCAGGGATCCTATTTTGCTTCTGTTA
Organism: Hakea prostrata; assembly: GCF_041222555.1. Taxonomy (NCBI): domain Eukaryota; kingdom Viridiplantae; phylum Streptophyta; class Magnoliopsida; order Proteales; family Proteaceae; genus Hakea; species Hakea prostrata. Next base: position 14,118,903 of record NC_142608.1, read on the forward strand.
AAGGTTTAGGGGTCAGGTTGAAGATTAAAATTGTCGAAGTTAGAAGAGGAGCTGAAAATGTGAATGTCATTCATCGATGCATCTGAAAAAAGTTGTTTATAAGACTCATTGCAGAGTGAAAAAAAAAAAATTATCACTTATCTGTGATTGTGGCTGCTGGGATTCGAGCCCAGGTCTCCACGGCCACAACGTGGAATTCTCACTACTAAACTACAGCCACTTAATTGGTTATGAGAATGACAATTTTTTTATTGTCGGTCAATAACTTTCTCAAGGAGAATTTCACCTAAACATCCAAATCTGATCAACAAAAGAGATAAATTGCACCTCTAAGCCACTTCAAGCTCCTTGGTAGTGATATTCATCAAGACAAAGCAAAAGATATTTGGTTTAAGTATGTATCATATCAATTTGAAGATCTAGCCCTAAGGGGTGGTAAAACCAACACATCTCTAAGTAGAAGGTCAAAAGTTCGAATCATTTGGGAATTAAGTGTGAAACCATGCATTATATTTAAGTTATATGTGTAACATTTACACCCCAAAGGATGTAGCTAAGGTGTGCATAAATTGGCCTAGAATTTTGTGAATCCATCTCGGCTCATAAACATGCCTAGAGCTTCTCTTTTGGCTTGAAGTTCTTCAAAATCAAAGAATGTGGTCTACAAAGAAGTTCTCATTCAAAGGTAATACAAACACTTCAATTTGCATACAGATTACAAATATAGTTAAATATTACTCATGCAATTTATCGAAATATTCTTTACAAGATAATAAACCAATCAACATTAGGTGATTGAAAAGAATAAACATAATACTAGAAAAAATGTAACTATCTTAACTACATCGATTTCACTATCTTCAAATAAACATGTATCTTTCATCATTTACATACATACTCACTTATATCAAAATTTCATTGCAGAAAATGGAGGACACATAACGTGAACCCTGTGAATGAACAAAGAAAATATACAATATTTTGTAAATATATTTTATAATTTGTCTAATTGGTAAAATACAATCAAATCTTTTTTTTTTTTTTTTTTTCTCTAATTAGTTTTTACTTTATAGGTAAGAGAGCATTCCCCCCCCCCCCCCCCCCCCCCCCCAAATATTTGATGACCATGGATATGGTTGGGCAAGACCAAAATCCATTGCTATATGTTAAATAACCTTCCTTCCATAGTTGTTGTTATGAATTTGCAGAGCTTTTATAATCTTGTGAAAATTTTTGACCTCCTAGAACATTCCTTATCCTTATGTAGGCACTAAACATTTTTTAAACCCGTCTAAGATGTGGGAAGTTTGATGAATCACCCAAGTAAGATTCTATACTTAACATTACTCATTCAACATTCACCCTTAAAATGTTGGATATATATCATCATTCCCTCCTATGATAGAGAATTTGACATTTTAGATTACCAGATGATTCTCTAATGGAGATTAAGAAAATTTACCCATTAGATGTGGTATTTCATAGCCCTAAAGATGTTCCTAAAGCATAATATGCCAAGTGATTTTATACTTCCAATGCTTAATATTTCAAATGAAAAAGTTTGGTTGTTTTGGTTGATTTTAACCCTTCATTAACTACCATCGCATTCTTACAATCAGTCAATTATATAATAGAATGCACTCTACTGCATGGTTAAATACCATGATCATTCATTCATAGGTGAAGCAATTGTATACTATACTTGTGATTTTAATGTTATTTGCTTCTACCCACCCACCACCCTTTGGAAAGACAAAAAAGGTCATAGCATTAAATCTAAGTGTATGCTTTGCTCCTGATGGTCCAACATAGGTTTAATGAACAATTTATTGTATGTGTGATTTATTTTTTTGGCCTTCTTATACCACTGTCATTAGGTCCACTTGAAAGCCGTGCAACAAAAGACTATCGATTTTATTGACAAGATAATTGAATATTCAACTGCCAATGCTCCCATACAAAAGGAACCCTCTACAACTGAGAATTTGACCATTCCTCTCTAAATTTTATTTATATTTTTGCTCAATTACAATCTCTAAATGGTTTGTTAAATAAATTTCGGGTAGATGAAGGTGGGAACGCTACTACCTTCCTTGTATCACCACTCTCATCGGCCATCACCGGTGAAATTGTATACATGGACAATGGTTTAAATACAATAAGAATAGGGATTGATAGTCCAATATTTGATAATTTGGGACAAAAAACACATATGAAATCATTTTAACAACCATAAGGAAAAGATTTTTACCCTTTTCTTTTTTGAAATAAAAGGTTTTTACCCATTCACCTCTCATATGTTTGAGAAGTAAATCATAGTGATACTATCTTAATGCTCAATTTTATCCAAAAACTATTCACATGAGGAAATATCGTCTTTTGGTTTCAAAGGATGAAATGGACATCACATCCAACCTCAACAACCTCTTATCCTCATTAAAAAAGTGAGCAGACAATAGTAATTTATAAAGTATAAAGTTTAATTGATAATTAAATTATAATACAAAGAGACAACAATAATCATCCTAAATCATCTTCGCTGTATAACTTTCGTAACAGCATGAAACCCATTTGCTTTGATGCAAAAGTAAATGTTTTTTAATGTTCGTTGCCAAAAAATTAAACGTACAAGCTCACCTGTTGCTTTTGTTGACCAATTATTTTTTAAATTATCTTAATTTCATTTACTTTGAAACCAACGAAACCAACCTTGAACTAAAGCATGTGAACAAAACCAAATGCTTAGGGCCTGTTTGATTACATGAATCCAAAGATTTCAAATATCTAGATACATGAATCTGAGAATTATACCCGTTTGGTTGTAAAAATCTTAAAATTCATGAAATCTAGAGATTCACCTTTTTACACTAAAAACGTGAATCTGTAGATTTATGGGTAAGGGATGAAATCCAAATATTTTAAAAAAGCTTTACATTTGCACATTCACAAAAATCACGTCGATCAAATAGTTTTTTAGGATGAATCCACAGATTTCATTCCACAACCAAACATCTAATTTTATAAATTATAATTCCATAGATTTCAAATCTTAATCTCTAGATATTTGAAATATCCAAATATTTGAAATCTCCAAACAGACCCTAAATTGATCCAATAACTCAATGAACTACATTGTGTATAAAAAATGAAAGGTTTTCGTATAATAATCTAATTAAACATTTTAATTATTTAATAAATCCTCACTAGCCAATATTAAAATAAATCAAAAAACAATAACCAATACAACCATATTAAAATAATAGGTAAATAGTACAAAAAGGTCAAAAAATCATAAATAATTCATATAACAACTTATAATAAAATTAATGACATAATAACAGAAATATCACCAAAAATTAAATATTATATGATAATCATTAACTTACCAAAAGGTACAACAATTTGCCATATAGAGTAAAATAACATTTTCTACCTAAAAAATGACTATAAACATTTCTAAATTTTAGGTATAAAAACTCCCATTCCCTTTGTTTAAATTTTCTTTGCAATCAAACTAAAGCCTAACGCCAGAAACCCAAATTACTAGATTTAACTCATTCTTTTTAAAAATATATTTTTCTCTTTTGTTGGGGAGTGATAAAATTTGATTAACCACATACTTCATTTTCAGAATAACAACCAAATTCCACGTGTCACACACATATTGAATTATGCCAATTTATCAGCACCTATTATTTTTAGAAGAAAATAATATTTAACTCTTAATCCCATTAGAAGTGAGGAGGCAATAGTAATTTCATAAAAGACAAGGTTTAATTAGTAATTAAGCTATAACACAAAACGACAAGAATAATCATCCCAAATCATCATTATTATAGCTTAGCTATATAACTTTGCTGACAACATGAAACCAATTACTTCGATGCAAGAAGAATAACTCAGATGTTCATTGTCGAAAAACAACCAAACAAGCTCATCTATCCAATTACTTTAGTGCAAAAAGTAAATCTCAGATGTTCATTCCTAGAAAAACAACCACACAAGCACACCTATTGCTTTTCTTCACCAATTAATTCTTGAATTCTCTTAATATTAGTCACTTTGAAACCAACAAAACCAATCTTGAGCAAAAGCATGAGAATAAAACAAACGCTTAAGTTGAACGAATAATTCCAATGAACTGCATTGCATTGCATAATCAAAGATTAAAAGTTTTTCGTGTTATAACCTAATTAAACCTTTTAATAATAATAATAATAAAAATTCTCACTAGCCGATATAAAAATAAAACAAGAAACAATGAAATCCCAATACAACACAACCTATGTAGTAAAACATGAAGAGAGAAAAAATAGCACAAAAGATCAAAAAATCAACACACAACACACAAAAAAAATCATAGAACAGTATATAATAAAAGTTTTGGCATAACAACACAAATGTCACCAAAAATTAAACTATTAACTCACCAAAAGGTCCAACCAGCTTCTAGAATCGTCATAAGAATCCATTTTTTTATTAGAATTGAAGGTAAAAAGAATCATTAAATCAACATATTTACTAAGGGTTTGTTTGATTTAAGAGAAAGTAAAGGCAAGGGAAGTAAAATTCTCTTCCCAAAAAAAAAAACCCATTATAATCATAACCCAATGTGATTTAATAATAATATATTTTACTCGTTCAAAGAAAATTAAATATAAGGTAAAGTAAAATTTTACCATAATATATAACCCGATTATAAGATTTCCTTTTCCTTTCCCTTAGATTTTTATTGCAATCAAACTAAGCCTAACGTGAGAAATCCAAATTATCAGATTTAATTCAGAAGATGTGTTCTTTCTCTTTGTCCAGAAAAATATTTTCTCTTATGCATGGGGAGGATAAAATTTGATTAACCACTTGTTTAATTTTGAGAATAAAAACTAAATTCCACGTGTCACACACATTCTGAATTAATTAAATTTGTCACCGCCTATTAAAGGAAAATATTTGACTCAGATATTGGAATGTCGGAATTGAAGTTTCCATGGATACCCACAGGCCACAACAATGGAGAATCAAATCAGATCTCAGAAGCAGAAGAAGGACCCAATTTTTTAATGAAGTTAAACAATCAACTCAAGAGTCCGTGAAGCTAGGCTGAGGAGAAATAAACCAAATAAACAGAATCATGATCTCTCTCTTTTACAGATTAGAGAAACCCTTACTCTGCAGTTGCAGAGAAGCAAGATCAATGTTAGATAGAACGAGACGAAAACAGCTTCTTCTTTTTTGATTCGTGGAATTTGATTTGAGATCTCTACATAATTTTAAACTAGCAGCAAAAAAGGGTTGTTTTTTGGTCGATTAATTTACATGAAGAAGCGACCAAATACCCAAATGAAGATAAGGGATGAACAACAGACACTAAAAGCTAATACAAGAAAACCTAGAGAAAATTTTTGATTTTCTAACCTAGTCAGTCATCTTCGCCGGCCCTTCTGACAAGAGCAAAATACCCAAGAACCGCACAAACGGCAGCAACGATGTTGCCTTCTCGGACCACAATCTTGATGGCAAACCCTATAATATCAGCCGTAATCTTCCTGCCCTCCATCACCAGAGATTTCCGAGGCTTCCCGCAGAAGGTGAGCAGCACGAGAACGGTGATCCATGTCACCAGGGTAGCAGGGACCGCCACGGCAAGCGCTGCAACCATGGAGAGCAGCCCAAAAACGGCACCACAGAGCACCGACGCATAAAGGGCCGGCCACCCAGAAGAAGAGGAAGAAGAAGAAGAAGAAGAAACAGTGGAATAGTACCATGAGAGTGTAGATCGAAGGAGATTCCATGAAGAGGAGAAAAGAAGACCATAAACCAACACAAACAAACAAACCCATGTCCTCCTCTTGCTCATCAGCCTCAGCAACAAGGAGGGCATCATAGATCTTTCCTCTTCTCCGTCTGCCATTCAAGGCTGCAAATTGAAGAGAACAGCAAAACACCAAATCAATCAATCCAGAAAGATGTTTGCTTTTTCCGGCTAATTCTCCTGTGCCTCTCTCTCTCTCTCTCTCTCTCTCTCTCTCTCTCTCTCAGAGCCTCAGCTTGGCTTGGGAAATGAGAGGATTTGGATTCTTGACCCTTCTGCTACCTCAGAGGAGAGTTACTATTGAAGTTCTCTTTTTCTCGTTTTACCCAGATAAGACCTTTTCTTTTTTCAGAATGACGCTTGAGTCATTCTTTTCTTATTTTTCACCTCTATATAGTATTAGTCTTCAAGAATGGTAGATTCTCAGTCCTCATGCGCTGGAGACACAGAGAAGAGAAGAGGCTCTACTCTATACCTCTATCATCATCAGAAAAATAATTTAAATTTAAACTAAAGTAAAAGCAGAAAAGGAGAAAGCTAGATGCTAGAGCCTAGACCTAGAGACCCTAGAGCATGGAGAACACAGAACTAGAAGAAAGAAAAGACACATATGATCTGTTCACAGGTTACCATTTGTTTGGACCACTCAAGGAGCTTCAGGATCTCTTCACTTCTCAAGTTTTCACAGTTGGGTACTGTAAACTGTGAATAGTACAGTCAACACTAACCTCTGATGTTATCCTCAATGGTCTACTTGATACATTTCACTGAGGTTTTGTGCCACTCCTGATCGATACCCAATTTCATATATACAGAGTTAGATGTCCTGAGATGAAATCCCTCTGCTTCTAATATATAGCCAGTTTCAGGTTGGCAGAAGTGGGGACCTTCTGCGTTCTATGTGATTCTGCCACAGCAAGATTTTTTCATGATTTGAAGTATGGCATTTTATGGCAGCACACACACACAACTTCTCTCTCTCTGTCAGCCAAAATTGGGTTTTAATTTGATCTGGGCTTTTATTGCTTGAAGGGTCTTGGTCCAATTCCTCTAACCTCAAAAGCAGAATCATGATACTACCCTCAAGGGTGAAGGGCCTCAAGTCCTGTCTCCAGGTCCAGGGTGAAGTTCATCTTGTCAATGTTCGAAATTAAACCTTTCTTAGAAGTATGGTGAAGGGAGCATGGGACAAATAGATAAATATAAGACGACCTTCGAAAGCAATTGATTCCAATTCGCATCTTTCTTGGTAGGTGACCGAGGGACCACAAATAGATTCTTCAAAGTTCTAATTCAATAGCTGGGAAGGAGACCCCTAACCTTCCATGGTTCAATAACTAATAGAATACAGGATTCCATTCTTTTAGATGATAAGACTGGACGAATTCTAAGCATCCATACCGGACCAGGGACATTGGCAGCTCAAACAGTTTTTTTTAGTGGCCTGTATTCAAGATCAAGAAATAAAGTATCTTAGTTGTCCAAGGGAGAAAGTTATGTCTTTTGACTACTTGAACCACTGGAATTCATACCATTTCACCGGCACAAAATCGGCACGGTGGCAAGTCATACCAAAACCGATCAGCGCATGACACCATACCAATAACTCAAATCATAGTTGCAAGTGATGGAAGATCATCTCTTCAGAGCTTCTTTGTGTTTCTTAATCTTTTCTTCTTTGGGGGGGGGGGGTGAAAGAGAAGATCGATGGAGGTCAAGTTTCATTAATTAATATCAGGATTACAGAATATAGATCACGAAGTCAATGTGGAATAAAATATGGCATAGCAAACATAGCAAGCTTATGGTGCAATGTTGACGTGAAGAACCACATTCTTCTCCAATCTATATTAAAATAGAGAGTCCAGGATACAAACGACAGCAGTGTAGTAACAATAACAATCTTAATGTAATGCTGATACCACACCCCTTCAAGATTTTTTAGGCATTTTCAACAGTTTAATGATTAGAATGCTTTCATGCCCACAGTCAAAAAACTTGCACATATATGAATACATTTCAGCAAAAGCAGCAAAAACCAGAAACCACTACCTGATGAAGGCCTAGAATGCTGCTTTAGTAAAATGGTAACATGGAACTTCACATAAACCTCTTCAAAAGAAGAAAAGTCCATAACCAATATCTGATGAAGGTCTTCTGAGCTCAATAAATCCACCATTACTGAGAATCTGATATCAAGATACTACGATGGGATTACTTAATGAACTTTTCCCCCACAGCAGACGAGCAGCTACCCATTTTGTCCATGATAATTTAACTGCTAAGATGATCTGCTATTATATTTTCCCTAGTGTTATTTATTAAATTTCTGTACAGATATGTTATGTGTTCAATCCTAGAGCTATACAGACCACATCTTCACAATTATAGATGTGTCAGGGATTAATTATACAATGGTTTGCCCTTGTATTCGTTAATTACATTCCTCAAATGTGGACAAACTTTTTTCTTATAGATCAAACACAGCCAGAATTTTCTACTTAGTACTTAATCAAAGAATGCCCTATTTTTCTTTTATAGATGTAACAGCCAGCCAGAAACTGAATGTCCAACATACTGCCACTGAACAAACGAAAAGAAAACAAAAAACAAAAAAAAAACAAAAACAAAAATGCAGGACAATATATATATGTATATATATATGAAAAAGACCACAGCATTCAAGAAACTGAGAGAAATCATTTGTGGTGACAACTGAGGAAATTATATATATCCTAGTGTGCACGTTTGTAGGGGGAGCAAGGAATCTAAATGCCACGCCAGTGGTGGTATAAATAATGGTATCCAGCACATGAAATGCAACTGACCAGAGTAGGAAAAAGATTAAGTAGAACCCATTGTAAGCAGGAAATAGTACTCTGGCGATTACTTTACCTTGCTATTATTAGCAAACCTTCGGAGTTGCTTTTTCATGCTTCCCACAGCAAGAATTAATCAGCAGGGACAACAGTCATAAGCAAAGTAACTATCAGGTTTGGTCCCTCAACAAAGAAAAGTAAAGCTAACAAGGACAAGCTAAAAGCAGAGACCTAGATAAAAAAAAAAACATGAATCTAGAAACCAAGATTAAACTGGATCCAAGTCATACCAGAATTGGTCGGAGACGTTCAGACTCGAACTAAGTGAAACTCTGTAACGGATCAGCGTCAATTGGGATCACTCCTGGTAGTTCCAAATTGAATAAACCATTTAATATGATTTCCAATCCACAAAGCTCTATATGTGATATAGTAGAAGCAAAATGACAACATTTAAACCCACATCAACATTGCACCACAACCACAACCTCAACGATAAAAGATCCAATGAACTTCACCAGGGGGGAACCTACAGAGAACTTGAGCTCACTCATGTAAATGTAGGAAAGATCTGTCACGTATGAATAAGATCGTCAACCGCTTTTGCCCTGAAATCACCAGGAGAGAAAAAATAACAAACAAACAAAAACACTGATTCTGAAGCCAAATCTTACTCACGGTTCTAAAAATAACCGAATAGGCCCAGAAATTCTCAAGAAAGTGCTAATATATAGCTGTGCCCTACAGAAATTTGTCAATTTATCAACAGATATGAAAAGAAGATGACCCTACTTACCAGGTACATTCCCTTTTCCTTACCTCGTAGTCACTTGGCAACTTCTTCCCTTCAGCCACATATGAAGCAAATTCAGAGGACACTAATCAAGCCAGTCTGACAAAGAATTCAAATTACAGTTGACTGATGTAGACATAAGCCTAATGGTAAGTCAAGTACGCATTTGCAGAGAACTCAAAGCCTCATACTAACACGAAAGACGAATACATCTTGTTTACCATCACCAAACTCATCAACCACGTCCACAACTGCAATGCCTATGCGTGTCCATACAGATCCTGTTCATCATCATCAACAACCGCACCTATGTGAGTGAGAGACAGGCACACCTTTAAAGTGATCAGAGATAAAGCATAAAATCTGAGGAAAAAACTTCCCTGCAAGCAAAGATTTTCAAATAAACTTGCATTGTCCAAGTTGAAAACTGCATAACGCTTTTGATGTAACCATTCAATCCATTCACATAGGAAAATTTAAGTTATTTTACTAGTAAACAGAACTGAATTTCCATATGATCAAATATTTTTCCTTTTCTTTATGTTTCTTTTTTGGGGGGTGGTGAAGAGAGAGGGGGGAAATGCTTTCTAAACAAACATTAAGACTTGATCCACGGATACATACACAATTGCAAACACACAAACAGCAGTGTACAACTCCCATGCCTTTTTTGGGTGTGGGGAAAAGCACCAAGGAATTAGTTCCATATATGATGTTAAAATGTTTTACGTGCTAGCATAAATCTTTTGCCGGATTAAGTTAATGGATGTGAATAGATCAGATATTGCCAATGTCCAAGGTTTTGTGGACAATGGGAATATGACCCAGGTGAACACTATAAAGAAGCACAAACCACCATAGGAAAATGTAGAAGGGCAAATAGCTAAAACTGCTGCAACCATAGGAGATCACGTAAATGACAGAATATTCATCTCCAAGGACAGTAGGCCATGGATGCAATAGCAACAGTCATATGGTACCCTTAAACATGTGATTCAATTCTGCATTAGTTTCTTCTAATGACAATTCTCAGCAATATTAGGAACAAAATGAACTAAACTGGTTCAGTTATACATTGAATATTACAGAATCAGAGACCAGACACGCGTGTTTTAATTCAGCAAAAGGATGAAAGAATGGACTTACCATCAGCAAATCTATTCTAAATGCTCCTGGAAAGATACACTGAAAACAGAACTCCATCAATCATATCTAACCATAAAAACAAATATTCACAACCCAAAGGCAACAACTCAAGATAAATACCCGCATCATCAAGCTCTCTGGGGTGCAAATCAAAGTAGAATTATTGTAGATTTAATGCAGATGGGCAAGGGTTAGTTTTGAAGCATAACTTGAGAAACTACACGAATACTTGCCCTGTTCCTCAATCCTCACATCACTCATAAATTATAGTGACTTTTATGGTGTTAATTGGACATCTGAACAGATTAGCATTTTCGTGAGCAAAATAAGCAAAGCCATCGTCGAACTCAAGGGCAAAGCAATATGAGATATCTTTCATTATTATGGATAGAAAAGATTTACAGTGAGGACACTAAAGGAAGCTGCGAATGCAGGTATGCTCGAAACCTAACCAAAAAAAGAGAAGAAAAGAAAAAATAAGCATATGGAGGATCTCAAACAGAGCTATTATCTATCTCCACAGCTTATTACAAAACTTGCATGAGATGATGTTACAGTATAGGGTGGAATATTTGATTCCAACATGGTATGTACTACACCATTCGATTCAAGTTCATCAGTTAGCGGTTCGCAAAGCACAAGCAGGGGAAGCAACAAGCGAGAACCTGTTTCCACAATGCGATTCAGAAGTGCCGACTCTGGCCATGGCAGCAACCAAGGAAACCATACTTTTCATACCACGAAATCTAATCATACTTTTCTCTCCACGAGTAAACGAGGAAGAAAACCCAGGAGAGAGCCAAGACGATATCTCCAACAACCTGTCTCGGCCAATCACGGGCGAGATCCTCAAGATTCCTTTCAACGTAAAACCTCCAAACGGCAACCGAGACATGAACAAGCACCAATCCCTTCGCAAAGAAACTCTGGAACTCTCTATCCTTTACAAAAGCCACCATGAACAAGAGAATTCCGATCGCGGATAACAACAACCCGGCGAAGGAATCGGAGGTCTGGATCAAAAGCTGATCGTGAGGCGTAGACCCCAAAAGCTTACTAGCCGTCTCAGTACCATGGCCAACCATTGAGATCTTATCGAGATAGAATATCATGAGGATTCCGCAGGAAATAGCAATTGCGGAATGAAGAATACAGATCAGGAAGAACACAGACGAACCCATCGAGTCTAAAACGCTGCTTCTTCAACAACTATAAGATATAAGGTAAATGCCCAACAAAGAGAAATAAAAACCCTAGTAGACACAGATCCATTGTTATGTATAAATGATCAAAAACAGGGGAATAAAAACTGATCAGTGTAAAAATCTCTGAAACCCTAACCCTAACGCGTCATGCACGCGTCATTCACGCCAGCCATTACAGATTTGGAGGATTAGAGACTCAGAGTCTGAATCTGATAATTGAGGGGATTGAGCAAGTTGGCGTTTACGGAAAGAAGAGATCTGGGTTTTGGGGATTGCCGTCTGTGGATCACGCCCTTCTCGCTTTTTAATCTTTTTTTTTCTTTTTTCCTCCTTTTCTGCAGTATTTGCTATTTGGTAACAAGCTCATTTATCATTTTGACAGATTGGCGCGAAAAGATTTACCAAGGAAATTAAAATAATAGACGCAAGAAAAAATAACTAAAAAACGAAAACTTGAAACTTGAATGGATGGAAAGAATCCATGAATCTCCACATTCTTCTCTGCAGCTTCTTCTTGATTTCTGTAAAACCTGATTCAGTGCCTAATTTCTCTGCGATGGAAACGGAATGAGAAATGAAATCGGGTAACCACTTTTTTCTCTCCCGAGAGTTCCCTCTTTTAGACTTTTTAAGTGAGGTGAGGTGATGGATCGGTAGATCCAACCGTTGTTATAACAGGGGCATTTAAGGTATTAAAAAAATTTACAGCTTGTAAAAATATTAATTATTATTATTATTTTTTTTTTTTTTTTTTTGTCAATTATTATTATTATCCATTAAAGCATATCTTTATCCGTTCCTACTTCCTAGCTGTGCTGATCTTATTAGTTATTCCTATCTTATCTGTCAAAGACCCTTCGTTACCGAAGAAAATATCGGGCGATTTGTATCAGTATCGTTCACCATGGATCTTGAAACGTGCATTGGCGGATACAATACAATACTCGATACGAGGCGTCACTTAAATCCAGTGTATATTGTGTCGGCGATATATCACCGTGTCGCCCTTCCCCCAGCGACACGAAATATACCATAACAGATGGTTTGAATTTGATTTTTGAATTCAACTTTTTGGATTTAAGTTTTTAATTTTGAATTCAAATTTGAATATTATAAACGAATCTTGTACAACAGTCATGTTTATTTATAAATACATAAGACTTACCCATCAAGGTAAATAAACATTAAAAGACCATAACAGATCTGTTATGGTTTGAATTTGATTTTTGAATTTAAGTTTTTGGATTTAAGTTTTTAAATTTGAATTCAAGTTTTTAATTTTGAATTCAAATTTTAATATTGTAAATGAATATTGTACAACACCCATGTTTATTTATAAATACATAAGGCTTAACCATCAAGGTAAGCACCACCCAGGCACAACCCTAACGGCTCACCCACTACCCCGGTCAGACATGTCGTTTGATTCCTTGAGAAAGCATCTTCCAAGTTCCAATCCAATTTTCCTGAGAAAGCAAGCATCTTCTCCTTCTGCTCCTAACTAAATTTCAACCTAAACGGCTGAACCTCTTTCGTCCATTTAGGAGTTGCACTGGCTGAACGGCTAAACCTCTTTCGAGCACGAATGGTGTTAGAACTTAGCGAGTGGTGTGTAGAACTTGGGTGGTGGGTGGTGGTGGTGGAAGTCGAACGGAGGGTTACTTTGATTTCACCGTTCACATATCGATATGTTGCCGTTGCGATGGCAACACCAGCCACCATTTGGGGACAAGGAACGAATTTGTAGACGCCTAACCTCCCAATAATATTTGGGCTCTTGAAATCTTCATCCATCTGCAAGCAGCCCACCTTTGTTAATTCACCTGATCGGATCTTATACTCCATTTTTCAACCAAAAAATACGACTCTTCAGAACGAGTCCAGATCAGCTTCTGCCTACGCGTCCTGACCATCTAAAATGGGATCACCACCAACTACCTAGGGTTACCCACTGTCGAAAAACACCTTTTGAAACAAATAAAAATAAAAACATTTCACCACGTCAAGACCTTGCTGGTATTTGTGGTCACCTGCCATGGATATGATACTCAAGATCCGGATTCCTTGAGAACTTGGGCAAAAATGAGCATAAGATCAAGGGTAAAACTGTCCGTTAAAGCCAATGTCGGCTGATCCATATCAGAACTCATTGGAATTTCAGGTTACAGAGTCTTTAATGAGAGATCTCTCTGTGGGACCTGTGAATAAAATCTGAGCCCAATATCTTGACTACTGGGTCATTTTTGGATTTCTCTGAGTAAGAAGGGCCCACATGTGGATGGCCCCTCGTCGGCAGCATTTATAAAGGAGCAAAAAATTCCAAAGCTCTGGAAAAATTCCTTAATAAAATTAATCAGACCAGAAAAATTAGTTCAATAACAGGAATAAGAGCCTCAGGTATTTGACTCGAGCTATCAATTTCAAGAACCCAGAATGACAGAACAAGAGCTACCAGACATGGTGGTAATGTAAGGAACTCTCATATAATGATATTTATTTGTAATTAAAATATTTACAATGAAAAAGAATAGATATTGACAATTCCGAACAAAAATACTGTTCTCTCTTCCAAAGCAGGCCTGGTATCCCCTCAATTGCACAAATCCTCCTACCCTGCGGCGAATAATTTTGACACAGGGAAGGGGAAAAAATATATATTTTTGGGACAAAAATCAGAAGGATCTAAAATAAATTGATCTCCCTACTACCAGCTGCAACTTTACGGTGACGCCTTGAACCAGATCTTCTTTCTCTCCCACGCTTGCCGGGAATCTTCTTTGGTGTAGATCTTGTAGACCTATCAGTAGAACTTTCTGGTAATAATGCAGGTGGAGGATGAACAACTATGCTGACCTGACGTGGAGGTGGAGGTGGAGGTGCCATTTGCTCTAACAGATCTCGATGGTACGCCTAACACATTGCATCCTAGGTTAGATACACAAACATAAAAGAAATAACAGTGGAAAGAGGAAGGAACAAAGGCCTAACACATTGCATCCTAGGTTAGATACACAAACATAAAAGAAATAACAGTGGAAAGAGGAAGGAACAAAGGCTCAGGGCTAACTGAAAGCAAAACATTCTTAAACTCTGGTAGCCAAGAGTTTACCACTAGTCAAATGAGAAAATTTGATCATCAGAACATTATTTTTCATTAGAAAAGCCGGACACTGAACAACCATTTGAAAATTTTACAAAATGGTAGTAGCAATCGTAAATTAGGATAAAATCTACAACTACTATGTACCAAGTGACAACAGGTTTGAGTCTCAAAACAGCCCCTGCAAAATTTCAAAGGTAGAGGCTGTGTACATTTGGCCGGAGCCTTGTACAGTAGCCATGCCCCTTTTTATGTTCTAAGGCCATCCTAGAAAATCAAAATCCCAGAAGATAGAAGAGTAAAAGTAAAAGGGTGTTGGCTCATGCATAGTGTATTTTTAAAGATTCAAACTTCCACACAACACATCACTTAGTAAATTTAAGCTATGGGAAGCCGAAAAATATGTATACCTGAACCACAAAATTGCGTCTTTCACAATCCCAGAACATATTGATGCCCCAGTTCACTCTTGACATTATCTTGTCCCTAACAGTTGAAAAGCTTATCTGGTCCCTTGATGTAAAACGGTCAACTTCATCGAACCAGAGACAGGTAAAGAGGTTCGTAATGGGAATGTGTTCCTTTATAATCACACATCCTTCAGGAACATCTGGCAAAACAACATGAATGATTCTCAGAACTCAATTCTGTAATGATGAGAAGAATCAAACATACAATAGAAAAAGGCGCACATACCACTGGTAATTGGAAGCTTAGCTTCGGAATAATGGGTCAAACCCTCCTTCTTATAAAACTCGATCTGATAATCAATGGAGGAATTGTCATATTTTCCTGCTGCTTTATTAGCCTCAGCTTCTTCAAACACATCAAAGCGTCTATAATGCCTGGAGATTGCAAAAGTGGCATTACTCCGCCACAAGAACCTAGAAAGCAAATGGAACAACTAAGATCAATATATAAGGCTGATGAAAACAAATCAAAGACCAGAATAGCACCCCAACTCATGTAATGAGCAGGATGACCAATAGATATCAAGCAGAAAGAAAAAAAGGTCAATTATATAAATATCCTATTTCAGTAGTTCAAAGTTTCTTTACTCAACTAATTCCAGAGAAAAATTCATCAAGACCATCCTGTTATAAAATACAAATGGATCAGTTCAGGTGAAGGATCAAGCTTTTGCAGCATAGCTGTCAAGGTTTTGCTTATGCATCCAGGCAGATTTTGGGTGGCCTAGGGAGTGCCCAACATATTGGTATTGAATGCCTTGGCCCTTAATCACAAAGTAAATTTCTTGTACCAACTAACAAGTATAAATCAACTGTTAATAAATAAACAAACCACCAAAAAAAACATTCTAAAATCCAATAGAAACAGTTGGAAATCAAATTCCAAAATGACAAGAAGTGAACCCCCCTGACCACTTCAAGAACAACAACTGGACCTTTCAACTGTATGTGAAATTTTCAACTTCCTTATGTAGGGGTTATCATCTCCCTTACCTAGTGCTCAGCCCCAAGCACATAGGTTGTGGAAACAATGGTAATGTTGACTGTGTTGTCGTGGCATCAATGTTTGGGCCAACCATCCGTTGGTGTTAGAAGAGAAAAAGATATCTGTTTTCTATCATCCTCCTTCCCATTTAATGTGAACCATTTTTGTTTGCTAAACGTTGTCTTTCTTCTTATCATTACAAAAGGCAACAAATCCACCATTCCCTTTCATATTGTACATACTGATTTTTGGGGACCCTGTTCTACTACTTGACTGTCACAACTTTGTTTAATTGTTTTCTTTATGAACTTTTTTATCAAATGATTCTTACTCAATTTAACACTCAAATCCAAGTAGTTGGTTCTCATAAAGTGGGAGGTGAGTGCAGGTCTGCTGGCCTCCAAAACTTCTTTATTGACAGTGGTATTATCCATCAATTAGCATGTATTCCTCATGTCAATCTTTGGATCTCCATCATTCAGGTAATTGGACATGCAAGAGGCATTCTCCTGATTGAAAGAAGAAATTCAGTACCTGTCTGTGATAGCCTCACAAGTCCCTATCATTTTCTCATGATTGCACCTCTGCCGCTTGGACACATACTGTGCAACCCTTGAACCTCCTTCAGCATTGGGATGACCACAATAAGAGCATACTGTTGGAACAGCTAAGCCGCAAACAATCACACTCGAAGCTTGGGCTGCACCAACTATGTGTTATAAGGAAATAGAATTGCAGCTTCTCCACAACTATGGGGGGTTTGGGATGACAGGTTGCACTTGATCTGTTGACGGTATCAGAGTGGGTGGTCACCAGTTCTAGTCCTCCTAGCAGCGTATCCATTGAGAAATTCAAGAAATTGGATGTGCAAAAGTCATTCTTCTAATTCAAACAAGAAATTTAATACTAGTCTCAATTGCCTCACAAGTCCTATCATTTCCTCACGATTGCACCTCCACCGCTGGAACATATATGGCACAACCCTTAAACCTCGTTTGGCACCAGGATGGCCACTATAAGAGCATGCTGTTGGAACAGTCTGGGGCATGAACAATCGCACTCGAAACATAGGCTGCACCGACTATGGGCTATGAAGAAATAAAGTTGCACTTTCTCCACAACTCCAGGGTTTTGGATGAATGGTCGCACTTGAACCATGAACAACTGAGTGGATGTGCAGCAGAAAAATAATTTTGCAACCAAAGACAAATCCCACATTACTACTATCCAGAAATAAAATGACCTCATATCCTAACTACTACTTCCTTATTAACTAAAGAAACTGCCAATGCAACCTAAAAGCAACTGAGAATTAAGTTCCTCATAACCAAAGATTTCTAACAAGACCTACCACATAATATAAGAGCTACCCAACTGGCTCCCAAATGTGAGCTTCAGGTATCCCAGGAAAACCCCAAAAGGCTGTCTGAGTGTCAGCCCTTATTTCTTCTTCCTTCATTTCCTACACCTAGGATTCGTGTAGGTTTTCTATGTGCTAAGACAACAAGATTAACTAAAATGGGTTTAACTACCAAACACTAGTTTCATTGACTTGATCACTCCCCCTGCCCCCCTCTTCCTCCATCCCTAAACCCTTCAAAATTCTTTGACATGTGGTCCTCCAACCCTTCCTTCCCACTGTCCTGGAGGCTTGAAATAAGCCAGTCCATTGTGATTCCCTCCATCTTTGCCTTAGCTAAAAAGCCCACAACTCCAAAATTGTTCTTAAGACTTCGAATTCCTATTCCTTCAAAGCATCACCTCCCTAGTCTCCTCTTGCTGCTCTAACTTCATCCATGTCCAACCCCTCCTTCAGCTGAACCCTTTTGACCCTGACCTTGCTGACAAAGAGCAATACCCTCTCTGCTGAGCTAACCACCTCCCTTAGCTCCCAAGAGGAAAATTTTCTCCTTCAGAAGTCCAGAATCAAATGGCTGGAGCTTTGTGACTCAAAATCCTCCTCCAACTGCTCCCTCAAAGCTCACCATAACTACAATTTGATCCCAACCCTTCCCTCCTCAAATGGAGTCTGGAAATCCGATGTTGATGGTATCAAGAGGAGGTGGTCTCCTTCTCTCTTTTGTTTCCATTCTCCCCCTGGCTCTTGGCCATTCCCTCCGATACTGAAATTCTCACTGCCATTAACTCTCACAAGCCCAACCACGCCCTAGCACCCGGATAGGCTCAATATGGGCTTCTTTAGAGCTTTATGGAGTTTCTTGGAAGGCGACCTCATCAATGCGATTCATAGCTTCTTTAACCCCTCTCAACTTTCTTCCGTCAATTGAACCTTCCTCTATCTCATCTCGAAAAATCCTGGTGCCTCCTCTCTCTCTAATTTTTTGCCCATCTCCCTTTGCAATCTCCTCCACAAGTTTATTGCCAAAGTCCTTGCGAATGACACTTGACATGCCATTCCCTCCCAAGTCAAGCAAAACCAATCTGCCTCCATTGCAGGTAGGAGAATAGCTGACAAAAATTCTCCTTCCCCCCTTTGTCCACTAGATTGAAACATGTATCTCTTCTCGTCACTTCTCTATTATTACTAATGGCTCCTCTATGGCTTCTTCCCCTCTTGGGTGGGAATAAGCCAAGGTTGTCCCCTTTCCTCTTCTCGCCCTTGAGGTCCTCTCTAAAATCATCTAATCCAACACCAACAAAACACCTCATCTCCCCAACCCTAACTACAAAGCTCTCAACCTCTGCCACCTTGCTTTTATCGATGATCTTATATCTTTAGCAAAGCCTCCCATCCCTTTATCTCCTCCATCCTCTCCTCCCTTGCTCTAAGTCCCTCTCCGGCCTTTGTGTTAATCTTCAAAAATCTCCCCTCTCTTGGCCAATGCCTCTAGCACTACCAAAGCCTCCCTCCTGCAGCTCATAGGCTTCTCTCTTGGTTCCTTCCCCCTCTCTTACCTTGGCCTTCCTTTTATTCCCGTCTGGCTCACTAACCACTACTGCTCCCCATACTTGGCCAAGTTTTAAAATAAATAAATAAATAAAAACACCCTCCAACTTTGGAAGGATAACTTCTATCCTTTGCAGGGAGGATGGTCCTGATCAGATCGGTCCCCAATGTTCCAACCTTTACTGGTGCGGTATCTTCTCCCTCCATAAAGCCACAATTTGAGCCCTAGAATCCCTTTTTGTGCATTTCTTTAGAAAGGGCAAGAAGCTTTGATATTTATCCACCCCATCAATTGGTCTTATGTCTACTAGCCCCAATCGGAGGGTGGTCTAGGTTTCTACCACATTTTTTATTACAATTGAGCTAGCCTGATTAAGCTCATCTGGAAGATCACCAAGCATGACTCTATCTGGATCAACTGAGTGTGCTCCTACTTGTGGAGAGATGACTCCCTTTGGACTGCCTCCCTTCCCTCTAACCCATCATGGGTTTGGAGGAAGCACCTCCTCCTTAGACCTCTTGCTCTCGCTGAAATCTCCATCAAAATTGTTGATGGGGCTTCCACTTACTTTTGGCTTGACTTGCATCCTTCGGGTACTCCTCTACAACCTCCTCGACCCTTGCCAAGTCTATGCTTCTCAAATCTCAAAGGTCACCCTTCTCTCAAATTTCATCTCAAATAGCTCTCCCCCTTGCCCCCCCCCCCCAAGTCTCACTCAGGTTTGCTCCAACCTTCCCCCTTGCACACCATTGCCCGAGACCGCATCACTTGGCTCCCCTCCACCAATGGCTACTTCTCCACCTCTTTTGTTTGGAACCTTGTCCGTTCCCCCCTTTCCTCAATTGCTTGGTACCTGGTTTGGTTCAAAGATCATATTCCCGCTATAAAGCCCTTAACCTTTGCCTAACCAACCTAGTCTTTCCTTATGCATTGTCACCTAAATGTCCAACCCAACTACATCTTGTGTTGGCATGGTCCCAAAGATGTTGATCGTCTCTTCTTCTCCTGTCCCATCTTCTACTCCTTGTGGGCAAAACCCATTACCACCATTTGACCCCTCTCTAGATGCTCCTCCTATTAGGATGATACCTCTATGACCACCATTTCTGAAACACTTCGATGGTACTTCTATTAGTGATGTGGTAGGTAAATTGGTGTCCAATGCCTTGATCTCTCACTTATGGTGGCAGAGGAACCTTAGAAGATGGACCTCCACATCCAAATCTCAAGACTTGATTTGGAGAGGCATCTACCTCAATGTTTCTGCCAAACTTCAATCTCCCCCACCCAGTTTTTGATACCCCAACGAATAGGACTAATGTTGTCTCTTGGGGTGTAGGCTCTTCTCTTTTGCCAAGTGATTGGTTGTACCTCTCCTTTCTTCCCTCTTGTACATTCTTTTCTTCCGCCTTTGTGGTTTTGGTTAAAAAACGGTTCCGTTGACTATACTCCCATCTAATCAAAACAACTACATGTTTAGATAAAACTGACATACAAAATTTCTTTTCATTTTAAGTTGTTTTGTTGCAGGGTATATAGTAGAATAAAACCCACATAGTGTCACATAAAGGTATCATCCTAATAAGAGGATGGACACAAATAGAGACAGCCAAATAATATGATTGATACAAAACCATGCATGCAAGTCAAAGCGTAGAAACCATGATTTGCTCTCTTAAACTTACTACAGGTCATTGAACTGCTACATACCAACAATTCAAGGAAGTATCAGCAGAAATGAGAACTGAAGAAAATGTACCTCTCAAGAATTTGATATGGATCCACAACTAGTTCAAGCTTTCCATCAATCCATATAGAATATCGGGCATTAGGGAAAATCCTATGTAACAGAAGCTTAGGAACCTGTCACAGGTAAAACTCAGGTAAAACCCATGAGATATATAACCAGTTAATAATTCAAGAAGTCATCTAAGAAAACACCCCAATTGATTTGAAGTTCAAAAGTAGTATCATGAACTCATAAGAATGAAATCATAATGTTTCATTGCATATAAAAAAATGAGGAATTTCACTTACAGAGACAATGTCATCTACTTCAACTAAAATTATTCAATACAAAGTTGATTGATACTGTAAATCGACTACCAAGGTTCCAATTCTGCAGTCTATCAATAGCATGAAGCAAGTTCAACCCCCCCCCCCCCCACCCCACCCCAAAAAAAAAAAATTGCATCAATAAAGATATTTCTTGAACACAGGTAACTCTTTGTGGTACTAAACCAGATACAGACAGACATGTGTGTATGTGCAACATGTGAAGAAAGAGGGTAATGAAGATGAACTAGAATCTTTATAACTCATCCATTTTAGAGCAAATTAATATAGATCCCTGGTTTGCAATGAATTACATCTATTACCCCTAAAAAAATCAATTACAAATGCACCCCTCAAAGTTAGCACCCTTAAGCTTAAAACTGAAAAGACCATAATACATCACTTACCCATCTTAATATTACTTAAAATTGCCTTTACTAACCCACTCAGAACCCAAGTGGAAAGTCTTATTTTGTTTAATCTATTCAACTTGGGTTCTAAGTGGGTTAGAAGGTAGTTAGGTCATTTTAAGTAATATTAAAATAGTAAGTAATGGTGTTATGGTCTGCTCAATTTTAAGGGTAATTGGATCATTTTAAGTAATATTAAGATTGGTTACTGATGGTATTATGGTATTTTCAATCTTAAACTTAAAGGGTTAACTATAAAGGGTGCATTTCGTAATGATTTTTTTCAGGGGTAGTAAAGTAGTTGATTGCAAACCCAGGGGGTCTAGATGTACTTTTCTCTTTATTTTATAATAACAAGAGCCTTACCCTGTTCTCCCATCCCATTTGATTCCATCCAGCAGCATATCCTTTAGTGAACTTTAAAATCTTTTCCATCAGTACACACCATTTTCGTCTTGCCTAGTCGTTTTATAGAATTTACTTTACTAAGGGATTCTTTTCATATGAATCTCTATTGCCTTCCACGTGTGTGTAACCAAATATCTAAATAATAGACAAAAACTTAATACGCATTCATACAAATGAACAATATAACATGTTAACTTCACTGATATTGTGACCAGTCCATCTAACACTTTTAACTTAAAATGTGTAACCCTACAAAACCTTTAGTTGAATAAATTTGAGCCCAGACTGAAGAGTCTAGCAAGAGGTCTCAACCATAACGGGCTTGCAAAGTCAACTGTATATTTTACATAAAAACTTTGTCACCATTCAATTTAATGGATTTCTATGATAAATTTTTATCAAGCTTGTTAATTAACCTTCTTAATGGGGGAGGGTCTACCACTAAATGGGTTTACTTTTCCTTGGAATCAACCTAGGGACATGTTTGCATACATTGGCCACCTTAACAGACCTAAAACATAGGTATATTGATTTAAGTATGAAAATCCCAATATTTGGTTTATTTTGAGTCTTTTAGGTAAGCCAATTGAACTAGTGGATCAAATCTGGTTCAATTTAATGGTTTTATTGAACTGGAGTCACATAATCCCTTAAAATATCACATGACTTAATTAGCTTATTAGAATTGGTCCATTCCTAAGAGGAACAGGACTAGCAAGTCCTGGCTGTTAAGCCACTTATATACACCACTGTGGAGGGATAAAAATTAGACTAGAGAATTCAAAATTTGCTTATGAGCATTGCTTGGCTGCTGCCTTCTGCTATGGGAGAAGAGTCTTGTGCTTTGTGTTGGACATTCAAGTACTGTTGCTCTGATGGTTTAAAGTCTAGGAGGATTGTTTGTCCTAAAGGGTTTGGGACCCTAGTTCCTGATTTGACTGTGGAGCAGCCTTCTAAGAAAATCTGCCATACAAGTTGCTACTTGGGAAGTTTGCACTTGGTGAAGAGATCTGACAATCTCCATCTCCTCTTCTTTCCCCCTTTGTATTGTCATTTTTGGAAACCCTCCTTCACAAGAATCCTCCCCAAAGCCTATTTCACTGTTGAAATTCATCCGATAACAAAGTCTCCATATTTCATCCCCTTCATTAGATCCTAGCTGCTGCTCAAGAATTCCACTAAAACCTAACATCCACAACCCAATTTTATTTAAGTTTCAAGTTCAAACAAGCTTCTGTTGTGAAAAACTGCAACCATCTGCTAAAGAGCACAAGGTGTTTTTACAAAAAAAAATTCCCAGCCCAATCCAACCATCAAATCTTCATCCCCTTTGGACCATATCATCCAAGGTTTAAATTATTGGTCCGAATCGTTTTGGATTAGCCAATATCACAGTTTACAGGCCTGCACTAGGATACAGGCTGATACATCCCTTACTCTTTCCATATCATTTCTCTCATTGCATTGGCCATTACATGCCAAAACTATACGATACAACGATACATATTATTTTATTGTTTTAAAAACATATTTATTTACCATTGGTATTGATTGTATGGTTGCATATTGAACTGATACGCATCAATACATATCGATAGCGAATCAGCTTCAAAAAGGGGGGGGATTAAGGGTTTCTTTGCAGAGGCGGAACTCAATCTCTCTCACTACAAGTTGCAGAGTAGTAGCCAACCCTCCTCATCTTCAGCTGCTTCTCAGATGACTTCTCCTACTTCTCTATGTACTAGCCGCTGCCTCCTCTATTCTTCTTCTTCGATTCCCCCTCCCATCTGTCTGTTCTTCCTCCTGCAATCCCACTGCCCATATTGTAAACAACTCTTTGCTGGTAGCTTAATGTGTAGGGTTTTGGATCCGAAATAACCTTTCACCTACCTACTCAAACATCTGTTGATGACATTAATAACTTAGAATTCAATGGGCATTAAGGTAAAATCTAACCCTGTTTCACTGTGTTGGATCAATCAATGACAAGGGGTCAATCTGCAACTCAAGCCCAACCTTTCTCCCTTCTTTGCCCTATGTGTGAATGGTGCTGGTCCATTTTATTTGAGTTCCTATACCAATCAGTAGTAGGTGGTATGGTAGTTCCCTCCAATCTACATCTATTTCTGGTTCCTAAACCTTCCTATGTATGCTTCATGTTCCTGGTTAGGCATCACCAAAGACTCTTGAAATGAAAATTAGATATAATTGCACAGGAATAGAAGAGGAGTGTTTTTAAGACCGAAATGGATGTTGTTTGGGATTGATATACAATCTATTAAGCATCTTTTTGTGATGTTTCCTTTCCTTTTATGTTAAGATTTGACCATCTCTTTCTTCCTTTCGGTTTCTTGCACTATAACCAATATATTTATGTCAACTAAACCTAAAGCAAAATAACTCCCTTGTTAGACCACAGTGATAGTTTAAAAGATTGTAAATCAAGAATCATAATTTTGAACATAAAATATTTTCAGACCAAAAAATAAATTAACTATTAAATGTGTTTATGTGGAATAAAATCTTGTATAATGAATAAGATCTGATCTGAAGAGGTATCATGTCTTCTTGGTGGTTATAAATTTACATGTTTAAGTAATAGATGCACGATTGAATGATTATTTATTAGTTAAAGCTATTGACCTTTTTTTATTTAAATTAGACCAATTATTTACATACTTAATCATTTTCATTCCATTCCACACCCATTGATACATATCTACAATACATGCGATATGAAGCAAAACATTGAAAATCACCTGACTGATACATTACCGATACATGAACATGATACTTTAAAACTTAATCATCCCCATACCGTCCTAACAAAACCATTCAAATCTAGTTGCAATCTGACCAGCCAAAACCCTACATCTGGATTAACCAAATCCTCTCAGGAAGACCCAAATTTCAGATATATCATTCTAGCCATCAACTTTGACCTATTTTGGATAGGACGAACCTTTTCTTTCCATTGGAATTCAATCAGAAACCCAGCTCTATTATTCACCAGTAAACTATAGAAATCATAATTTTGAATTTTAGACAAATCCTATCCCTAATTCCAAAATCAAGTTTGGTTCTTATTGGATCCTGGAAGAACTGGCTCCTAGTTGATCTCCTACAACTTTAGGACAGCATCACTTCTGCTGGCAGAAAAGGATTAAAACACAAAGGTGATAATGGTGCAGTCACTATTCAATAGTTGGACAAGCTTGACCCAGTAAAGACAAAGAATCAGACTCAAACTGGCTGTCAATTCAGTAAAAATATTTAGGAATTAATCCACTAGGGATTATCAATCTATATTTATTATATGTCAAGTAGTAGTACTCCAAATTAGTTTAAATTCAATCATCCATTTAGGTTGAAATACAGTTAGGAGGTAGTCTTTGAGCTTCTTATGTACAAGAATGTATCCATTAATTATTTAGATTTGACTAAATACTGGCTAATGCAGAATGCATATAAGGTTCTGATGTTGAAGAGCACAAGTTGATCAGATTAAGTAGAGATGGATTTACTGCAACAGGTGATGTAAGCAGCCAGGATCACTCCAGGAAGGCTCAAAGAGAGAGCCTAGGGCAGCAGCCCTTCTTGCGGCATCACCTAGGGGGCTGAACTATACCAAGGGCAATTTGGTCATTTTTCTCCCTTAATTCCAGTCCTAGTAAGTTTTGTTGAGTCTAGAATATTTTAAGAGTCGGATATTAGTTTTTGTTTTGATAATTGAAGTCCTATTTGTCCAGTTATAATAGAGTTCCAGTCCAAATAAAAGTCCCAAAGTTGTTAGTTTGGGAGTCTTAAGTTTCTCAAGGCCAAGTAGAAGTCCTTTAGTTGTTAGTCTAAGACAACTCAGTTGAGTGATAAATAAAATAATGAGAACAGAGAATTGCAGGCTTGCAGCCAGAGAAGTGCGATAGAGATGCTTCAGGGTTTCTCGGCACCTATTGAGGGTGATTTTCTTCAACAATTTTCAATCTCCAGAAAAATTCAGCAAGCATAGCCCCTACTCCTCCCCAACTCCTATTGTCCTCCTCTCTCTCCGATTATTGCCCATAAAGCTTGCAGCACTAGGAGTTTTTCTTCAAAACCCTAAAACCCCAAAGTTCACCTTTCCCTCAACCAAACCCTCTTCCCTTCTAGGAATTCCATCAACCCTTTGCTCTTAGCATTCAACTTTAATTAGAGACCCAACCTTACGACTGAAAACCTAGTTTAATCCCCTCCCGCTTTTGAATTTACATAACCTAAACTGTAATACCTGCATTCCGGACATCCAATCTAATGAGGTAATAGGCCAGATCCAGCCAATGAACCGTGAGTCGATGACTCCGAACCAGCAATGGGAACACCAGATATCCCAAATAAATAAGTTAATTTTAGAAGTACGATATTGGATCTAATGACTGCAGGCTTAGCAGTGATAGCGGTACCTAGGTCCTGAGTATGAGGACCTAAGTACAATTTTGCCAGTGGGACCTATATACGATGAAATTAAACTGAATTGAAAACGAAGAAATGAAAAGCAGCATAATTTTTTGAACTCGAAGGTACCAACAATTGAATGCCCAAGTGGATCCCATGCAAAGAATTAAAGTGGACCTACAAACCCATAAAAGTGGCCCACTCATGAATGTATTAATTAAGCATATATGAAGTTATATATGATATGCATTACATTATACATGTTGTATAATATATATAACTGTTGTAATGTGAGGAATTGCTCCTCTAAAAGTATATTATTCACAAGACCCCAATAGGGTATTTATAGTTACAACCTAGTTAAGTCCTATACTAAGTAGGAAAATGAAATATAGAAATAAAACTCTAGACTTATGAGGAAACATAATCATATTCTAATTAGAAAACCTCAATCCATGTTTTCAACAATAACATATAATATATTTTAAAGAAAAGAAGTCGGGTGGAGGGAGAGAGGTGAGACACCTCACCTTCCCACCCAACCGCCCCCTTTCTTCTCCCTCCTCCACGTTGAGGAGGAGGTGTCAAATGCCAAAATTTTATTAATAAAATAAAGGATAAATAAGAGGGAAAAACATATCCTACACTCAACCCAGAATTTGGGTTTCAATCCATATCGAACTCCCAAATTTAGGGCTTTGGCTTAGTCTTTAAGGTAACCCTATCTTGTAAATATCCTAACCATTCAAGGGATTTATCATTAACTTGGACTATTAACACATCAAATATTTGCAAGATCTATGAATCTCGGTTAAACGTAGGTTATACATGACCTAATCGTAAATTCAGTATGATCTAGCTACATCCTACGCTTAGCAATCATCATAAACATGAAAATCCAACCAAAGTAGAGAGTGAAATTACCTTAGAGAAAGCATGCAAGACCCTCTACCCTTCTCTCTCTCCTTCCTCTTCTTCTTCTCTCATTTTTCCTCTTTCCATTTCTTATTCTCTCTCCTCGCTCTTGTTTTTCCCCTCTTGTTCATCCTTTATTTTATTAATAAAATTTTGGCATATGACACATCCTCCTCAACGTGGAGCAAGGAGGTGAGAGGGGCGGTTGGGTGGGGAGGTAGGTGTCTCAACTCTCTCCCTCCACCCCACTTCTTTTCTTTGATATATATTTTATGTTATATATATATTATAGAACATATATACTTTATTTCATATTATATATAGCATCATATTTGCATAATTAATACATTCATGAGTGAGCCACTTTTATGGGTTTGTAGGCCCACTTTAATTCTTTGCATGGGACCGACTCGGGCCTTCAATCCTTAGTACCTTCGAGTTCATAAAATTATGTTGATCACTTACCCACTTTTAGTTCAGTCTAATTCCATCGTATATAGGTCCCACGAGCAAAATTGTACTTAGGACAATTTTGGATGTGGAATCCATTTCCATTTCATATTATTATATCATTCAACGACCTTTGGGTTCCTCGACAAATCAAGTATGTTAGTGTCTTCATACTCAGGACCGAGGTACCACTACTAGTGCTAAGCCTGCAGTCATTAAATTCAATATCGTACTTTTAAAATTAACTTCTTTATTTAGGGTGTCCAATGTTCTCCTTGGCAAATCGGGGAGTCATCAAGTCAAGGTACATTGGGTAGGAACCAGTTTATCACCTTATTGGACCGGACGTCCATAACGCAAGTATTACATAAAACCTAAAATTTGGTTATGGAGCCTGAAACAGAAAATAAATCTCTTCAATTGCAGCCTTAGCTGAACCTAGTAATCCCTCCCAGCAACCGTAGACTAACCCCTAAGCCCTAGCAACCCAACTGCAGGATTTAAAAGAGTTTCTCCCTAGCTGCAGACCTCAAAAGCCCCTATTTAGCTGCTGCCTTGTTACAATTCAACCTAAAACCCTAGCAGCAGAATTTTATGAACCCTAATTTACCGCTGAAACCTATCGAGAAGATTCTAAAGACTGGCTCCTTGATCTGAGTTACATCAACAGGTGAAAAAAAGGCAACAGAAAAGCTAAGGAACAGAGCAAAGTCAAAATAGGCTAACTATTAAATGGGAGAGAGAGAGAGAGAGAGAGAGAGAGAGAGATGAAAAAATGAAGAAAAATAAGAGGAGAGAGCATAATAATCGCAATCAACTATGTTCCACTATTCCAAATCTGTGGGAGACTGCTAGCCTTACATATTTTGAAACATAACTCAACCTCACTTTTGCAGTTGTACTGGTAATGTAATTTAAAACCGAAAGGACTCTGTCTTCCACCTGAAGGCTTAAGGAAGTTCACAAATCTTCCACCATATTCCCCAACCAACCTTCTCCATCTTAGCCAGTCCACTGCATTTTTCTTAACTTCCAACTATATGCAATTCATATGCTCCATTTCTTCACCATGCAAAAGCCCCATATTTTAAGCACACTGAATCTACAACTCTACAAGACATGCACCAAGGGAATTAGTCAGGGCATCATTATTAGTTAAGGCGGTCCCACTTGTGCCTGTTTTAAAACCATGTTTTCAGTCTCAGACACCACCTTAAATTCCAACTTTTGGACTTAATAACCAGGCCCATTGCAATACCCAAAATAATAATAATAATAATAATAACAACAAGGCCAAGGCCCCCTATGGAGCTAAGTAAAATATTCAAAGGCCCAACTTCCCTGACTGGACACATTAACTACATCAATTCCACTGGTGCTGGAAGAAATTCACTCTTGGATGTATATAAAAAGGGATGATCAATACCACTCAATCAGCATCCAAGATTAGTTTCCTCAACTCTTCAATCCAATGCTTCTCATGAACAAAGTGGACAAAATCAATGGTTGCCAGATGCTTGTTGTCAACAAATTGCGGGGAAGAACAAAACCTAAGCTTTTAATCTTTATGGGAATCCCAATAGGAGGTCCCTTGTCTACATGAAATCTTCAATAATAGCCCCACAAATAACTTCTATTTTAACTTGATCTTCTACTTTAGGAAACAATGTCAAATCAGGTCACTTCAACTGGAATCTTTTCATGAATATCATCAATCTTAATTGGATCATTATTCACATCTTCAACCAGAGTATCTTCAACCAAATCTTCTGCTCTGTTGTCCATCAGATGAGTTCCAAGTGTTGATTCACCTATTCTTCAGCTGTAAGAAATTCTTTCTGCTTCTGCAAGATTGGCTGATATTCTTCCTCTATATCCCAAATTCTCTGACCATACTCTGCATAAAACTCTCACAGCCCTAACTGAAGCCATTTCAGATACTTTACTGCTTCTCCACATTCAGGATTTTGCTCTAATGCAAAATAATGCCAAATTTATAAAAAATTAAAAAAAGGCTTTCCACGTGGCAAGCACAATTTGATGCAAATTAAGTAGAGATGATCTGCTGTTATAGAAAAAAGCAGCAATCAGATCGCACAATTTCAAAGCATACCGTGGCAGCATAGAAAGGAAAAATAGGTGATCAGTTAAAAGTGAAGGTAGGACAGAGGAACCTATTCTATCAACCCAAATCTGTAGGGATGGTAACAGGATTACATACTTGGAAACCTAACAATCTCACTCGCAAAAGGAAAGTGAATAAAAGATTTAAAAAATAATAGTAAAGAACTATATCTTCCAACACATGCTAAGAGGAAGTGAGGAAGTTTCCTAATCTAATTTGAAAACTATGAACAACAATAAGATTCAATCAAGTCTTGATTACACTGCCAAATAGAAATATAAAACTAATATAACGGTCCCCGTCTGTTGAAAAAACCTTATCTGTCTACTTACTCCTGAGTATCCCCAAGTTTTGGGCTTAAAAATATTAAGGACTCTGCACATCTTTGTTTCTTGGTTCCCATCCAGCAGTATGACACCTTGATAATTGTGTATTTACAACCCAAAAAAAAAATTAATTAAACACACAAAAACAGCCATGTGTCAATTTCAAAAGCAGCAATCAGATCGTACAATTTCAAAGCATACCGTGGCAGCATAGAAAGGAAAAATAGGTGATCAGTTAAAAGTGAAGGTAGGACAGAGGAACCTATTCTATCAACCCAAATCTGTAGGGATGGTAACAGGATTACATACTTGGAAACGTAACAATCTCACTCGCAAAAGGAAAGTGAATAAAAGATTTAAAAAATAATAATAAAGAACTATATCTTCCAACACATGCTAAGAGGAAGTGAGGAAGTTTCCTAATCTAATTTGAAAACTATGAACAACAATAAGATTCAATCAAGTCTTGATTACACTGCCAAATAGAAATATAAAACTAATATAATGGTCCCCGTCTGTTGAAAAGACCTTATCTGTATACTTACTCCTGAGTATCCCCAAGTTTTGGGCTTAAAAATATTAAGGACTCTGCACATCTTCGTTTCTTGGTTCCCATCCAGCAGTATGACACACCTTGATAATTGTGTATTTACAACCCAAAAAAAATTTTTTTAATTAAACACGCAAAAACAGCCATGTGTCAAGAAAGTTATCAGGGAGAATATCTGTCTGTGATTATTTAACCTATTAATTAGTTATTTAATTAGGAGAACCTCCTCTCCTTGTATTTTTAAATTGCAACTGAACAAACTAGGAGCTAATCATATTCATAAAAAAGATCAAATAGTACAAGATCAACCTAGAAAAAACAGATCATTCTACATACCTTTCCATTCCGTCTAGCATCAAGATAAGGAAGGTTAGAGACAACAATAACTCTCCAAAATCCAACCTTATTCTCACTTCCCAGGACACTATTATTTCTCATATAAGCTTCTGTTGCCTCATCAATAAACATATAAAAGCAAACATTTTGCTTTGAAGCTTCACTGATATTCTTTGGCTGCTGTATGATATCATAGTTTCCTTAAAAAATAGGAAATTATTTAATTAGTTGATGAAATTAATGCCAAAAAATAAAAATTAATTGAACTCAAGAAAATAGGTGCCAAAAGAAGTTTAAATTGGGGTATACCAAATATAGCTGATGCTACAACAATACCACGGCAATTCTCCATCTCAGAAAGATCTGTCTCATTAATGTCAAATCCAGTATGGAGTCCAGGTTTTTTTCCTTTAACAAATCTGATAACACAAGAAGCATTCTCATAATAAAATAAAACAAAAGAATGCAACCAGAAATAGTTCAGGGAAGTATATGTAACATCTTGAAAAGGTGAATAGCTCATACCCACAATGGATGTGCATTGACTCTTTTATATCAAAGTAATCATTTCTATGCTTCAAAGTAGGATATCCACCAAATTCAGATCCTCCAAATGTTTCAGTGCTAACTGAATTTTCCTCAAAAACATAACTTAAGTTCTTAAGTACAGGAGATGGTGATGGTTCTTTTGGCATGTAGGTCATAGCTTGTTCAACAGGGAGGTAACAAACTGGACATGCTGAAAAAGCAAATAAGAAAGAGCATCAGGAACAAAACAAAAAATAGTAATAATTATATCAGTACCAATAAAAAAAACATAAGATATATTACAATGCATGCATAGATTAGAACATACTTCTTTACATAGTTTGAGAACTCAGTTTGGAGCAGAATTAGGTCAGCAAGAAATCCTAGTTGAACCAAGATCTCATTGAGTTGGTACTTCCTCTTTCTTTTTCTTTTTTTGCTGTGTGTGTATGTGTGTACGTGTGTGCGTTTTGAAGTCAACAGCAACTTTGGGAAGGAAGCATACAATTACGGCAAAATTAAGAGATCTCATGAAAAGAGATGAGATAATCGAGTTCTTAATCTATGATTCTGTACAAATATGCAAGCATGAGCAAGGTTGAAAATTAGAGCAAAAGAAACTTACGGCGTGGTCCAGTCCGCTTTCTATCGTTTGGCGGGGGTGGAAATGTGAAGTTGGCACATGGATGACTCAAAGGAGGAGCATTCTGATGAAAAACAGGAGGAGGCTGTGGATTGGCTTTAATGAAGAGACTTACTGATGCATTGTTTTGTAAAGAAGAATTATAAACTTCCTTCCTTTCATGTGATCCAGAATTTAAAGAAACACCAGGAATACTTGAGGGCATGCTCTCATTGGGTCTAAAGTTCTCAACATGTTTCGTAAGACCTCCAGAAACAACCTCTGATGCATCTTCCTCTGCAAAGCAACCATAGTGAATTAAGAAAGTCTTTCTCAAACAAGTAATAGTACCAACTAATGTCTAATATAATTTAAAGAAATGCCTCAGGAAAGAGGAATGCTTAGGTGAGGATGTTACCCTTCTTGGAAGAATTAGTCATAATGATACCAGATATCAGGAACAGAAATGTAGTAGGGGAGGTATATTATAATTCTTGCGAGAATATATCCCATCTTTAAAAGAAGCCTCACTGGATTATCTTAAACAATTAGAGGAAGGAAGGACAATAAAGACACAACTGTACAGAAAAAACAAATCCACATTATCCCTTAAAATCGTCAAGAATATACATGTCCTACAGATCACAGGTAGAACTCATTACTAGCAGACCAGACTTTATTGCATGTTTCAGTAGCAATATTTTGCCCTATGTAGACATGAGAATGCATGTTTTCACTCACTGAATGCTCTCCTAAACTGATGGAAAAAAAAAAAACAAATTAATTACTAGCAAACACTAGAGAGGAATATGTACCAATAATTATCTTGCTAACAAAGTGAACAAATAAGATGGATCACCACCCCCCTGACAATAATAGGGGCCAGAAATCAACCCAGAAAAGAAAAGGGCCATAAAATTTTGATTTTTGGCCACTACCCCAAACAGAATCAAACTTCAGGAATGAAAAGAAAAGTATTAGTGGATCATCTAAATCTAACGATGCTTAATGACCTGCCCTTCAAAATGATAAAGTGAAGAGAACACTGAGAATCAAGAAAATGGGGGAAATAGAACACAAACCTTTACTAACAGCAGATAAAACTGACATGAAAACCAAAACAGAAACGACAACCAGTAGTAGCATTCCAACCCTCCTTCTGCCAGCAAATTTGCAGATCCGTTGTAGAAACTTTTCCTTCTCTCTTGAACCAGGGACATACATCTTTGAAGTCTTGCGTAAATTGGGTTGAGTTTGAATTGGCGACAAACAAGTATTCTGCACCTGTTGTTGGAGCAGCAGTGACCCATAACTTCCTGAAGTACGTAGACCTGGTCCAGTCATTTTCCCTCCAGACCCACAGATTTCATCTCCCTTGTCCCAATGAATACCATCTCATCCACAATTCCTCCAATTCTCCTCCACACCAAAACTCAGAAAAATAACCCCCTGAGACCATCTATAAATCAGAGATCCAATTGTCCAAAACTTCCCCCAATTAAGTACAACTTTAAAATTATCTTTCTCCACAATCCCTGTTTCAAAGTACCAAAATGCACGACACTCCTATCAATGAAATCGACGCCAATAAACCCGCATTGTCCGTGAAACCACCTCCAGCTATTTTATAAGTAAAAAATATACAATTATCTACTGCGGTCTCTACTAAATCCGTAAGAAAAAATCGAACCTTTACACAATATACCTATCACATAACCGCAAAGATATCACAACACTATGGAACCAAACCCTTCCCTCCCCTCAGAAACCATATCAGAAATCAAATCAGACGGTCTCCCAATCCCACTAGCAAAAAAAATTAGGAGTTTTGGGAATTCCTGTAACTATGATAAGAAGCCAATCTACTCAGTGCTCCAATTCACAGATCAAGTATAGATAACCTTCTGCAAAGTTAGAACAACAAACTGTTTGGAATCAAATAAAATCAAAGATCAAAAAAAAGGGCCGGCGGTGAGAAATCGAGCAAGAGAATAAGAAATGAAGAACAATGTTCATACCTCATTCCACACCATTAACCCTTGGACATCAAAATTGCGAGTCTCATACTTTTGTTCCTGGCTATCAAACAATGAATTGTTTCCCTGTATGAACTCTGCAAATCTGAGATCCTAAAAGAAAATGGTGTTACAGTTACGAGCATGGAAAATTCAGTGTATTTAATATTTCCAATTTTGATTTTTTTATATATAAAACAGATTGCTAAGCTGTCCGAAGGAAAAAAGGGGAAAAACATTTCAAAGATGGAGTGCATGATCGAATCGAACAATTCTAATCCAACGGTGTTTCGAACTGTTGCTTGTATGAACAGTGCGCACACCGTTTAATATAGTCAATCCTGACGGAATCTGAGGAATTATTCTTGTCCAACGGTGTCCTACATTTTCTTTCAACTTATTCACTAATCGGCTGGCATTTGATGCAAGTGGGCCCCAATATAATTCTGAACGGTTAGATCCTCATTAGATTGATGGACGGAAATGATGGAGTAGTTGTAGGTTTGTGAGTTGTAAGTTGTAACCTTATGGCATTGATTGAAGGTGTGACTTGCATTCCTCTGTCGGGTGTAGCGTAACCATCGTATATAGAGAGTCTATGAATTCTTAGTTGTGTTTTTAATTTATTTATTTTTTCCCACTACGTGAAGGAATGGTATCTAATTAAAAATTAAATTTAATATAATCTTCTCTTAATTGTCCGTAAAGCTAACACGTGGTTAAGATTCTTTTTGTAACGTGTTTTTTTTAAACAATTTTGGTAAAAGATTTTTTTTTTTTTTTTTTGGGTATGTGAGGTTCATCCGGGCCAGCTTGCGCACATCTTAATTACATCTTCAGGGGGATGCTTGTCGTCCACAAGGGTTGAACCCATGAACCTCTCCATTGAGAAGTATGGATCTTACCACTCTACCAACCCTGCATTGATATTGGTAAAAGATTTTTTTTAAGGCTGAAAAATGGCCAAGCTTTTGCAATTCCAAGCTCAATCCTATCCCTATGTAGTGTAATCTAAGTTTATTCTCACACTAATCCAAATTTAGGGCCAAAGTTTGGCTATTGTCCCTGATCCTAAGCTTTATAAGGCCAAGCCATGCCCATCCCCACCTTGATTAGCCCTGATTAGGCTAAGTCGGGACGAGTTGACCTTGATCCTGCACCTGATTGGTAATGATTGGCATTGTCTCTATCCCTGATTTGCCATATCCTTTACTCTAGCCTTGATTGGCCCTATATTGGCGTCCATGTTCCTAATTTATTGAAACCAAGCATCAAACGTGAATTTGCTTCGAATAGAAATGCTCTCTTTCTAAGGTGTAGAATCAACATAATAAGTAACTTTAAAATGTAAACAGCAACACCCAACATAATGAAAACTCACTTGAGAGTTATAACACATAATTTATGATAACAAAATATAGTGTTTACTTTTGCATAAAACGCCTATCAAATAGAAATGACAAACCTAAAGAATCAGGAGAAAGAAAACCACCCGTTGAATATCCTTATAAATAAATCAAAAGACCAAAAACATAAAATAAAATAAAATCAAGGGATTTGATAGAGAATAGTAGAGAGACGAATTGAAACTAAATTTGGACAGATTTGAAAATATAAGTTGATTGTAGAGAATGTAATACAATAGCTATTTTTATAAATTTAGAAACATCATAAGGGATATGATAAAATGAAATATTTATCTTTAAAGTTAAACCATAGGTAAGTATGTTTTCATTCAAAACTATTCGATAAAAATATCCCTATTCAACAAAAAAAAAATTATTCAAACCTTGTTAACAAGTAAATCAACGGTAATTTAGTCTTCCTCAATGACATGTATTTTTTTATTTTTATAGTAAAAATAAAGAATAATTACTATTGCCCCCTTATACTTTGGTTTTATTACTAATCCAACCTCATTCTTTATGAAATTATTGTTGTCCCTCACTTCTAATTGTGTTAAGTGGTTGTTAACATTAAATATAAAATGTCTAATTTGCCCTTCATTAAAATTAAGAAGTCAAATGGCATTACCCTCATTTATAGAAACGATATTGAATGTCAATTATATCCTTAAAATCTTATATTTTAGAATTAGTTTTGATTTGGTGGAACTACATATTTATGGTTGTTGAAACTCTTACATTCCACTTAAATTTTTCATAATCACAATAATGGAAGTTTTACAAACAAATTGACATATAAGATGCTAATTGATAGGAAATTTTGTTAGCATATATTAGATGATTTTCAATTTTCAACTTTGAACTAAATTTGATATTTCTTAATATTTTAGTTTCTATTTTAAGTTTTATTTAATTACATCTTTCCTTTATTTGATGATATCTTTTAGAGAAGAAAAATCACATCTTTCCTTTATTCGGTAGTTCCTTTTAAAAAAAATAAAAGTTAATTTAAAGTTAATTTTTTTTCCATAGTTAATTAAGGGCAGTATTAAATTATTTCCCATGATTAATTAAGGATAGTATTATAATTTGACAAAAGAGTAAATAAGTAAAAAGATAATTGTAAGGTTATTTTTTAAATTTAAAAAATATATATATATATAGATGTCACATTATCAGTAAACTTACAAAGCTTAACGGTAGGGGGCATTACCAATTATAGACAAAGTTAAAAGTTGGACTAGTAATTTTAAAAAGTACAAGGGATAAAAGAGTAATAAAATCCAAGTAAAATTGGGCAATAGTAATTATCCCTCAAAAAATAATATTTTAATTACATTAAAGGAAAATGAAAGATAGTATTTTTCATAACTAAAAATGACTTAAGTTGAACCCTAAGGGGTCCAAATAAAAATTACCCTAAAAAATATTATAAAAAGTGAAATCATACTCTAACATTATCAAAATGAAAATGACTCAAGGTCAAATCAAGGTTTCTTTCAATGTTAATATGAAGATCAAGGTAAAAATCAAGGACAAGATCAAGGTCAAAATTAAGGACAAAATTAAAGTCAAGATTAAGGTCAAAATTAGGATCAGGATCAAGGCCGAAATCAAAGTCAGGATCAAGGCTAAGATTAGAGCCAAAATCATTGCCAAAATCAAGGCCAAGATCAAGACTATGATTAGGGTTAAAATCAAAGCCATAAAGGGGGTTAGGGTCATGGCTAAAATCAGGGCCAAGGTCAGGCAAAAAATCAAGGACTGGTCAAGATGGGTTTGGGCCACTAAGGCCACACTTGTAGCCCTAATTTTTTTTAATGATGATATACAAATACTATCCATGTATGTCCACACTAACACCTTCATTTTGGCAATCTATAACCCGCAACAGTTTACATTGATCCTACAAGGGGAGGCCTTGGCCTTACATGCCTCTTGCACTGTGTAGCTAAGGGGATCAATTACTTGTTGGTATGATCTAATGCACATAATGTGGTTCAATGAATTAATGGACAACAGACTGTCCCAATAAAGATGGAGAGTATTGACATGATATTATCTAACTTAAACATACATACATACAGTCATACAATATAAACATGGCACCTCATAGTCCCCTCTCATAAACTAAGAAGAGAGGAGAAGAATGCTTGTCCTACACCAATAAATGAAATGAATGTAAAAGCGAAAACAAGAAACCCTTAGGATCCAGAAAAATATACATATGCAAGTAATGGTTTTTTAATTTTGTTTGTATTTCATAGCTTTTACTTTTTTTTTTTTGGTCAACATCATAGCTTTTACTTATGGGTGAGTCTTTCATGCCCTTCTTGGATTTTCTATAAGTTTCTTCAATGTTCTTCACAAATAGAAACCAACTATCAACCTCAAGGGGTTAGCTCAGTACGTAGGGAAAAATCAATACCTCATGGTATGAAGTCAATAATTCATATACTTAAATTATTTGTAGAAGTTAACATGAAGATAAAGTCAAGGTGTGCATAAGTTAGTCCAAATGAACTTTAGATCCAACGGGAAAAAAAAGGATCAAAATGCCGGTAAGGTTTTTTTTTTTGTAAAAAGATGAGGCTAAACAACCCAAAGGAACAAAAAAAAAAAAAAAACCTTAACTTAAACAAGACCCTCAATCCACCATGAGAATTCCTTCCAACCCAGTTGGAGGATCTAGGAAGAATGCCAATGGGTCCAAGGAACAAAGTTGCACCCTAGACATCCAGTTAGCGGTTTTGTTTGCTTCTCTACCAATATGAACAAACCTCACCCTTCCATTAGCGCCTGAAAGGGTTTTTATTTCCTCAATGAGGTGAACAATACTCCCTTGTGCATGCCTACAAGGGTCGAGGAGAGCAACAGCTTCTTTAGAATCAGATTTGACTTGAATCTGATAAAATCCTAAACTCCAAGCCAACCTAAGTGTCACATCCCGCCCTAAATCCACCAAGGGATACCCTATCGGATTCCGGAATCCCCCACGTTTGGCCTATCCTTGCCATATATATCGCACATTCCTTTTTCCAATATTCTATATCGTACCTCGTTCTCTTTTTTTGCTAATCTTGCCCTCTTTTCTCTTTTCCTTCCCTCTCTCTTTCCTTCTGTTTCCTCCTCCCTCTTTTCTCTTCTTTTCTTTTTTCTTTTTCTTCTCTTCTCCTGTTTTTTTCCTTTTTTTTTTTGCTCTTTTCTTCTTCTTTTCTTCTTTTCTTTTTTCTCTCTTTTTCTCTGGTTCTTTGTCTCCCTCTTTTTTTTCCCCTCTCTCGATTCTTTCTTTTCTCTCCCTTGGTTCTTCTCTCCCTTTTTTTCCTTCCCTCCTTTATCTCTCTCTTCCTCTTCTCTCCTTCTCCGTCCTTTTTCCTTCCCTTCCGTTCCCGGTTCGCTCTCCCTTTGGTCTCCCTTGCTCTCCGTCCTCTCCGTTGTTCTCTTGCCCCTCCAGTCTCCTTTGCACCCTCCTTGCCCCTTTCGTTCCTTGTTTTGTCCCCTCCGGTTGGTTCCGCCTGCCCTCCCTCCTCCTCTTTGTCTCTGCCCTTCGTTCTTCGTTTCCTGCCTCTCTCGTCCTATGTTGTCTCCTGTCCGCTCTGCTCTTCGTGCTCCCTCTTTCCCTCCGTTCGCTCCTGCCTCCCTCCCTCTCCTGCTCCTGCTTTTTCCATCCATTACTATCCTCTTATCTTTGCTGTCTACTCTCTTCATGTATATAATCGTGTCTGTCCGTTTCTGTCTTTCTTCTCTTCTTTTCTATCCTTGTTGTGTCTCTTTCCCCTGTTCTCTCTTTTATTGGCTCCTCCTTCCTTGGTTGGTTGTGTGTTGTCCTAGTCCTTTGCCCTCCTCTTTTAGGTCTTGGATTCTTGTCCTTCTTCCCTTTGGTCGTGTTTTGGTCTGTATCCCTTCCCTTTCTTCCTTTTTTGTTTTGTCTGTCTTCTTCTCTCTCTTGGGGGTGTTTCTTACACTACCTCGTTTATCCATCCTGTCCAATGCCCCTTGGGTCCTTTTCTGCATCCTGCTTCTGGTTTGTTTGGGCTGTTGTTGGGGTGTTGGCTGTTACATCTTTGCGCCGTTAGACTATCTCTTCCATCTCGTTTGTATGTCGTTGTTGCGATCTGGTTGTTTGTTCGTGTGGCTGCTCGTTAATGGGAAGAGCGTTCATGGCAAGGTGTTTGCAAGGTTGCGCACCTTGGCCATGGTCTCATCAGTAAAAGAAGAAGGAAGTGAATAGAATAGAGAGCAAGAGAGAGAATCATACCTTAGAAGATGGTAGTTTGAGAAGAGAGACAAGGATTCTTGTAGAAGGTCATCACCCAAGCTAAGGAGGAGCCTAAGAGGAGCCTTCCCACGTTCTCAGGTGTTGAAATGAGTGAAATATCGTTCTAGGTTCGAGGTTTCACTTAAATAGAAGAAGGAATATCCAAAAGCATCTTTTCTCGATTCGGCAACTTTGGTCGATGGTTTTGGTTGATGGTATCGACCAAAATGATCGACCAAAACAGGTAGCATTTCAGCAGAAAATCCAGAAATAGTTCAGCAACTTAGAATAGGGATTCGGAGGGCTATACAAGGTCAAATTGAGTGAGGTTTTCTCCTACAAGTCAATCAAGAAGTCTAGTTTCCAGAAATACCTTTGGATCAAGCATGGGAGGTCATTAGGTCTACCAACTAAGCTCACCTTCCTTGATGCGCAAGCAAGATTTGCCAGACACAGTTCAGCAACTTCGGACAGGGATTTGGAGGGCTATATGGGGTCAAATGGAGTGGAGTTTTCTCCTACAAGTCCATCAAGAAGTCTAGTTTCAGGAAATATATTCGGATTGAGCACAGGAGTTCATTTTGTATTCCAACTAATTCACCCCTCTTCGGTGCGCAGATTCAAAACTAACACTGACAATGCCCTCAAGTGAGGGGCATCATCGTCAATGTCCAAGGGCTTGGGTTCCGACACCAAAACATCAACCAAAAGGGTCCACAAGTCTCACTTCCCCCACTTCGGGTTTTCGGACCTACAAACATAATAGGTCCCGGGCCGGGCCAAGGTAGGATAAGGCCAAACATTACAAATCTACCCTAAGGGAAAGGTCTGACATGGCTTCCTAAGGTTTTCAAAGATAATAATATTGAAATTAAAGTCTAACTTTTAAGGTCTAATATCAAACAAGTCTTTCTTTATCCCAAAATAAAAAGGGTGTCCGGACTAGGTTTGGGCTGGATGTTACACTAAGGCCTTCGATGATCGCTATTAATTCTGCTTAAAGGACTAAGCACAGAGGAAACTTCCTTGCAAAACCTCCCTTGAACAAATATCACAACACATACTTAAGAACCCTAAGGGAATATTGAGTTGGTAAAAAACCAATACTTCCAAGTAGAATGTCAAAGTTCCAATTCCCTTGGAGCCAAGAGGGAAAGCCTGTTTTATATTGTGTAACATTGTTACCAATATACAAAATTGCCTATTATTAGAAGAAGGGGGGAAAAAAAGAAAAAAAGAGGTATAGTTATACCACCAACATTTGAATGTTTCAATGTCCAATTACTTTTTTAATTGTATAACCCAAACCATCCTCTCCCACCATTAAGCCACCACAACCCCCCCCCCACACCCACAACCAAAACTTAATAAATAACTTATGAATCTGTCCCAGCCATGTCTTAATCTCATAATTCTCACTGCCCTACTTTGTAGAACTTTTCACAATTGTAGGAAACCAACTATATCATTAGTTGGAGTTTTATGCCAATTGGATCAAAGAAAAATTCCAATGGAAGTGGATTAAATTTGAATTTTCAATATCCAATCACTATCCTAGGTAGATCATATATTAGTATTTGGACTACAATGTTAAATGAAATGAAGGTAAAGGGAATGGCCCTACTACAACACAAATGGTGAATATCAAATGGAATAGATAGCTAGCTCTCCAAGATACAGCCAACGACAATAAATATGTGAAAGTTGTTGCGCCAACATGTAGTAGTTTGATTGCTTCCCAACAATTTTTTACATTGAAGTTGGTAAAGACCCCCACCTCTTGTTTAAGTCAACATTTGTCCCCGAGACTCCAGTACATTGAGTTCCATCAACAATGAGCTATGTTGGATCACACAAGAAACCCCCTCATATGTAAAGCTATACTTAAAGATGCAGTTGAGGTCAGTGTAAGATGTTCTAAACAAATTTCAATTCCAATTTTTTTTTTTGGAATTCTATTTACCGTTGCCATGGCTTTAAATCTCAGCCATATACGATTGTTTTTTGATTGTTAGGAGACTAGCCTCCAATGGGGAAGTTTAGTCCTTAGATTGGACTAATAAGAGTTTGGTGTAGGATATTTTATCCTTGACATATAGTTTTTAGTTGGTTTAGTCTATCAATGTCATTGGTTTTTGAATGCTAAGGCATATTATTTGACTCTAGGGTCAAAACTCTATAAACTTACTCATGTCTAATGGCTGTCCCTACCACTTTTTTTTGTAAGTTTCAAATTCTCAGGTTCTAGTATAATATAAATTCCCTTTTAACAAAAAAAAAACAAAAAAAATTAAAAAAAATGGCAACTTTTATATTTGTATCAAGGGTGAGGGACTATTCATACAATGCTACCAAATTTCTTATTTGGGAGAGTATAGACTTTACAGATGACTAGACTGTGAAAAGAATTCTTGATCTTTTTGATCAAGGGTTTAGTCTATTGATATGAATCAACCAATATGAACTCCGTAAATGACCAGCACTGTGAAAAGAATTATTGACTGCTTTGATCGTGGGTTTAGTTCTATTGATGTAAATCAACCAATATGATCAATCTAATGCCAATCCCTAAAACCCTACATTAGCCTTGCGTAGATGATGATATTAATTCCCCCTATTGATTTCCACATTCATAGTGTTAAGGATCCACTACCATCTTTCTTTGTGAAAGGGTTTTGGTATTATACATAATTTGACTTACAAAACCCATCCCTAACACAGTAAAATCAGAAGTATGAAACACCCCCCCCCCAAAAAAAAACAAAAGCTCTCTAGTTGTGTGGGCCTTTACCTAAGAAAAAAAGACCACGTGAAATTATCATTGGAAACGATTAGAAGGCAAAAATCCATTAGGATGTGATATTCATTTCACACTGCTTATGAATTGTGACTAGTCAGATATCTACCTCATACTATTATCGTACTGAATACCAAATGGTACTTTTTTTAGGAGTATATCAAATTGTATTGATACTATATCTATCTAATATAAAAGAGTGTAAATACTTAGATGGGGTATCGGTATGATATGATTTGTTTCTATCATTTTGTCCACATCGATACTATATTTTCATCCAAAAAGAAGAAGAAAAAAAATTCAATATCAATACTATATCATAAATTAAATGCATAATTTTGGATGCACTTTTTTTTAGTACTATGCTAATTCATTGCATACTTATGGACACACTATGGTATAGAAGTGGGGGTGTAAATGGATCAATTGGGATTAGATAAAGGCAATACCATATCTACATTCTATTATATTGGGATGGATTCAAGTAATCTATTGGTTTTCAAAAGGATTCAAATGATATTCGAATAGCTTTATTTATTAAAATTTTTGTTTTTAATATATATATTCTTCTAGTTGGGTATAAATATATATTGGATACTAGTTTCGACTACCTATTGACATGTTTTCCATCTTTTATGATGGTTATGCTTGAATTATTTAGCAACTTTTTTTTTTTTTACTCTTTCTAGCATTTGATGTTCTTACCTTTTTTCATTGTTAATTTTCCTTTCCATTTATTTTAATAGAAAATATTCACATATCGTAAGTTAAAAATTTATAAAAATAATAAAACAAATCCAACAAAGTAACATATTCACTAATTGGATCGATCGGATAATTATTTGTTGGAAAAAGGATATTAACATATCTACATCC
The DNA here is from genome assembly GCF_041222555.1 of Hakea prostrata. NCBI lineage: Eukaryota > Viridiplantae > Streptophyta > Magnoliopsida > Proteales > Proteaceae > Hakea > Hakea prostrata. Next base: position 14,162,647 of record NC_142608.1, read on the forward strand.
TAAAAGTAATACAATGGATTCAAATACCCTAAATGGATACGAATGCAAATTCAAAAGTGGATTTTCGGTTATCTATTTACAACTCTAAGTAAAAGCGGCATCATTCCACTTTTGATAAATGATGAGTAGTACGAGTTGACATCTTAGGGTCTAGAGGGCAGAGGTTTGTGATCCATATTAAAATTTTGAAGCCCACCCAATGTCTCAACAATGAGCCACAATGTCTGATTTGGGTCCAAAATAAAACCAAGGCCCAATTTACTTGATTTATGGTTCATTTGAATCAATTTTATAGGAAAATTATGTGATTAGCTATTTTCAGGTTTCATATTACAAAATTAGTCACCCAATGTGTCAATTAACAAAGTTGGCTAAAATAAACTTTGAGTTTACAAAACTAACCAAGATAATGACTTTTTTTCTCCTTTGGAAATTTTTGTCCTTAAAACTAACCATATTCACAATAGGCAACCATCACTCCCAATAACCATCATCTTTTGTCTTGACTGACCACTCCTACCCAAAAAAGGGCATTTTCAGGTTTTCAAGTTTAGAAACCCTATTTTATTGATCTCTAGCATCATAAATGAATTGTTTATGTTCTTTGGAGGCAGAGAGCTTGGGAGAGGAGAAAATGTTGGAGTTTGGTGCAATCTTTGCATGTTTAGCGATGCCAAAGCATGAATCACAAGAGTAATCAAGTGTTGAGGCAAAAAACCCCTTTTTACAACTATTCCTTCATGGTATCTAAGATGGTTGAATGCAATAATAGTGGTGGTTGTGGTAGTTGGTATGAATTGATTAGTTGTTTACGTTCCCAGTGTGTTTCTCAATCTCTTTAAATGATAGACCATTCTATCCCTTTCCATTTGAGACCGATTCATTATCTCAAAGATGCTCGTGGGCGACACTCTAAGAACCAAATTGGGGCTTTTTGACTTGAGACTTGTTTAGGTGCTTGGAAGGTATTTTTGGGACATTACTACTATTCTATTGAAGCCCCAAAAGTCCTCAAAAGTTTAGATCATGAAATGAGCTTGAGATTAGGCTTTTTGGTTCATAACCATGGGGGAGGTTGCCCAGGGGCAGCCTATTGGCCTTGGTGAGCTTTGACTTGCCACCCCTATACAAGTGTGTGAGTTGGGTCGGATTTATACGTAGTTTGGTCTCCAACTTAAACCTAATTTAATCCATATATTTTCTAAAGTTCTTGTAGCTTGTTAGCATCCTTGATTTGTGAGTTTTTTGGACTCTTGGAGATCATTTTTGTTATCAACAAGTGAAGAATACATTGTCATGTATTTGTGTGTTTGATTCAAATTAAAGTTCTTGTTATTACAAATGTTGTGTATATATATATATATATATATATATACACTAGAAAAAAACTATGTGCAGATGCACGTGTTGTAGTGCTGTTTTGATTGAGGTTGTGATTATTATGTTGGCAGTCGAATGTAAAATTTGTTATCTTTGTGTTTAACAAGTATCTTCCAGTTTAAACATTACAAAATATGATCCATTTTAAAATGTTTCAAATGGTGTTGAACAAGTAACGTGTAAACCATGTGATACCACGATCATTGAATATCGGAACGAAATGGCTTTGTAATTCTCATAGAGTAATTTCCAGTGCACATTGAAATTCTTAGGATTTATATGAGTAATTGTAAATGAAGATCCGAATATTTGATTGGATTTTATTCATTGTATTCTTTTAATTTCTTAGTCTCTTTCGTGTTCATTTTTTTCCCCCTGTTGTACAAGAAGAAGGAAATAAACCCGAGAAGTGCCAACCAACGTCAGCCTATCGTTGATGTCTTTGTTCCGTATCAGTAATCTTGCGCAAAAGGGACATGGAATAGTAGAGGGAGCTGGTGGTGATTCATGAGATGGGGCATTGAAAATGATTAGTGGAATAGGGATAAGATGCCTGAGTTCAACAACTTCACTAATTGAAGAGGGCGAAAAAGGTGGGTGAGGCGACAACATGAGCTAGATCTGATCCAGCCTATTAAGTGAATAGGTTAGATTTGGATACAATCGTTAGGCTTGTAATACCATGTTCTCTGTTTTGAATTCTCAACCCAGTTCCACCATACCATACCCATATCTATGAACCTCGAGCATACCTATGATTTTTGGAAATTCGTATTGATAATTTCAATGTATCTTATATTAATAAATGTCACGATAGTCATACTGTTAGAATAATAATAGTAGGAAAACGAATTTAGATAAGAAAAATTGACATAGAATACAGTAAATAACATGCCACTGAATAAAATAACGTACATTTAATGGAATTGAATTTCCTTACATCTTACAGGGATGGATTCAATTAATTGCTTATTCATTATATATGGAAAGTTTGTAATTCACTTTAGGTAGCTTTGGGTGGGCCAAAATTGTTCCTCTTCCATGATAACGGGTATGTAATCCTAAAGAAGCATATGAAGCTCTCTTTGCAACCAGGGGGACATACTCTTTAAAAAAACCTTTTACAAGATTTTTATAACTTCCATTTGTACTTTCTTTTTTCCATAGTGATTCTAGAGCGGCCTTCTCAGTTGGTGTAGGTAACACAGATCTAAGGGTCATATATTTTTGTATATCACTTAGTAAGCCACCTTCCCATACTATATGTTGCAAATTTTCATTAAATTTTATAATAAAATTTGCAAGACAAACTAAATCATCTGCTTTTTTTATCTGGAATCATCTTTAGGCAAAGCAAATTATCAATCATTCCATTGACCATTAGACGTCACTGTTGAGTCCTAATGGCCAAGGGCGGACCCAGGATGAAATATTGGGGGGGGCCGAAGAACGAAAGCCAGATAACCTTCCCGTTAGGGAAGTACTAATACTTTTTTGTCACACATATTATGTGGGCCCTTAAAGATTCATTTGAGGTCCCACCTCTAAATTATTTTATTATATTAAGAATAGACCCACATATTTTTGTGGGGCCCTACTTTGAAAAAAAGATAAATTATTGATAATGATATTTTTTCGACAAATATGGTAAGTTAAAGCAACATATGAAAAAATATATCCTGACTTCAACCCTAAAGTTAGATACAAGCCAATATTTTCTTTGGTAGGGATGTAACCAAATTTTTTTAGGTAAGAGATGCAAATCATTGGCTTGTTACCTACTAACTATGTATTTTGTTCACAATTCAATCAAATAATAAAAATTGCGAAGAATAAAGAAACATAAATATAAAATCTAAAAGAATAAAAAAGAAAAAGAAAAAGAAACGATAAATAATTGAGAAATAGAAAGAGTACCTAATTGTGGGTAGATTTTTTCCCCAAATTTTCTTAACCCACGCTATAGCAAAGAGATTGAAAGAGAAAGGAGATAATAAATAAGAACAAAGAGGAGAGGGAGAGAGGATATAGAGAGAATAAATAGGATTGAAGTTACTTTCTAATTATGAATGACATTTTGATTTTGAATACCTAATAAGATGTTTTTCAAAATTTCCTTTACCGGTTTATAGAAACAAAGAGAATAAATGGAAGAAAAGATAGAGAGATAGTGGGGAGAATAATGGGATGGAGGATTGTTTTAATTAGGAATGACATGTGTGCCCATTATTTTACCTTTAAAAATTGTTCTCAATATTGGGGGGGGGGGCAAATAGCGACATTTCATGTATAGGAAGAGAAAAAAAGTAGAAAAAACAAGGGAATTAAGGGAATTTATATAAAATCTTAAATCCGGGGCCATGGCCCCCTCGGCCCTTCTGGTCCGCCCCTGCTAATGGCCTTGGGTACCCTGATACACCTTGGCATGCTTCTCTGTAAAAGAGACCGAAAGATTAATGTGATTGTCCCTTTTGTATAATAATTAAGAATAAATTTGACAAAATAATACTAATTTAGTAGAAGTTGGGATATAACAATCATGTTTTAATCACAGCGTATGAAGAGATTATTCCCATATTCATCATTTCGATATAGCATTATTACAATCCACTTCTACAGTGTATATCATTATAGAACAGTATGCAATGATGGAGAAGTGTAACATATTAGTAATTGATCATTATATGTTTGAAGAAATGACGCATGAATGAGGCTATTAGGATTAATTTTGTAGTGACAGTTGTTGGAAGGCTATCATAGTAATGAAGGAGATAATGAATGCGATCTCATAAGAGATTCAGTTGTCTTTGATAAATGTTATATTATTTTATTATGGTTTACATGTTAGGGTGTGTGAATTACATTTATTAATTACTAAAGGTTTGCCTCCGCTACAGATGGAGTTGTTAGATGGTCAGACGGTATTTCTTTAAATTCTTTATGAATTCCTATTTTCATTTTTAAATTTTATCAGTTATCCTATAAATATCGAACCCAAATTAACTATTCATTTACCATTTGTTGATTCTGGATTTGTAAATCCTATTGGAAGCCTTTGGAATTTGAACCCCCTTAGAGTTCCACTCTGTGTTTTGTAAATTATAAGAATGCTAACATTTCTTTTGATGTTTAGGTGATGACATTGCAATTAAGAAAATGTGAAGTTGTAGAAAGAAGGTTTATTACTCATAGACACATCCAAAATGGTTTTGGAATGTTGGTTATTGATAATTAACTTATTCAATGGGCCAATTTGCGTTAGACACAATAGACCATAGATGAAGGAAGAATGTAGATTACAGATACCTTTTACATTTGAGACCAGTAGTTTAGGCATTCTAGAGATGGGTGTTCGCCGTTTTGCAAAGTACTTCTGCCAGTTATGCTATAATGATAGCTGTTGGAGTAGTTGGGTGAAGTTCCATTTTAGTGATAATTGTTATTTGTGCCGATCTCCATGTCTGCTAGTTGGTGGTCTCTGAGAAGTAACGGTTGTTGTCGTGGTTCCCTGCATCCAAATCGAAGATGTGTTGGTTAAGTTTTCTGCTTGTTAATATTGTTATGTAAAACTTGTTACATTTGGGTTTGGGGTTGTTGTTTGAATAAGAAACGTACTCAACTGGTAGTAAGACCTCTTTGTAAACCACGTTCTTCGTGCAGCATTTGTCCTCCTTTCTTCCAGTTGATTTATTTAGTAAGACCTTTGTTGTTGCCATGGAGATACCTCTTGATAGTGCAACATATAGTTGTCCATGTGAGAATATTGGTTGGGGTAGATAAATCCCTACGTATGGAATTGTCTGTCCTTGGGATTTGTTTATAGTCATTGCAAAACATAACCTTATAGGAAATTGTTCCCTTCGTAAATGGAATGGGTACCCTTCATTTTCAGTCGGGCATAATGGTATTCTTGGTAGGGGCACAAGAGTGCCTGTAAATTGGCCCATTGTAATCTCAGCTAGTATTAAATTAGGCCTGAAATCTCTGCAGATTAATCTTGTGCCGTTGCATTCCCCATGTGCTAGATCCAGATTGCGAAGCAGCATTATTGGGCAGTTTCTCTTGAGGACCAATTTATGTGGAGGAAGGCCATTAGGAGCTAGTGAGTTTAGGAACTCTTGTGGGTAATGTGTTTCTGCATCATCCGCCACTGTGTCAAAGCTGTAGTATATTACTGCATCACATGGGAATTGGTGAATAAGTTTCTCATTTATCCGATCAACCAATTCATTTTTGGTTGCCAAGATTGCTCGATTCTTAATGTATGTGACTGACTGTGCATCATGCTGCAGCGACGGGAACATTACTTTTATTAGCTCTTCTTCACCTGAAGCTTCTTCTGAATGTTGTACCAGCATCTCATTTGGTATTTTAATTAGGCCATCTGAATGACTTCCTTCTTCCCCATTTCCCACCCTCAATAGGAAGTTGTTGAAGTTTTGGTCTGTTCTTGCTCTCATGTTAGTTCGAAGTTGTATCTTCATCATCTTGTGCCACAAATACAACTTCACTAGGCTTGCATCCACTTGTTTTGCTTTGGTTGCTCGAGGTACTACTGGTAGTACTTGTCGAAAATCACCTCCGAATACAAATGTTTTCCCTCCAAAAGTGTCTTTGCTGCCTAAAATGTCTTGGAATGTCCGGTCTACTACTTCTATTGCTTGTCGCTTAGCCATTGGTGCTTCATCCCAAATAATTAGCTTTGCTTGACGAATCAACTCTGATGTGCTGCTTTGTCTAGAGAAGTTACAAATAGTTGTATCATTGATATTTATGGGTATTTTAAATCTTGAGTGTGCTGTTCTACCCCCTGGCATTATGGCAGCAGCTACTCCTGATGTCACAATTGCTAGAGCAATTTGTCCCTTTGATCTTATGGTTGCTAGAAGAGCTCTATATAAGTAAGTTTTCCCTGTGCCTCCTGGACCATCGATGAAGAATATGGCATTCTTGTTGTGTTCCACGTGTTGTAGAATTAATGTATAAGCTGCCTTCTTTTAGAGTTGAGTTTTTTGGGAGCTTCATAGTCTTCTGTTGGTATTTGTAGAGCATATTCATCTCTGATTTCCTTTGCTTTGTCTTGGGTAGGTTGTTCTTGGAACAATGGTAGGTTGTTCTTCGAACAATGGTAGGTCATAGTCTTTGATGTTTTTGCTCATGCTTTGTAGGTGGTTGCGTATATCTTTGTATGCTAGCATGATGTGGTTAGGCAAGACATTCTGAGTAGGCAAGACATTCTGATTCTTATAGTCCTCAGACATAGCTTCTATGTTTTCATCCCATAACCTCCTGACATTTGTTGGTTCACAGTACACAAGTATTAGTGCAAAAAGCTTTCGAATTACTATTGGCATCTGGAAATGTGTTGCTTCTTTAAGACATTCCAATATTGCATCATCACTTTTAAGAAGACCTCTTCTTTGGGCTGCCTCTTTAAAGCTACGATATGCTATGCCATTGACGCATAGGAGGTCTTCGAATGAGGTGGGGCCTTTGATGTGATTTAGGAGTGGCCTTAGATAGAATCGTTCGCCTTCTATAGGATTGGTTGAATTGACACGACCAATTGATTCTTGTAGCTTCCTTGGTGACCAACATTTGCTTTATTTGTTCCACACATAGTGCTTGGGTATGTCTTTGTAGAGAAGTTGCCTTGCTATTTCAGAGATTTTATTAAGGTTGAAGAACTCCGTAAGCATTGTTTTGGCGGTGTTATCTGATTGAATAACATTTTGTAGGTTATTGTTTCCCCAATAACATACCATTTGTTTATTTGGTAAATGTAATTGCAAATTCATAACATGAGGGTACATCTCATTTAGGTTGAACTCAAAGATTCGCCATATTGCTTCTTGTGCAGAGACCCATCTTCCATCTCTGAATTGGCTGATTTCATCCACTTGGTTGTCCCCGTTCTCATTTATCATTGAGAATTTTATCCTGTCATGACCCTTATACACATATTTGTAGAGATATTTCACTGCCTTTAGTCCAGAGCAAATTTCCATGTTGATGTGACAATCATATCTTGTAAGAAGGTATGGATTATAGGGGACTACCCACCTATTATCCAACACTTGCCTGCGTACCCTCTCTTGTGTCCCAGTATTTCTTCTCCTGTATATGGGGTATGAGTCTCATCCTTGGATTGTGTGCTCTGTGAATGGACGGGGATACCGGTTCCGGCATACTCCATTTCTTATACATGGATTCTTGCTGTTTAGAACTCCACATGGGCCGTGCATCATGTGTTTGATGACTTTATTGTATAACTTTGGGTACCTATCTTTTTTTGGTATCTCTGCCGACACAATTGTATCAAATTGATCGGCACTTGTGAGCTTGTAATCCTTCTGTAGGATAACTAATATATGTGCATGTGGTAGACCCCTTTTCTGGAACTCTATAACATGAACATGTGCTGCGACTTTCCCCAACACTGATTTCTTGAAGACTTGATCTTTGAAGTCTTGTAGCTTCGCTCTGAAAACCCTTGCTGTAAGATCTGGCCGGTCTTGTGGAAGTTGTCCTAGGTGCAATTCTTTTAATATCTCTTTCCATTCAGGGTTGCATGTCATAGTAATGAAGAGATCCGGCTTTCCAAACTGTTGTACTAAGGCCATCGCATCGAAATACCTTTTCCGCATATCTCTTGGGCCTCCAATAAAAGATGCTGGTAGGACAATTCTTTTGCCTACTTGTTCTCCTCTTGTCTCTCCAGCTAAAATGCTATCTACAATTCCTTGGTAAAGGTTAGCACGAATATTTGTTTGTCCTAAACGGTAGTAATCCAATCTTGTTGCTTCTATTTTTATGTACATGTCAATGACGAATTGATTCAGTAGACACCCCACATGTAAAAGAATTGAATGGTTAGCATCGTTGATCTGTAGCTTTTGGCAATAGTAAGCTCTTGGTGATACCATGTTTCTTTTATTCTCATTAAATCCTGCATTTCAAAATAAAAAGCTATTAGTCTGTATCTCTTAAGTTGGTGTCATTTTGGCACTCCTCCCTTTTAATTCATACCTTCATTGTCATCAATTTTGCTATTGAATAATGCTTCTTCTATACTGATCTCATTTTCTACTGCATAGGTTTGACAATTTTTCCTGATTTTTCTATGCCAACCAACTTCTCCATTTGGGAATAGCAATGGGTATTGTAAGGCGTCATAACAACCATAGTAATGTCGCACTTGATGTGTCTTCCCTGAGTGGCCATGGATAATGATGTCGCATTTCTGATGTGTGTTTGGGTTGTTCCCTTCTTCCCATATTGCTCCAACTTGGTCCATTGTTGGTGCATTGTATACTCTCTGGTCCATTTGTACGTCGCTTCTGATCATTATCTCATGGCTCTCCAATGACAGCACGTCCTTGAGGCTTCTAAAAAACTTGCTATAAGGGTTGGTATGAAGTATCCACATTAGCTTTTGTACCATTGGCTCCTTGAGATGAGATGATTCTATAATTTTCATTCTGTTGTCCAATTCATGATCGGTGTCATAAAAGTATAGCTGCAAGTAACATGGCTTGTTGTCACTGTGAATGGCAATTGGTGGAAGATCATGGTAGACTTGCCCTTGGGCTCTGAATGTGTAAACGCCTTGTTTTGCATTTGCCAGTTGCTTGTCAAGACGTACCCCAAAGGATGTGAATGAAAATATGCTATTGTATGCTCGTATGTATCTTCTGAATTGTGTAGCTTCTTCATTTTGGGATGTGAATAGCTGGTATAGCTCGTCTGGAACTGTTGTTGGTGGTAGAATCATAGTCCCATTTGAGCAGCAGAATGAAGGTGGCTCATGTTCTAATTTTTGGGATCCACAATATGTGCATTTTTCAACTCTTTGTAACACATGTAACTCTGAGCATTGAGGTTCCATATCTGCAGTGTAATATAGAGTTTGTTAATATGTTGGTTTCATTTATGTGTATTTTGTTCGGAATGTGTATAACACTTTTCATATAGTTGTCGGTCTTACTATCTTCTAGTATAGGTTGTTCTGTGGTTTCCCCTGGGTTTGTTTGCACTCTAATGGTTTTCGTCATCTGGGCTTTGAGCAACCATTTTTCCTTGCGCTTCACAGTTCCTAAGTGTTGACCTATTTTTAATAACTGAGTTAAATACTTATTTGTTTTCCACATTAAAAAGTTGTTATTCAAATATACAATTGTATGATTTGTTCAACCTTCATTTGTCTGTGGTGGATCGATGATTTGCAGACCTTGCCCTCTATGTTGTAATATGTGCCTCCTTCGCCTTCTGTTCTCGTTTACCCTTTTTTTTTGTGTTGTTGTCAGCGGATTCCTGGTGGGCATTTTTGGTTTGGTTTATTGTTCTACTCCTGTGTGAAGAATGAGTGCTTTATTCATGCGTGCAGAATGAGTAAGTAGCATTTAGGTATACAGGTAGTAATCCAAAATGAGTATTTGATTCACATATGCAGAAAGAGAAAGTTCATTTATTTATACAGGTAGTGCAGAGTGTGTGGTTTATTGATGTGTACAGCAAGAGTAGTAGTCTTTATTTCTATCTGTATTGTTATTATAAAGTGTGAGTTGTTGGTTGTTACCTGTAGTGTGTTGTTGGCTTCCATTTTTTGTTAATGTATTACTAAGCCAGTCTCTGAAATTCCAATGCCTTTTGTTTGTTTTTGACTTCTGTTGATGTTTTGGCCGCTCGGATTGTGAGATGTTGTACCTGTAATGAATTTATCAAAATTGGATTTTATTGAATTCATGGATGAACAGATTATAGATGTAATTGAATTGTGAGATGTAAATTTTTTGTTAATACCTTTGAGATGTTGGTTTGCTGCTTTTTTGTTTTCTGCTTCTGTTTCTTTTTCTTTTTCTTTTCTTCCAATTTTTGTCTTTGCGGGTGTGGGTGCATCAGTGACATTCCATGTTGTTATTCTCAATTTGATAGGCTTGGGTCTGGTCTTCATTTGTAGAGGCGCCGTTCTGGAGGGTCGTTTCTATACATTTGTTTATGGTGGTCTCGATCGGATGACCGGTTGTTCATAGGTTCGGTGTCGGGTTTTCTCAGTTTTTTAATATTCTAAGTTTTAGTTATTGATAGTGTTTTTCCAAGGTATGTTGTTTTAATCGAAGTGAGTGTTGCAGTTCGTAATGGCGGATTTCACATTTTGGGCGTCAATGTTGCAGTTTATGTTTAATGGCGGTTTATAGGGAGTTGGAAGTGACGATTGGTAGTTTTGTATTGTTTTTTTATTTGTTTCCCGATTCTTTATTGTTTGAAGATGTTTCATTTTATTCTTTATTGGTTTTTCGTGTATTTTTTTATAATTTTGTAGGGTTGCAAGGTTCCCTTTCTAGTTTATTTTCCTTTGTCTTATTCTACTTATGTTGTATCGTGTGTTTTTTAAATGGCTATGAGAGTGATAGTGTGAGATTTATTGAGTTGCGTGTTTGTTATTTATTTTGTTTGTTAGGTTTTCTTAAAGCGGGTATGAGTTGTTTCCTTCTCTACTCTGTCGGCTTTGTTGATTTAGGGCGTTTTGTATGTTTGTTTCCGGTGGTAGGCTCTTATTCTTTGAATTAGTATGGCTATTCATTGATTCAGGGTGTAGTCACACACAGGATCTTGGTAACTGGTGGCAGTGCCGGCGCTAGGTTTTTTGTTTTATTTTTGGTTTTCGAATCCGCAATGGTAAGCACCCGTGATTTTAATCCAGCTGAGGAGGGAAAGACATGAATTTAGCATTTGTGGCAAGCGTTGTAGGTTGGTTGCTATGAGCCCGTGTTGTGGCACGCTCAGTTGCTTCGATAGTGTTGTGTTGTAATCTCGGCCTGATTCTCTCCTTCAACGTTTGCAATTTAAACAAGATAAGCCCAAGGTAAGGTTAATTCGTGTTTCACTAATACATTGAATATGTTGTGTGTTTGTTAGTCTTTATGGGGTTTTTAACAGCTCACTTCTATTGTGAGCTTGTTAGTTTTTTTTCTACCCAGTCTTCTTTGTTGAATTTGTGTTTTTTGCGTCTTTCTTACCAGCGGCAGGCTCTTAGTGTTCGAATGAGTCATGCTATCCGGTGGTTCAAGGCGTAGGTGTAGTGCAATGGAACCTCTTGAATAAATTGGGGTGGGTTGTCAGCTGTGTTTCTGTAGTTATGAAAAACTAAATGCCTTTTGTACTGGTCAAATTGCCATAGTGCCACTGCGTAGGCAGTACAATGCGTGGAAAGGGTAAAAAGCATGAAGGCCAACAAGGCGACCGAGGCCTCCAGATGCCTAGGCTGTCAACTTGGAATCTGTTTTCTTTAAAAGGAATTTACAGATGCCTTTTCCTACCATATCATCTATATGTGCAGAAAGTATACTACTATACTTGATGTGAGATTCTCAGAATCATGTTGTTAGGAAACTAAAAGGAGGAATTAAGAATCAAATGAAACCTGAGATGAACTGCTGCTTTATTCTTCACTTGTTCATTGTACTCCCTTTACTGCTCACTGCAACACCAACTCCAACCTACCATGATAGGTGAGCAATGACATTCCAGCATGCGGCCATTTTCTCTGAACATTGATAGGAGGAATAACAATTGAGGCCCTGTGCGCCCACCTAGCTATCCCCTCGTCACAATGGAGTCACTTCGACAGCTATGGTTTTAGTTATAGGCTAAAATTTTCCACCTTTCCCCTAGAATCTAGCTAGCCTGAGCATAAATATTGAAGACTGTTTGTTTGTGGACAAGTAGCATGTATCTATATTTCATGCCTGAAGGTGATTTCAACAATAATAATGCATCCTCTCATTGTGCTGTTCTGCCCTGGAAATTATTCTTTCAATGTTAACAAGTTTTGCCTAAATTTGATGGTTGTTCTCGCATGAAATAGATACTAATTTCCCCATGACCTAGGGAGGTCAGATTATTAGATCAACACATCTAAGATATAGTTTCTTTGAATGAATCTTAAAATTGTGTTTGTGCATCGATTGTAGTGCTTTTTGTGATGTAGTTTCAAACCTATAACAGATTACTTGACATTCTTCTCCATGGTTCCAAAGGAAGCTTCTGCTATAGTTCAACTTGTTAAATTTGATGGTCCAATTGGTGCCTCCGTATTTCTACTGTCCTCCAGTTTGAAAACTCATTTATTTGGATCAGGGAACTATTAGAGGTATGCTTTAAATTACTACTTGAAGTGAGATCAATTTTAATAGCTGACTATTGGAGTTGGAATCAGTTTCTACACCTGGGTTACTCGTTTTTATGAATTCTACATTTCTTTGTTGCAAGTGGAGAAGATAAGTCATTCAGATATATTTTATCTTCCATTGTATTGTTGCCAATAGTGAAGATAAGAGCTGATTTTTCTATGCATGCCCTTTTTTCTTTTTTTTTTTTCTCGTTATTTGACTGGTATAAATTTGAGGTTTGATGATGAAGTAGATATTATTCCCACTTGGAGGATTGTGTTAGTTGCTGAATATTAAAGCATGAGCATATATCTTCCCTAGAGGTAGCGTTGGAGATTTATCCCCATACAATCAGTTATGCTGGTCTCTTCTTTTGGAATTGCTCTTCTATCTTAAATTTATTAAACGTGCAAATGCACGTGAGACCATACATGGGGAAGAGAAAATAAAAAATCGAAAAAGAGAAAGGAGAAAGGAAAACCAAAAATTTAAAAATTTCTATAATTAAGAAAGAAAAGCTATGGTGTTTGACATAATTTTTTCATATAAGTCATGTATAATGAATCCCTACTAAAAAAAATTGGCAAAGAAATGAGGAAGAAAACTAAGATGAACGGATTAAAATCAACATATTCAACTCAAGAGGTGAAAATAAGTGGAAGTTTGCCCAATTTGAAATATCACGGATAAGAAAAGGTAATAATTCCCCTTTTCAGGGAAATTAGAGGTAAAACTTTTGATAGAGTAAGAGTAAATAGAAAATAAGATACCTCAAGAAGATAAGATGTTTGTTATTGAAGATCAAGTACCTCAATTATAAACTTAAATAGAAAACTAATTTATTTCATTAATATCAAACTTGAAGAAGGGTATACCTAATAGTAAAAGTTTCTCTGTTATTTTTAGGAAGGATGTCATCTATTACCATCCATGTTATCTTGTTTATGAAGCTTAGGAATACAATCAAACCAAACCCCCTCTCCAAGAAAGCTTAAGACTTTTATGAGTCTTTTCTTTGTACAAATGTTTCACAAGTCTCCATCTTAAATTAATTAAACGAATGAGCATTACAATCTACATGGTAGTTCATTAGAGTTTTTATATTGATAAGTGATCCCACTTCTAAAAGAACACTTCTATATCACACTTACTACAGGAAATTGATTTACTTGGCAATGAACATATATAACTACACCTTAAGCCCCATGTTAGTTTATGTTCCCTTCCCATCTTCCAACCCGTCAAAAGATTCATTCTTTTTTTCCAAGCCAACTTAACACCCATTGCTGCTTCATTTCTTAACAAACATGTGTGTAAATTCATATCATAAAGAAACTGAAGCCTCTGTTTAGAGTTAGTATTTATCTCTTTGGTTCATCACAATTCTCATTCACTAACATAAATCCTTAATATCCTTCTCTCCCTTTCAATATATATCTTCTTTTTATTTATTTATTTATTATTTTTTTCGTACTTCATTTTTCATCATTTATTCTGCCAAATCCAAGCCTAACCCCAAATACTTGAATCGGTGAGTTGTTGTTATAGTTTAATTTCAATGATCAGAGCCTTTTCTTTTGATATCCAAATTTCAACCATAGGTGAAAGGAATCTAATATTTAATTTCCACCTGATCATGGCTAAGCCTATGGGAATTCAAACGATTTCAATAGTCAAAGCCAAAGTAAGAAACTCAAAATATATTTAAAATAGATTCCCAAAATTTGTAATTATCATTGAATGATAGCAACCACCAAAATGGAATCAATCAATTGAGTTGTCTGGCTGAAAGGGCCATGCATCTTTCTCCTTGCGTGGCAATTTCCAAGAGCCAATGGCCGCTCGCCAACTTGGACTGGTAAGCTGTTCAGCAAGTGTAGAAGCTCTAGAAAGAAGTAAATAAATGAATGAAAAGAAAGCAAAGATATGTCATATGTATAATACTTACAAGTGTGATAATCTCTAATACACTACAAGGAGCAAACAGGGAATATTTTCAGATTTATTTTACTTTCTCCTGCTTTCTCCTATATCTATCCTTGAGGTTCCATCCTCGCAAATCTGAGCACTAACTGAGCTCCTAAACAGCCAACTGTACAGTTAAATCATGTTCAGCCATGCAACTCTATTAAAGCCATGTTGCTGTCAACCCTAAAGCCATACATATATTCCCACCAAATTTGGATTCTTCATCCTACAACTTTATCTTTTAGTTCCTTTGACCCTCCAATATGGGTCTTCCCTCACTTCAAGGAAACAGCCCTGAAAGTATCACCTGTATCGACATTGTCTCTAGATCTTCCAACTCATTTAGAAGTCAGAACCAGACATACTACAAGGAGCAAACATATAATATTTTCAGATTTATTTTACTTTCTGTTGCTTTCTTCTATCTATCCTTCTTGAAGTTCCATCCTCATAAACCCTCTCTTGAACTCCTACTTTAAGGAAGAACATCAATTTGCTTAAATTAAGAAGCTGGCCTTTTTTACATTTCTAGCCCTTTTACGTTGCTCTCTTCCATCACCACATTCATTTTTATCCATTTAATAAGAAGCTGGCGTTTTTTAAATTAAGCAACACTGAAGTTGCTTCTAGATTATAATTTTCTAACCATTTATTAATGTGGTGTATGACACTGGAAGGTGTGTTGCATAAATTGTATGCTTTTAATATATGTGAATCTTGGGCCTAAGTTTATTAAAAAGGGTGTTGGACTTGTACATTAAAAGTTGGATACAAAGTTGTCACTGCTAGGGAGGGGGGTATCAGTGCTAAATCTTTCTTTTCTTCGCTGCTCACTTTGTGTTTGCAGTAGAGGGTGATGCTTTGTTGTTGACTTCTATAACATGGTCCGCCACTATTTTCTTCGATATCCTGCTTTGTTCATTAACTCGGCTCATCTTGAAGAAGAATCGATATGCTTTGGTCATGCAGCTCTGCAACTTTTCTTCATGTTGTTGGGAGTCCAATTTTAGGAGGAGGGCTATAAGTTTTTTTTTCTTCTTCCTTTTTTATAAAAAAAAAAAACTTATTTATTGAAGAGGATTACGGGAAGTGGGTGTCGAGTTATTGTGTTTTAGAGTTTACCTCTTTGATGGAGTTGCAGTACTCGTTTGCTGTGCAACCTGTTAAGTCTTCAACACCATCGAAGAGTGTTATAGTTATTGTGTTGGTTTTGTCTGTCACCCTGATTCCCAGCATGTACCTGCAATTATGGGAGATTGGGTTAGTGTTGTGTATAACATGAGTGAGTCAAATAGCAAGAAATGGGCTAGAGATTAGGTCGTTGCTGTACTTTTTAATGTACTTAGCCTCTGTGTTGTTGCACTTGTCACATGATGCCTGCTGCGCTATTAGTTGCACCTTTTTGTTGCATGTTTTGTAGGCGTTATAGCATGGGTGTGCATTCTCTAGATTTTCAATCACTCCTTCCACATACAGATTTTGTGCCTGGATTTGATGTGGTTTTTGTAAGCTTTATTCCATTTTAATAATGGGGGATGTGGAAAATAAAATAAAATAAATTTGGGGGGGGGGGGTTAATTTTGTTGTGAGTTGCTTACCTCGAATGAGGATGAGGGGCTGGAAGTTAGATCTCTTATGCTGACATGCTTTGCGTTTTTGTACTTCATGTGTTGCGCTACAGTTTGAGATGTCCCCTGTATTCCCGCTGAAGTTTGAGTCCTGCATGGTGTTGGTAGGGGAGATTTTGTATCATTATTATGTTTTGTGTAGTTGTTGGTTCTCAGGTCTGACCTTACCATTGCTTCAACTATTGGGTTTGTTGGATGGGTGGGTCTATTTGGATTGTTGAACCAGTTGTTGTCATAATTGATGCCCCATGTGTTATAACAACATAAAATTTGTCATTGGTATGCTAGTGTAATGGTATGCCACAGTTCGTTGGGTGTGTCAAGAGTAGGTGGAAGGTAGTTGATTATGTACTTACCTTGGTATGATGATGGGATCACTGAAGTGACTGCAACAACTGGCTTGTTTGGCAGTATGTTCCTTTGTTGTCCTTCGTTGGTGGCATAATCACCCCATAGTGTTAAGAGTGTTGGGTCACAGCTGCAGAAGAAACAATTTGATGCAGTGACTGGATAGTTTGTAGAACTCATAATGTAACAATAATGTAGGTTGCTACTTGCATTAGGTCTCTATAGTACTTGCCTAGGGGCTTGCCAGTTGTATCTCTCTTTTGTATTTGTTTGCTGCACCTATGGATGATTTTAGTGGGATTGCTTGGCCAACTTGTACGAGTACGCTGATCACATCTGGAGAACAAGGCAGTAGCTGATGGTGAGTTGGTGGTTAAGGTTTTTTGACTTCATGATGCAGTATAGAAGGTAGTTGTTGTCACTTCTTACCATATGCCCTGTCTTGGCCGATAGTTTGGGTGATGTCTTTGAGGTCAACAAAGTTGTAGTTCATGCTGTATGTGGTGTGGTTTGCATGTTCTTCTTCAATTGTGGTGTGGTTGTTCAGGGATAGCTCATACCTTTCATGGATGTTCCTGTACTTTGTGTTCACACCCTTGACCATACCATTTGCTATGGTATATGTTGTTCCTTCTACCAAGCTGTTTTCGAATTTGTCAATAGTCTCGTTGAATAGCATTGTGTGGATTTTTGTACCCTGGGAATGAGGTTAAGTAGATTTGTGAGTGGCTGAACCAACTCCCATGGAATAGAGATCTGCAACGAACATGGAGCCAATTCAACAAGAGTAACCGATCAAACATTAACCAACAAACAATCAGACATCCCAAATAACATGCTGCAAGTCATGCTGCATTTGGTACAGACTCATTCACTGAAGCATTCCATTTTGTAGTCCTAAACTTGTATAAATATCAGTAATTTAGTTCAACAATTTCAGATGTTTCTATCACTATTATAGAGCTTATATCTTATATTTGTGACTTTGTTTGATGTTATCTATATAAGAATAAGCTAGGGGTGTTTATTATGAGTGGGCCCGTGTTTGTTCCTTCAACTGTTATCATGTTAATTTTTGTCTGAGATTAATTGAATAAAAATCATTGTTGACATGTTATGGTTTTGTTTATTAGGTGACGTACATATGTTTGCTAGATAATTCTCACTTCATGTTATGGTTTTGTTTACCTGTCCTTTCAAACTTTTTTATTATCTTTTGAATTCTATCCTTTATTTGGGTTGCTGATGAGCTGTTTTGTTTTATGTGTTTCGTATTGAATGTGTGGGTTGTAGGTAGAACCAGATGAGGGGATCTCAAGAGAATTCTAGAAATAGGAAGGGAAGACATCAGTGCGAAAGAAGCTCCCATTATATTTCTGATGACAACCAAATAGTAAGAATTAGTACAATTTCTAGTAGGAAGAAGCGTGGGTATTCCTCAGATGAACACTCCTCTTCAGTGAGAATGGTTGTGATTTTGATGACAGGAAATATGAGAAGAGGAGGAAAAAGAAGATGTATGATAAGAGCTCTCCCAATGAAGTGAGTGGTAGAGTCAAGAAGAGGACAAAAATAAGTAAGGAAAAACCAGAATCTGGCTCTGAAAGTGAAGGCTCTAATGATTCTTCTGGTGCGAAAGAAAGATCCAAAAAGGAAAGGGGGAAACATGGAGTCGACTTGCGCTCTTTCTCAGTTGTACCTGTGGGTATATTTAATCTGCAATTGTTTTAATGCCTGTGTTTTCAATGCAGGGAATGCTCTTTTAGGCGGGGAGTATAAACTGGAGTGGATAGGGTTGCTAACCTTAGTTGCTCAATTTGGCAGTTGGTTGTTGTTTAGATATCTTGGTAGATTTGGCTGTTAGGTGTTCGTATTCAGTCTAAGGCTACAAAAATCATTGGGTGAAACCCTTAGTGCATCAACCCTAAGTTTTGTGTTCTGGTAAGAATCAGAACATCATTTTTCTGGTAACCCTTGAGGTTTAGTTTCAGATTTTAGTCCTCCTCTTTACTTGCTGATTGGGGTAGATGTTAACAGTTTGCATTCAATAATTTCAGATGTTTCTATCATTGTTATAGAACTTATATCTTATATTTGTGACTTTGTTTGATGATATCTATATAAGAATAAGCTAGGGGTGTTTATGATGAGTGGGCTTGTGTTTGTTCCTTCAACATTTATCATGTTAATTTATGTCTGAGAATAATTTATTAAAAATAATTGTTGACATGTTATGGTTTTGTTTATTAGGTGACGTACATATGTTTGCTGGATAATTCCCACTTCATGTTATGGTTTTGTTTACTTGTCCTTTCAAAATCTTTTTATTATCTTGTGAATTCTATCCTTTGTTTGGGTTGCTGATGACTTGATCTGTTTTATGTGTTTTGTATTGATTGTTGGGGGTTGTAGGTAGAACCAGATGAGGGGAACTCAAAGAATTCTGGAAATAGGAAGGGAAGACATCAGCCCAAAAGAAGCGCTCATTATATTGCTGATGACAACCAAATAGTAAGAATTAGTAGAAGTTCTAGTAGGAAGAAGCATTGGCATTCCTTAGATGAACACTCCTCTTCAGTGAGAATGGTGCTGATTTGGATGTCAGGAAATATGAGAAGAGGAGGAAGAAGCAAATGTATGATGAGAGCTCTCCCGATAAAGTGAGCGATAGAGTCAAGAAGAGGAGAAAAATACTAAGTAAGGTAAAACCAGAATCTGGCTTTGGAAGTGAAGGCATTAATGATACTTTTGGTGCGAAAGAAAGATCCAAAAAGGAAAGGGGGAAACATAGAGTCAACTTGCGCTATTTCTCATCTATACCTGTGGGTATATTTAAGCTGCAATTGTTTTAATGCATGTGTTTTCAGTGCAGGAAATAGTCTTTTAGACGGGGAGTATAAACAGGAGTGGATAGGGTTGCTAACCTCTTCATCCAGTATTATGGTTTTTTGCAGTCGGCGAGATCCCTTCGCAGTGTTGTATTCGTGGATGCAACTTTTTTGAAGTACGGTAACTCTGAGTTTCCATTCTTGTTGGTGAAGTTTGAGGGAGTTGATGTTTTGCAATTTGTTCTGGTTTGTCGAGCCCTGTAGGAGATTTGTATGTTAGTGTGTGGTTCTGCTGGTTGTGCATAGTGAGTATGGTGAGTATAATAATAGGTGGAATTCCCATACCTGTGTGCTATTGGTAGTCTCCATGAGTGTGTTGGGAGTGATTTATTTGCGAAGTTGCAGTTGTTGGTAATGTGTAAACTTTGGGCGTCATTCATGGTGTGTTAACTTTTTTGTAGGTGGGCTCGTGGGACCCTAGGGGCAGCTTGCGAAAGTCACTTCTTTTCGTTGAGTCTGGCTTTTAGAGGTGTCGATTCATGGAGCAGCAGGTCACGATTGTGTTGTTTCTGAAGAGGTGTCCGTTTGTGAAATTTGAGCGGGGCAGCCATATGAGTAGTTTATAAGATAAAATTTGTAACTATGTGTGGTTCATTTATAGTTTTTTGTCCTATTCATCTTTGGGTAGTGGTAATTCAATACTGTGGGTGGCTATTTGTTTACATACAATTCGTGTTTGGGGAATGGGTCTTTTAATATTTAACATTGAAGATAGTGAAGTAAAGAGTCTCGTGTTTGGGGAATATAGGTCTTTGAATAATTAACTATGAAGAAACTTAAGTTATATATTTATGGTAGTTGGATATTTAGCTATGTGTAAAATGTGTTATTGTAATTGGATATTTAACTGTGTTGCTGCCCTCTTGAGTGAGGTAAGGTGACGGTTCGATTTCCATTGTAGGGGGTTATGGTTTTTGGTAAAGCTCTTGTACGGGCGGGAGTGTAGGGGCTCAGTTCTTTGAGGAGGTGCATATCTATTTAGGAAGGGTATTTTGGAGAAAGAAAATATGTGCCACAACTTTTGCAGGTTTTCCTTTTATATAGTAGTATGATATATATATATATATATATATACACACACACACACACACACAATAAATGAGAGACTTTGCACGGATAGATGGTAATGTGATCTTTTATGCTTATGTTATTATTCAATTCATTTCAAATGATGATTGTGAAGGTGATGTGTTAGGAATTGGGTGATAAAACACTATATATATACACACACAACCCGTAACCCTTAGTGTCTATGCATTCAGTTAGATTAACTACATATATTATCAGTAGGTGTCTAGATGCATTGGTTAGTTAACCCTTGATGCATGCTACTACCCATTTGGCATAGGCATTGAAGCTGAGTGACCAGTGATGGCAGTGGCTAGGTCTTGTTGTCGTCCAACATGATGTGTGATTTCTGTGGGGAGGCATAGGCCCATTGTTGTCATGCATGGGGAAGGTTTCATTGTGGTACGTCCAACACAATGTGTGAATTTTGTGGGGAAGCCAAGAGAGCATCTGCCTTTGCATATATGCACAACCATAGGGTTACGGGATGTTAGTCTAGCACGATGTGCGATTTCCATGGGGAACAACATCCCTAGGTGAGAAGGATACATGGACCAAAAGGGCATTAGGAATAAGGAAAGGTATCCAGATCACAAGATCACATGTAGTATGAGACGTAGTTAACCTTGTAGTGGATTAGATCTATCCTTGACACCCGGTAGTACTTAAGACCAAATGGTGTGATGAAAAAGTGTGACCTAATCCCCAACCATGGTATGATGTGACATAAACCCATTGCTATAGGTTCCCAAAAGAGGTTATCAATCTGTGAGGGAGACTAACAAGACCTTCTAGAGGACACTCATGTTGTAACTTAATGCGTGTCTACCATAAAGACTGCACTTGTTAGAGTTTAGGAGCATACTCACATGAGTATTCATTATCTCATTTATATTTATACATCTATATATATTGTATATTGCTTCGTGTGTTGGATGTGCGATATGTGATTATGTTGACCTCACTAAATGGAACTCACTCCTTGAATATATATATATATATATATATATATATATAGATTTATATATTTTTATATATATATATATATATATATATATATATATATATATATATATATATATATATATATATATTAGATTTTGTTGCAAGTTATGAGGACCACATTTACCCGGAGAATTTGCCACTGGCGGAGCCCTACAAGGGACTAGTGAGTGAAGACACCAAGGTGCACAGAGAATCATGTCCCTGCTCAGACTACTTCTACGGCGTCCAGCCATTTTGAGGCTTCGGAGATGTAGTTGCCTTGATTGCTATTAGTTATATCATCTATCTACTTGTTAGACGAGGGTGCTACTTACCTTCTTAAACACTTCCTCGATAGCATTAAGACTTTCGCTATAATAACTCTAACTTTCTTTTTTAACTATGATTATAATTTTGATTATCATTTGAGGATGGTTGTAATAACTTGAGGATTTAATATCTTAGCTCTTGGATTATGCTATGTGGTATTGTGTTGTTATGGATTGCCATAAACTTAGATCCTATAGTATATATCACCTCCACGAGTATTGGGGTGAGTCCGTAGACTGCCGGGTAGGGTGTGACATAGACAAAATCCATTATCATATGCTCAACCAAATCCTCACCATCATTCGATGGTGATTCAATGACCAAGTGGTGGCTATGACTCACTCACTGGTTAACCGTTCCTTTTTCTCTTCATGGAGATTTGTGCAATTTTCACCAAATTGAAAATCGTGGTGGTTTCAGAGAGAGCATACACTTCTAGTTGCCACCCCACTTTGGCACTTTCATTATTAACTGCGATGGATCTATAAGGGGAAATCGTGGTGGTTTTGGCACCATCTATCATGATCATGAGGGTGCATTTATTTTTGCTGCCGCTAGAAGTCTTGAAAATCTTAATATCCGGAAAGTTGAAATGTTGGCTATTATAACAGGGTTCTTATTTGCCTCCCAATGGCAGCTCTTTCATGTGAATGTTACACAACTGAAGGGACAGATTTCGAGTGGCTTCTCTGGAGAAAGATTAATGGTCAGGTGGACCATAAATTCCTTGGTCGCAATTCAAAACCATTTTGGGTTCCTTCAAACCGGCCTGGGATATCTAGAGCATCCTTGAAGAAAATGGTGAACTCCATAAATGGCTTCATCCTCTGTGAGTTCAAGTATGGAGTTAGGGAGACTAATAGGTGTGATGATTACTTGGCTAGCTTGCTTTCTACTAATCAAGTCATCTCTTTGATCTTGTACAACTACTTGAGTGTCTCGCGTCTTTCCTCTTTCAAGAAAAACATGGACGTTAGTTCTTTAGATTGTAACCTATTTTCTCTTATATTATAATATATGTCTCCCTTCTCTCCCACACACACACACACCAAAAAAAAAAAGACACCCCGATATGTGTATGTCTAATCATTCTTCTCTTTTTTGACATCAAAACATAACCTCTTATTTTGAAACCCTAAAACTTCAAAGTTTCTTCCCCACTTCTATCTTCGCACCTTCATCTGGTGATAATAGACCACCCTTTTCTTCCTTTTGTTTTATTGATTCCTTCCCCCACTACCCTTGGTCACTACCATTTCTTCCCTACTTCTATCTTCGCACCTTCTTTATCTAGTGATAATAGACCACCATTTTCTTTATTTTGTTTTATTGATTCCTTCCCCACTACCTTTGATCACTACTATGAACCTTGTTGCTTCTTCCTCTTTTTTTTTCCCCCCCCCTATTGTAATCATACATAATTTCAGCACCCAAAAACAGTGAAAAACAAAGAAAATGCATAGAAACATGAAAATTTGTTTCCTACCCAAAATAGAGGAACAAAAACACAAATATTCCTATAGAACCCTTTAGTGATTCTTTGAAAGAGTATCCTATAGATGAAGCCACAGAGACAATAAAAACCAATAATCTTTTAGTTTTGATATAATTCTTTGACTCATCAAAAAGGGGGGGGGGAGCCAATTAGCTCTTAGGTTTTGTAGCATATATGCACAATATCATACAAAAGAAATTGAAAAAAAAAGTGGCAAACACAACCCTATGATAATCTAGACAATTGGCTAGCAACATTGGGTCCCCACGATTCGACAAGAAAGCTTTGCAAGGATGTATTGGTAATAGTCAAAAACCACTTGTTGGAAGTGCAATGAAGAGACAGAGACTAGAGCCGGAGACGGATCCCATCCACTTGGAAAACTTGCAACACCATAAGTAGTTCTCTAGAGAAGGGGTCTCAAGCATCCAAGCATGTTGAACTAGTTGTGATCCACATTATAAGGAAAATCATATAGAACTAATGCGCAAGACTATTGGGAAAATAAGGCCCATAGTTGAGGATGCACCAAAACAATAACAATATGGTCATTTTCATTTGGACCCCCCTAATGTTTGATCCATGTAATTTTTAGTCCAAAAAAATGACATTTGCATTTGCGTCCCTCATGGTATCCCAAAAAAAAAGAGGCAATTAAGGATACATCATCAATTTTATGATCAATACCCTTATGCTCTTGATTTTTATTTGCAACAATCAAGATTGTACCACATAAGCCCAAAATCCAACGGTATATATTGAAAATATGGGATGTACTTGTAAATCTTAGTATCTTATTTTATATTCAAAGATTTTCAATATTTCAAATTTACAATATCATACTCTTTACTTAAACTTGATCAAGACTCGGAAAAGAAATGTAAGTGGTGAGTAATTCATTTCAGCAAGAGAGAGGATTTGGAGGTGGGTCATTTGATCTTTCTCTTGTAGGATAGGGGGCAAATATAAGCAGCCATACCCAGTTGCTTTTGCATGGGAGGCTCTTTCAAAGTTTTGATCCCGAGATCAGGTTCCACTAGTGCAACTTAATTCACACACTAAAGCTTGCCCTCTTTCTCCTGCTTCTCAACTCTAAATTGTACTCCTCACCTAGTGCGATTCTTAGATTTATGTACTCTCTTTTTTATCCTATTTCTCCTTGTGTTACTCTCAGCTTTCATAGTTAATTTATACATATATTTCTAGTTCATCTCCTTGGGGAGATAATATTAGGTTTAGAAGAAACCATTTCTGAACCGTCATCTGGCCTTGAAATTTTAGGTATTCAATCACCATCTTAAAGCAGCCAATCCCTACTTACTTTTCTTCGAGATCATTCTCTGCTGTGAGATACTGCACCACAACCAAGATTGAAATCCTATTCATCATTTGGGTTGGTTTGAACAATTTACCATTATTAGTTAGGTTGATTATTTGATCCAAATGGGTTTTAGTTTAGCTCCTTTCTCCTGTTGAAATGAATTTCTCAAAATTGCATTTCTTTTCCCCTGGATACCATTTGATCCATTTTTTAGGTTTTGGTTTCTCCTAATGAGTTTAAGCAAATTGTGTAATATTGTAAATTTAAAATATTGAAAATCCTCTAATATAAAATAATAACTAAGAATTACTAGTATACCTAAGGGTGTCAATACGGTACTGAAACCGTTTAACCATACGAACCGTGCCACTTAAAACAGCATCGTACCGCACCATTTCAAATTCGGTACGGTTTGTATAGAAACCATTTTCTGGAATTCGGTACTGTACGATTTCGGTTTCAAACGGTGTATCGTCGGTATATACCGTATATCATACCGAATTACCGAATATAGATGCCATACCAAATATCATTTTTGTATTGTTTTGAAGGTTAGTTTTGTAATTTTATTTTAAAGTTTAAACCTTACTAAGTTATTACAGTAAACATATGACAAGACACTGGGTTACTTCTCTTTATCCAGCCCTTTAAATTTGCCCCTTTGTATGTCTTCTACATCATGCACAACAGGAAGGAGCTAGCTCCAAGGAATTCGAATTCCAGAAGTGAATCCTGGTTGGTTGAACAACTTCAAGGATTTGATTGAAGTTTACTATGGTATCATTCTATCTTGATCCATCTAAACTCTAAAGGTTGCTCATCAAGTTACTGATTAAGATCAAGCACGGAGGCACAAAAAACAACACGATAAGACAGACGCATCCATCGACCAGATCAAGTTCCCAACAAGCTGCCTAATCAACACAATTTACTCCGTTGCAAGTTGCTTGCAACCATGCTCTTCCAAAGATTGTTTATATGATATACAAGTTTCTTTTCTAATTTATATTTATTCCTTAATTACAAAACAAAAAGCATGAGCCTTGAATCCCTTGATGTCATACATGGAACGTAAACAATTGATCACTACCTCCCGTCGAATGGATCAAATGATCAATTTGTTGAATCACAAAAAGAAACAATGAGACTTGATGTCATGGAACATCAGCACATGACCATTTCTTGTAGGATGGATCTCTGTTTAATGACAAAAAGAATGGGTTTCATACTTTCATACCGTAACAAAATCGAACCGTATACCAAACCGTGCCGTTTTTTAATACCGATTTCATATCGTTTTTATACCAAATCGTTTTTTAAAATACCATTTTCATACCGTACCGTATAAATTCATCACAGTACGCTTTCGGTATGAGGTTTTCAAATTCAATATCGTTTTTATTTAGCAGGAACTTTCATGCTTTCAGTATTGCAAACCATAGATATAAAATTTACAGAAGAAACTGAAGCAAAAAATATCATAGTACAAGGAATTCACAAAATAAACCAACACCCAATACTAAACAAAATGCATTTCATATGATGCAAAAGAAAGTGCATTTCATATTTAAGGTATCTAATGCAAAAGGAACGGGAGGATTGTCACCAAGGAAGAACGTTCTTCTTTTCAGATCATCCCACTTGGTGCAGTATAGGTTTGATAATACTGGCTACATGGAGGAAGACAACTCTGTAACTCGGGATTTTTGGTATTCACAACTCTTTTATCATCCCAGTTGCTTCTGTTCATCATTAAACGCAGATGGAGCGGTACTGGAGGATAACAGAGGAGGCTATGGTGCTATCAAAAGGGATAACTATGGGAAGGTGGTGTTTGCAGTCACCAGTGGCACAGTAGAAACAAACATTCTCATTTGTGAACTTTAGGGGATTCTCGTGGGGCTTCATGAGGCTTGTCGGCTTGGCTTGGCGATGGGGGAGATGTAGTCAAACTCAATGAATGCTATAAAGATCCTTGAGCAAAGCTGGCCATGCCCATGCTATAAGTTGGATTTGGTGGAAATATTGTTCTCTTGGGTGATGCGGTTTTGTGCTTGCCAACGGATGCACCATGTTCATGAAACGAACCGATGTGGGGATCTGCTGGCTAGTCTGGTTCAGGTTCCATTAGAGGCTCGATTAGACTTCTCTTGTCTACCTAAGTTGCTTCTTTCTTACATTAGGGAAGAAGCCTAGGGACAGCGAATTTACGAGGAGTAATATCTACGTATTATTACCATATTTCTATTAATCTATAATACTTTCGAGTCTCGCCTTGCTTCAAAAACTATATAATGCGAACGAAAGTGTATTTCATAGAAATCATTCCTTCATAGAAATAGGTTAAAAGATGCAATTGAGAGGAGAGGAGAGAATCAGAGAGGTTGAGAGCAGGTCTTCTGTTTTGTGGGAGAAAAGTCGAGAGCCAGTCACGCAAGTTTTCTTCTCACATAACTTCTCAAGTTCGAATGCAGCAGGGAATAATGCGAAAATTTTATCACGCGAGGAAGAACTTCGATCGCAACATCTGAGTTTAGGATTACAAATGGGGGCCTTCGAGAAGAAGAGACGAGTTTATGATGTTGAAGTCAAATTAATGACTCGATAACCCCTAATTCACGTTTTTGGCCATGTTTTTTTCAAGTGTGCCCCCGCATCTTCTCAAAACTGTGGCTGTGCCCAAGAATCTTCAATTTGAGGCTTCCAGTGGATGAGCAAAAAGTATGCCAAACAGCCGATTTGACACGCTTTTCATGAACAACATACTTTTTTAAGACTGAATTACCATACAAGATTTTAGTTGTTTTGGTGCCCAAAATGGAAATGAGCATAGAAACTAGGGGTGCAAGTTTGGCCCTAACGGCTCTGACCCGCCCTAAGCCAGAATAGGGATTGGGCTCAAGATTTTGGCCTTGAGGGCTGGTTAGTGCCAAAATATTATGGCCCTGAATATGGCTAAGTGCTGGCTTGGGATTACTCTTTAGCCCGCTAGGCCTATCCCGACCCCTCCTTAATTTTTGGCGCTAACCTTGACCCTGATTTTGGCCATGATTTTGGCCATAATTTTATCATTGATGCTTGATCTCAATGAATTATGAACATTGACAATGGTAGGGTCAATCAAGCCAAGACCAAGTATAGGGTCAATCAGGGCCGGGGCCAGGGCTAGGGACATGGCCAAAGACAGGGCCAAATAGGGCTAGGCCCAAGGATAGGGCCAATCAGGGCTAGGGACAGGGCCAATTAGGGCCAGGGACACGGTCAATTAGGGCGGTAATGGACTTGGCTTGGCTTTGTAGGGCTTAGGGTCAGGGACAATAATCTTTGGCCCTAAATTAGGCTCAAGACAAAAATGGACTTAGATTAGAATATATAGGATTGCACTTGGGATTGCAAAAGCCGGCCTAGCCCGACCCTGTTGTAGCCTAATAGAAACAGAGAAATGGGATGGTTTCCATAAAACCCCTTAATGGCTGCAAATAAAAATAAGGTATTTTGGTCATCAAAATGGTGGTGTGAACTTACTTATTTTTTGTGCGTGTCTTGTGGGGGGGGGGGGGGGGTTGCCATAGGGTGGCAAATGCAATGTTTTTTTTTCCCTTTGCCCATACATGACTTGAATCAACCCTCACCGGGTCCATGAGAATTACCTGATAGTATATCATTAAAAAACATACGATGATATCACTAATACAGATAGGATTGAGTTTGTGCGAAGAACTCGGAAGAGAGAAGCTCTGCATTTCCCCTCGGTTCTTCTGCCTTCTTGTTTCCCCCACCCAAAAAAAGAGAGGTTAATTCCTCTGCTTTCTTCAAGTCTTCTTGGAAATCTTCTTCAGCAATCTTCTAATCCAGATCTTGCTTAAGGCTCTAGAACACATGTTCTTCTGATAGACTCTCTCCTCTGTAAATCTTTCCTGTTTATTTCTTGAAAATCAGCTTCTGTTTCTCCTTTGTAAGTAGTGTTTTTCAGTCTTTCTTCTTCATTATTTCTGTTCGCTTTATTTTACGTCGAAGCATCTGAGAAGCCATTTTTACAGTTTTGATCTTGCATGAACACAAGTGAAAATCTCTGTCTTCCTGACATTATCAGTTTATCACAAAACATCCACTACATCTATGACTTAACCTGGGAAGACAAAACAATCTACATTTATGGAAGACAAAACAATCATTCTTTTTCTCCAAAAAACTTGCCATGTGTTTAAGCAGTACTTGTTTCATTTCTCCAAAGGTGCTCCCATTTTCATGCTCCAAATATACTGCCCTTTCATACTCAAGTACTTAAGCCTTTTCATCTCTAAGTTGCAGAGGCGATCCTTTTGTCTTCCCAACTACGTTTGATGTTCTTCAGGATACATGCACAGTTGTTTCTTGCCACGTGGACTCTCAGTTTTTCATCTATTCGGCTGGTTTGGCGGTGATATCCCAGTCAGATCTCATACTTTTGTTGCATGCATGGGTTCTTCTCTTCTCCTTCTCTATTTATATCGTGGGGTTTCAAGTGGGTGCTCTTCATCCCTCAGTTATCGCCTAGTGTCTTACTCACTCCCAGAAGAGAGTGTATAGTTCTGTGGTTCAGATCTTAGTGGCTACGGACATGATGGCTCCTTGTAACCCATCTTTCTTTCCCTGCTCTGCTGATTTCTTTGACCTTGATTCCAACCAAAACCATGAAGAGAGCCTGTCCTCTGAGTTTGCTGCCAAGCTAGGTATTCCGGTGAGACCCCATCAAGACTGTTAGTATCTCTGCAAAGCGACTGCAAGATGTGCGTGAAAGCCTGAAGTTTACCATCATCGGTTGGGTTCCAGATGGTAGTGCAGTGAACCAATGTGATGTTCAACAATCCCTCACCCGCAACTGGCATAATAAGTCTGTGAATCTGAAGTTCATCTTGTTGAAGGAGCAGTTGATAGATTTTTGGTAAGTTTTGGGTCTGAACGTGACATGAATGTAATCCTCTGTGCTCAACCTTGGTCCTATAAAAACCATTTTGTTCTTCTTCAACCCTGGAACCATACCATTCACCCTCATCTAGCTCCTTTTCCAGTCGATGTTATGTGGGTTCAGTTTGTCCCCCTCACTCATGACTTTATCACCTCCGTTAGATTTGAAGTCTCCCATACCAAGGCCATCATTATTACATTCAACTGTGAATTTCTTCCTAGCAATATTTGTGATAACTGCATCTGTCTGGGGCATAAAGGTTATGATTGTCCTTATTGTAACATTACAGGTTTAATGAGACACCTGTACGGGTTGTGAACAAGCTACCCTCTCTCTCTCTTGCTTCCAAAACCTGCAACTCCTCCCAAAAGACAAGTCAGTTAACTGATACCGTCAGGATTTATAATGACCTTTCTTCTGTTCCTAGAACCTACATTCCCAGCAATTCCAATGAAGTTCCCACTCCTCCCCACCAATGCCATGTATTCAAGGAAACGACAAGTTGAGATTCTACAACTATCTCATAGTGTTAGATAATGCTTATGGTCTGGAAAAATCATCATTTCATAAAGTGTTCCTAAGAAGTTGGTCCCGATTCAACTATCTCAACTTTGATGATAAAAAAAAAGGTGGTCTCCCTTTGAGATGGAAATAGTTAAAAAAACTTTCAGCAATTTGTACATGATGCAAAATTCATTGAAGTGGGCGACCTCAGGTTTTCACAACATGGTCCAACAAACAAAATCTTCTCAGGAGAATTGAAGGAAAATTAGACAGATTTCTGGTTAACTCGGAATGGTTAAACATCTTCCCTGAAACGCATGCCATCTCTTCCATCTTTACTGCTTCGAATCATAATAGCATCATCCTTAACACCTTCCGCCCTTTAGGAAAGAAGAATAACGGATTCAAATTTGGATCATTCTGGACTTTTGAATCAAGTTTTTGGATGTGGTGAAACAATCATGGAATTGCTCTACTTCAGGTTCAGCTTCTTTTTCTATGGTAAACAAACTCAAAATCTGAGTTTCACTTTGGAACAATGGAATATAGAAGTCCAACGAAGATCCATCTATATACTTACCAAGTGAAGCAATACATGGACCATCCACGGTTGATATTCTTTTGAGTTCTTCTTATAAGCAAGAAGTGTGCCATTGTTAACAAGTTCATTTATGCATATGTCATTCAACTTCCATGGCTAATACATGATGATTGATAAATATCACGTGCATTTGCACGTGTCACTTTACTAGAAATGATACACGTGCGTCTGTAGTGTGTCCTGGAATTTTTTTTTTTTTTTTTTTTAAATTTTAAAATTTTTATGTGTTTTTTCTTTTAGTTGAATTCAAGTCTAAAACCTATATGTTTTCATAGCAATATTTATTTTTTGATGACCTAAAGGTTTAGTAGTTTTAGAAGGTAGGGGTGTTTTGGAAAGTGAAATGTAGCCATCCTCCTTCAGTTCGTGCTTTTATAATAGTAGTATGATTTTTATGTTTTTTTTTCTTTTAGTTGAATTCAAGTCTAAAACCTATATGTTTTTAGCAATATTTATTTTTTGATGACCTAAAGGTTTAGTAGTTTTAGAAGGTAGGGGTGTTTTGGGAAGTGAGATGTAGTCATCCTCCTTCCGTTATATCATACTACTATTATAAAAGCCCACCACCCGGGGTGCTCTTTCCCACCCCTACCCTATCAGTTAGCCCCCTTTCTCTAAAAATTAATGATCATGATTAGAAATAATAATATTAATGGCAAAAATTTAAACATATTTAAACATCCAACTAATAAGACTTCAAATTAAAATTGCTATTAATAGGAATGAAAACTTTATGAGAAAGTTTATGGATAGTTGAAATTCTAAACGAGATTTAAATTTCCATTGATAGTTGAAATTCTATAATCTTAAATTAACATATATCTGGGGTTACACTACTCTACTAAAAGTAGTTAAAACACTCCACTAAAAGCAATATACATTTCACTTCCCAAAACACCCCTACCTTCTAAAACTACTAAACATTTAAGTCATCAAAAAATAATATCCAAAAATGTAATTTGCCAAATAACAAACCTGAGAGTTGTTGTCTGTGCCAACTTGTGCTTGACAAAAATTAGTTGTTGCTGCCCAGGATCGAACTGGAGACCTTCAGTGTGTAAGACTGACGTGATAACCACTACACCACAGCAACTGACTTTAAAATTTTGAGTGAGAAAGAATTATATCTCAATTGAGTTTTCTTTCAAACGAAATTCTAACTATCTTTATGGTTTTATATGTGAGGAGATTCAACAAAGATGGTTCTTTTATTTGTAACCTTACCATATATCATTTCTTATAACTCTAGTATATATATATATATATATATATATATTGAAATAAGGAGCTTGTATTAAGAGAGTAACTAAATAAGAGAATTACAATCTATAGTATGGATTTTCAGCAACATCATTACAGATAATAATATCCAACCAGGAGGTAACCCTCTTGGATCAAATTGTATCTCACCAGGAGCTTGGACAAACCCTGCCAATAAGTTTGCTCCTAATTATAAAGAGTCCTATTTCAACTACTTGTGACTGTTGTAAAGAGTCCTATTTCTATTAAACACTTGAGTTACTTCTATAAATAAAATTACTTACCTCATTGGTAAGTAATACACTTTCAAACCAAATACGAAATCTTTCACGGTACCCGAGCTAGTCAAGATCCAGTAACTTCAATTTTTTTTCCTGCAAAACTCCTCCATACCTTCCTACGAATCTCATGGCTGCAACAATTGCAACTACAACACCCTCTCCCCTTACCAATCTATCAAACTTGGTTTCTATTAAGCTCAATGGCTCTAATTACCTGCTATGGAAGGAACAACTCAAATCATCTTCATTAGTTTAGATTTAATGGGACACCTTGATGGATCTCTAGTCACTCCACCTACAACCATCATAGCCAACAACACCACCATTCCCACCCCTGAATAACTTATCTGGCAAAAATCCGATCACTTTGTTAGGGCTTGCATTAATGCGACTCTAATCGAATCTGTTTCCTCACACATACTCAACCTCAAAACTGTGAAAGATGTCTGGGATTCCCTAGCCAAACTGTTTCAACAACAATCCATAGCACGCCATACCTTTCTTCACAACGAATTACAGACAATCACCAAAGCCAACCTCTCTATCACATACTACCTTTATCGGATCAAGTCCATAGCCGACTCCTAAGCAGCCATCAACGATCAAGTGATAGATTCAGATTTGGTAGCTTACACGTTGAATGGTTTAGACGCAGATTACACAACCTTCATTATCACAATCGAAAACTTATCACCTCCATCACCTTTGTTGATCTACGAGCTAAACTCTTCAGCCGTGAACAACGACTCCATCGTGGTTGTGGGAATCAATCTCTACCTAATCCACAATGCCCAACAACCCTTCACACCATCCAGTTTTCCACACCCAATAAACCCTTCCATCATGAAACACCACCTTCCCAAACCTCAACCTTTACAACCAAGCTTTAAACCCCTTTTTCAAGCAAACCAACGTTCCTTCCAGTAAGTAAATCGATAGCTACCAACTCAATACCAACCGAAATGTCAAATTTGTGCCAAATTTGGCCATCTTGCAAGCAAGTGTGTTATTTCAAATACTCTCAAAACCAAGACAATGGTCCCCCAATACTGAATTCATATGCTGGTGTTCATATTAGTAACAACACTTGCATCAACAAATGGATCCTCAATGGATCCATGATTTAGGAGCAACATCACACATGACTTTTGATCCACTTTATTCCAAGGACTCAACCAACTACTCAAGATAAGCACAAGTTTCTGTTGGGGATGGTAAGAAGTTGTTTATTACTCACATTGGTTCCTTTACTTTGAAAACTCCTTTAAATTCCTTATCTTTAAATAATGTGTTAGTTGTTTCTAAGCTTACTCAAAATCTACTTTCGAGATCCCAACTAACTCAAGAATAATGTTTATATTGAATTTTTCCCATTGTATTTTTGTGTTAAGGATTTGAAGTCAAGCGTAACACTTCTGAAAGGACCAACTAAAGACAATCTCTATAGAGTTTCCATTTCCAGCCCAACCTGTGCCTCCTTTGGCTCTTTATGGAAACAGTATTTCACCAGAGATCTGGCATTGCCAGCTTGGCCATCCATCGTCCATCATTTTGCGTCAATTACATTCTTCTAATTTACTTCAATATTTTCATCTTTTAAATCTCATGCTTTTTGTGATGCATGTCAATTAGGAAAACACCGCAAGCTAGTTTTTCCTATTTCAATGATTAAAAGTGTACATCCTTTGCATTTGACACGTTGTGATTTGTGGAGTCATACCAAGACACTTTCTATTAGTGGTTATTCTTCTTATATCATTTTCATTGATGACTACACTCGTTATACATGGTTTTATCCACTTAAACAAAAATCAGATGCCATTGTGTGTTAAACATTTAAAAAACATGGCCGAAAATGTTCTCTCACCACATAAAGTATTTTCGAAGTGATGGAGCCAATGAACTTACCGAAGGAATATTCAAAACTTTTCTTAATGAATGTGAAATTCTTTATAGAATTACATGTCCACACACCCTTGAACATAATAGAGTTTCCAAAAGGAAATACCGATATATAACAGAGATTGGCTTAACTCTTTTATTTCAAGCAAAGATGCCACCAAAATATTGGTTAGAGGCCTTCACAACTGCTATCTACTTAATAAACCAGTTACCCCCACTGGTATTACGAGGTCAATCACCTCATCAAATGTTGTTTGGAATCTTGCCAAACTATACTCACTTGAGAACTTTTGGATGTGCATGTTATCCCAATTTCAAACCATATAGACAAGACAAGTTATCCCCAAAGTCCATTGAGTGCATCTTCCTTGGATACAACCAATACCATATAGGATATTGATTGGTGTTTAGAAAAACTACTGGTAGAGTATACATTTCTCGCCATGTTACTTTCAATGAAACCCATTTTCCTTTTGCCTCATCACCACCCATTCCAACACCAATACCTCCACATCCTACCATCTCTCTACCTATCCAACTACAAACTCCCCCACTACAACCCTCTCAATCCACACCTCCATCATCCACATCTATCACCCCACCCTTTACTAATAATAATACACCAAATCCAACACCAACCCCACCCCCAAATGACTGAATCAGCCCTCCTTCCTATAGAAACCTAACCCATCCCTCCAATTCCCAATAACACCCACACTATGGCTAAAAGAAGTAAAACTGGCCATAGTAAACCTAAAATACCTATGTCACTTCTAACAACAAGGCATCCCATATCCCTGCATTTCTTACCTCTCTTAGCTCAATACCTATAAAACTAAAAACCTTCAAAATAGTAGCCAAGGACAAAAGATGGATCTCTGTTGTGCAAGAATAATACAATGCTTTGATGCACAACAATACTTGGACTTTGGTGCCTTATCAACAAGGTATGAATCTAGTTGGTTGTAAATGGGTATATCACATCAAACATAGAGTGATGGATCTATTGAAAAGTATAAAGCAAGGTTAATTGCAAATGGATACAATCAACAACCTGGAGTAGATTATCAGGATACATTTTGTCACACCCCTCCCACTAGTATCCGTCCCACCTGACAACCCGTGTGTGCGATCTACAATCACAAGATCTACAGTTTACACATTAATAATAATAAATGCACGCAATAATAATCAAGAGCACAAATAATCCAAATAATTAAATAAAAGAATTATATGAGTCCAATACTCAAAAGGAATGAATCGATGAAAAAGGAATAAAGTAATTTTGTCCCAAAATGAATAGAGTTTAGTGGAAGCAAAATTAAATTAAGTTTGATTATTTCTTTGTGTGGTCTTTTCTTCTAGCTTTGCAATGAAGGGAGTCATCTAGCCTTCCTCCACTGACTTCTCAAAATGATGCACTATCTGCCTCCTCCTGCCATCAATGGGTGCTATAAGCGCACCCCAGGCATCCGCAGATGACTTCATGACATACATCTCCACCTCCCATTTGCACCTCCATACCTTATTCACTGGGGTTCTCCCTAATCATCAGAAAATTCTCCTGATCCAGGATTCCCATCTGTTTAGTTTTACAATTATTCACAAAAGGAATGAGTTCTGACGAACGTTGTAAGGAAACACATTTCACATACATGTCAACATTTTATCATGATAAACAACATATATAAAGGATGATATGTAAGTGTATGGATACAGCTAGAATCTAACTTTGCAAGTCTCTAATACGGTGGACAAGCTTTAAGATATAACACCAGCCCTCCTCTGGGTAGGTCTAGTCACTCTGATCCCTCACAGATGGGTTACTTCAGTTGGAATCTCGGGCAAGGGGTTCAGTCCTCATCAATCAACCATGGCTAAGGTTTAGGTCCACACTCTCTCACCATGACCATTGAAATGAGTACTGGCACATGTCAGGGTTTCTAATCCAATGCAAGGTCATACAGTGACATACTACATATAGTCCAGATACTTCCCCTATGGCACCAATCAATTCGGTTCAGTATCCTTCTCTACCTGGGAATGAGAATCCTCACGGATTGACTACTTGATAACTCTATGAAATAGAGTTAAGCTTGGTAATTTTATACTTGAGATGGCTTGATTTAAGAGTATTTTTTTTCTTTCTTTGTTTTAGTGCTAGTAGTCGTTAGATGTTGTTTTAGTGCGTCTTAACATGTTACATCTTGTAAAGGTCATTATTGTCACTCTTGCATGAATTTCTCTTCAGATTAATTGATGAATTTGATTAACCCTCTTTCTTTTAGCAATGTAGGTGAAGACCCATAATAGAAGAAGAATCCGTCCTCTAACTTTGCCGGAAAGATTGCTGCAGCATTACGGAGCAAAATAGTCCCAGATCTAATTCACATGGAAATGACCAGAAGGGGCTAACTAAAGGGGACGTTATTCTTGTAAATACATGATTGTTCTCAGCCCTGGATCTCAGGAGGAATGTTCTAATCCTATGGCCAGGTTCTATCCTAATGATTGAATGCATTTATAGAAGAAAGAGAGAGAGGGTTGCGTGAGAGAGAAAGAGGCATAATAGAATACGAGAGAACAAAAAAAGCTTAGTTCATGGAGAAGGAAGAGAACTGCTGGAGAAAGAGAGCTGCTAGAGAGGAAGGCTGGAGTTCGTGTGGAAGCATTGCATCTCCTAATTTCTTTTCAGTTTTATAATTCTATCTTCTTATACTCTAGCTGAATGATGTTGATGACTATATATATTTTTGTGCTTTTGATTTTTGCTATGGGTTAAATTCTTGCTGTGTTGGGATGATAATAGTACCTAAACCTAAATTTTGAGATGTAATTATCAAGTGTTCTTTAGTTTTACTGCAATACAATTTATTGTTAATGAATTCAGCATGTTAGTTATTGATTAATTTCATTTATTGATTGATCTTTCATGAATGATTGCTATGATTTTAGTTAACTGGAAAGTTAATTGAATCTAAATGCTTGCTGAATGGTGTGAGTTAGCTTAATCTTTATTTAGATTTAGCTAATTAGTAGGTTGGGTAGGAATACTCACTTAACTCACATTGCCATGATTGGGATTGGGTATACCTTGCATTCATATTTCATTTCTTCATAGGAATATGCAAATTTTGAATTAGGATGCTAATGCATATGTGTATTGGAAAATACCATTATGCCATTTCATTCCAGGTTCTTGATATATTTTGGGTTGTAGTATTACTGTAGTATTTGCATTATAAATTTAGGGGAAGGGAAATTGATTCCCAACACTCATTTCACTCATTACAGTTCCTTCTATTGCTTATTCTCCATTTTGGTTCTTTAGTTTAATTACCTGTCATTTGGTTATTTAGTTCGTCAATCACAAATCAATCTTGTTTAAATCGGTTTTACTTTTACATTGAAAGTTAAAGATAAAATTCTCCGTGGGATTGATACTCTACTTATTATTTACTACTTAATTGCGACACGTGCACTTGCGTAGCATCTTTAGACACAAGCAACACTACCTCTTTTGGACTCCATTCCCTAACCATATGGTCATCCACATATTGTTGGGGCGGATGCTCTCATGTCCCTCACAACTCCCAGCTGCTCCTTGGATGCCCATGAGCCCAACCCTAACATATGCAACCTTACCAATGCATGTTTAATAGTGGACCATTGACTCTCCGCAAGGACTGGCTGCCGCTGTAGGATGAGACGCAATCACATCACTGTCATCACGGGTCATTCGGCTTCAATACCCCTACTGAAAGGGTAGTAGCATGTATGTGTACCTAACCATGCAATCTAGACCTCCTAGGTATGTCATCCGACAACCATGATAGTGTTGGGGGCATCAGTAATCAGTGTCCCATACCACAACCTCTGATATCCCAAGCAATGGATACCCAATACGGATACCCTCAACCATAGTTACATCACATCATCAACCATCATCATATAACTAAGCATTCAACATCACATTAGCAATTGAAGTACATATGATCGTCATTCACAATACATAATTAACCATAATTCATATGAACATATTATTACAGCAAGTTATAAAATACAAATGCATTCAAAGTTACAGTAATTCATCACAGATCATGTCATACATATATGTAAGAATGCATCCTTACCTGTTAATGTTGGAAACACTAATAAAAGTGTAATCAAACCTCTCTAACAACAGTTCCAGTAAATCTCAAAGATCACCTAAAGATAGGTTACAAAATTACATTAGAGATGAGAGTCAAAAGAGAACAACAATTGGACTTAATGGGCTTCTATGAACCAGCTGGTAGCTTATGGTGGTTGGTTGGGCCAATCAACTGCCCTGAGCGACCGCCCCTATTACAGACAGCAACCCAAGTCAGAAATTTCAACTTTAGATCTCCCAATTTTAATCTAATTTTGGAATGATATAAATTCGAATTTCGTCCTCACAAGGCTAACAACTCATACACAACCCAAAACCCATAACAATTAATGGTTTAGTAATCACATTATCTCCTTCAATTAAATCAATCCTTTATTCGGATGCAAAGGATCCATTTTTGGATATGATTCAATCGAGATCATGGATGGAATGACCATAACTATCATAATTAACCACCCACAGCAAATATGGAGGATAGATTCACACTACTTAAAGAGAATAGACTAGATAACGAGAGTGTGAGATCATCTTAGCTCCGATTGACTCGCTAAAAAGATCACAGATCAAAGCTTCTCCGCAAATCGCTCTTTCTTCACCTTCCAACACGTGCTCTTTGACTCCTAACCATCGACAACAGCCTACTTAAGCAACCACTCCCTAGTACTTTTCAATACTTGGGTGCTTTGCTCAATCGGTTGATCCCCAACACAAACCTAATTTAACCAACATGTGGGGGTGTTCTTACCTTGATCCCGAACATCTTCAAACACTACCTTACTCCAACTAGTGATCCACTTTCCTAGCCCATCAAGATTTCTTTGGGTTCTCCTTTGGATTCCCAGAAGACAGGTTCTTCATCGATGGAATTCAAATCCATGGGCTCAGGGTATGGATCATGGACTTCAATCCGGATACTCCACAATTTATTCCGGCTAGATCTTCGGGTACTCGGATGGATCTCAGGTTAGA
Source organism: Hakea prostrata (assembly GCF_041222555.1). Taxonomy (NCBI): domain Eukaryota; kingdom Viridiplantae; phylum Streptophyta; class Magnoliopsida; order Proteales; family Proteaceae; genus Hakea; species Hakea prostrata. Next base: position 14,201,846 of record NC_142608.1, read on the forward strand.
ACTACGGGGGTTGTTACACATTTAGTCTTGTTGTAAAGCCAACTACAATTCAGATTTTATTGACCCTAGCAGTTTCAACTCTTGGCCATTTCACCAATTGGTTGTCAAAAATGTGTTTCTCAATGGCACATTTATAGATGATGTATACATGGAACAACCTTAGGGCTTCATTTCAATTGATAAGCCAAACCATGTTTGCCATCTCAAAAAGGCTTTATATGGCCTTCGCCAAGCACCTCATGCCTGGTTCCAATGTTTCACCTCTTACTTGGTTCATGAAGGCTTTCGTCGAAGTGTAGCTGATACATGCATATTCACGCTCACCACTTCCTATGGATTAATTGTGCTACTATTATATGCGGATGATATAATTCTAGCAAGGGAGCATCTCAGTGCAGTACATGCCATCATCCAAAGACTCAGTAAGGAATTTGTTGTGATTGACTTTGGTCCATTACACTATTTCTTGGGTATTGAAGAGCGTGATTCCTCTAGCATCTTATTAACTCAAAACAAGTACTCCTTGGATCTTCTTCAAACCACTAGAATGGAATCTGCAAAGCCATGTACCACTCCTGTTGCTTCTGTATCCAAAATATCGGCAACATTGGTGTACCATTGGTAAATCCCACTGAATATCGAAGAATAGTCGGCACATTGCAATACCTAACCATAACTAGGCTAGATATTTCTTATCCAGTCAACCATCTATGCCAATTTATGCACCTATTGACGGATGATCATCTCCAAGCTGCCAAAAGAATTCTACGGTATGTTAAACATACAGTTGGGGCAAGAGTTCTCCTACACAATTTGTACTCACAACAACTTACAGAGATGCAGATTGGGCAGGATCTCTAGATACATGCCAATCCACTGTAGGTTTTTGTACAGTTTTGGGATGTAATATTTGATCTCATGGTCTTCCAAGAAACAACCTATAGTATCATGTTCTAGTGCTGAAGCAGATTACAAAGCCCTCGTGGTGACACTTTGGGCTGGTTTGTCACCTTTAGTCGCAAAAATGTCGTAACAGGTTTAAGAAAACCTTCACTTGAAGAGGGTGGTAAAGGTACATTGTGATGTTCTTTGCCAGCTTGGAGAATCAATACAGTAGTCTCATCGAGCACACTCGGTTTAGTAAAATTCAGATTGTTTTCAGCCTCATAGTCATCCGATTCCACCACTTGCTTTCCCTTCACCTTGCTGATATCTAACTGTTCCCCCATAGAAAAACCTGAGAAACACTATTTCCTTCCAACTGATCAACACTCACCAGATTGTTATTTTTTCCAACAATGTTTTGAGCAATGAAACTGATGTTACCTGTGATGTTAACTCCCTAATCATTTTCAATAGAATTAGAAGAGCAGGAATCACCAGTCGTAGGGGATGCTCTGAGAAAAGCATCGACAAACTTCAAGTTAGGAATATGAACAAGACTTATCAATAGTTGCACCACTCCACAGAACGAAGGCAGCGAACAGGCATGGGTTCATGAAAGTTATGTCCACCCAAAATAGGAGCACCCCTATCTATCAGATTCGTTACCACCTTTTTGAAACCTCATCAGCATCAAGACTCAGGATTGGTGTCATACCTCATTCATACAATTTATGAACTGTTGTTCATACAAGACAATGAGAAAGAACCATTCACCTTTGACATTTTTTATGGGAATGGTAAACTTAACAAGTTTGTTGATATCAATCAAAGCTTTCATTGGAGCACAATTGATAGGTAGGTCCAAGTCGTGGAAGTTGAGTTGGACATCAAGAACATTGTCAATATCCAACGCAACATTAAAACACTGTTCAAAGGCAAAGCAGTCAAGACGAACATCACGTAGTTGAATCCAAACTGCAAACAGATGAATCTTTTCCTTCTACCTGTTCTTCGGGTATGGAAGAAGGTAACGTCCATGGTCACAAACGCCATCAAATGGCACCACCCCAGGACTTTCCCACCCCTCTTGAATCTTTCCAGTTTGTTGTTAATTCACTACTTGCCTCATCTCCTGAGCCTGGTGCCCAACTACACATCTTATGGCAAGAAATGAAGGCGCGACACGCCAACTTCTTTGGTTACATTCCGGCGGAACTGATGTTCGCTCCAACTTTTCAAGCTAATTTTATGGGAACCACAGCCACAACCCCAGGTTTTTCCTTACCATCGTTACAGTGAATTTTTTGATCTGTGCATTGTCTATTTCATTTCTATTTTCGCCATCTTATTTTGCTGGTACAAAAAGGTGGTGAACAAACCACATAACCACTTCTCTGGTTAGGCTAGCTAGCATCTCCACTCACACTAATTGGGTGGATCTTATGGTTTTTACAGTCTGGTACTTATCTATGCTACTGTGATTGATATCCTGGATATGTTTGTTCGTAGTACTCACTCTTGATATGCTCCTATTTGCTACTTCAATTTGATATTGAAAGTCAATCGTCTCTTTTCATTATTTTCTCATTATTGTGTCACAGTGCTTGGCTACCCCATTATTTATATTTCCATCTTCTTACGCTGAGTTTTTTTTTTTTTTTTTTTAAATCCTTTTCTTTTTCTAGCTACTGTCCCATTTGTATTCTCTTAAGAGGTGGAAGGGATCTTATCTTAACTTTATTGTCAATAATACACCATTCTTTTATCTCATGAAGATAATCACCTAGAATATTAGGGGGATCAATGGAAAGTTCTCTCTTCAGTGTATTGAAAATTACTGAAGAAGCACAAACCAGAAATTATTTTCTTCTGTGAACCAAGTGCTCGAATCATTCTAAACTGTTAGAAAAGAAAAAAGGCTGTTTCAAATCATACCTCCCTGTGTGCTTCTCCAATAGTAGGGGCAGCAAGGGCCTTAAAGGTGGGCTATGGGTGCTAGCCCATGAGCAGGTACACCTCTCTGTGATTTTTGTTGATGATTACAAGTTGGTAGTTTGATGTAATGAAACATCTCTTTGGGTTATTGTTTTCATCTATGCCCCACCTACCTATTCTGAGAAATAAACAATTTTGGATTACACTTGCCACTTTCCCGCTCACCTTAGATCTTCCCTTCATTGTGCTTGGGGATTTTAATGAAGTTTTGTCGGCCAATGGTAAGCTAGGAAACCTCTACAAACCCCCACCCTCTTTACCTTCTCTCTTGGACCTAATTTCATGTACATCCTTGTTTGAATTATGCAGCCAAAAATTACTTTACATGGAGCAATAAAAAAAACCACCAAACCTAGTGAAGGAAAAGCTAGATTATGTTTTTGGAAATCCTAGCTGGTTTTTCTTATTCCCTAATGCTCGGGTTTGTAAATTGCAAGCAACTTGTTCCAACCACAACCCTCTTATTTTATCCACCATTGACAACCCACATTCCCATTTCAAAAAACTCTTCCACTACCAGATTGCTTGGCACCTACCCCCCAATTTCACCTGTTTGGTTAACAGAATATGGAATGAGAATAATAACTTTTCTTTCGAAGGCAAGCTGGGAAATCTCTCTCATTTCCTCCAAAAGTGGAGCAAAATAGAATTTGGAAATATAACTCAATTGTTTTGAAACCTACCAGAGGAAATTGACTTGCTGGAATAGGGGCCAAATCTAGACTGGAATGCAATTGAGGAGAAGAAAAATGTTCTCTCCTGGGCCCTACGGGCAAAGGAATTGTTTTGGTTTCAGAAATCAAGAATTTCCTATGTTGTGGATGGAAATCAAAATACTAGGTTCTACCACATGGCTACCAAAATCCATACTTTTAAGAGTCGATTAAGCCAAATTGACTCTAATGGCCTCACCTTCTTCCAACCCACTAAGATAGCCCAGGTGTTCACTGATTTAATGAAGGAACTGTACACATCCTCCAACCCACTTGAATCCAGTTTTGTTGAAAACCTCTTCCCATCGTTGGAAGACAGCTTTGGGATTGCCCACATTGCGGACATACCTTCTAGGGAGGAAATTAAGCAGATAGTGTTTTCTATTGGTCCTTACAAAACTCCTAAGATTATGGGTTTAATGCTTGTTTTTACCAAAACCACTGGGATCTGATCTCAGATGATGTGTTTCAGTTAGTACATTCCTTCTTCACTCAACTTTCTTTGCCTTGGGGTATTAATCATACTTTACTCTTATCCCCAAAAAAGTGAATGCTAAGGAAGTCTTTGATTTTAGACCCATTAGCCTTTGTCGTCAGCTACAAAATCCTTGCCAAACTCCTGGCATTAAGGCTAAAACCCCTGCTCTCGATCATCATATCTCCGCTACAAGGGGCCTTTATCCCAAAAAGGCAGATTTCAAATAATATTTTTCTGGCTCAGGAAATCTTTCATTTTATGTCTCATACGAAAGGCAAAATGAGTTACGTTACCTTAAAACTTAAAACTGGACATGTCCAAAGCCTACGACCGTGTTGAATGGCAAGTCATTGATAACTTGTTTCCTTCCCTAAGCTTCGACCAACACTGGTGTCGCCTGGTAAATAAACTAGTAACAATTGTCTCTTTCTCCATCAAACTAAATGGTTGCCCCCATCTCTGGTTCTCCGGATCAAAAGGCCTTAGGCAAGGTTGCCCGTTTAGCCTTTACCTGTTCCTATTAATCATAAAAATCATATCTCGAAAACAGAGATTTAGACCTTTTTAGAGGTATCAAAGTGGCAAGGCATGCCCCAAAAATCTCCCACCTCTTTTTTGCTGATGATACATTTTTGTTTTGCAGAGTAGAAAATGAGGACATTCTAACAATTAAAGTTGCGTTTGAACTATTTTCAAATGTCACGAGACAAAAGATCAACTTTGAAAAAAGTGGTTCTTTTTTTAGCACGAATGTGAGACAGGAGGATCGAGCAAAAATTTTGACTACTCGGGAATTAGTGAAGTGAAAAAAGATTCACTATACCTAGGTACTAATCTTTTGCAAGAAAAAGCAAAGACTAAGAATCTGAGTTTCATCTTACGAAAAATAAGGAAATGATTTGCATCTTGGAAAGCAAGCAGTCTGTCGTTTGCAAGTCGTGAGGTACTTATAAAATCTATCTTTCAACCTCTATCATTATACCACATGCATTGTTTCAGGTTTCCCAGGAACATATGTCAACAAATTGATTCACTCTATCAAAAATTTTGGTTGGGCCATCCCAACAAAAATAAACAAATAACACTTGTGGCATGGAACAAATGCGATCAGCCAAAGGCACAAGGAGGGCTTGGTTTTGAAAAAATGGAAGGTGTGAATCGTGCGCTACTACTTAAGCAAGGGTGTAGAGTGCTTTCGGAACCCCATTCGTTATGGGTGACAATTTTAAAAGCTAAATACTTTCCCAAGACAAGTATCTTTCACCCAAAGGTTAGGAAGAAGGAATGATCTTGGCCATGGAGAAGCTTATGTAGCATTCTCCCACCTCTACAACAAATGGTGAGATGCAAAATCGAAAATGGCAGAAGCTTCATTCTGTTATGACCCTTGGCCACATAATGCACCAACAATTGCGGAACAAAACTCGGATGAAGTGATTTGGAACACTGAAGTCTCTGTTGGTGAAATGACACAATTAGTACAGCTAAATAGGGAGTATCTCCACTCACTTAACAATTACACTGCCATTTTCAATAATCTTACTTTCTCTTTTGATGATGATAGGTGGATCTCCACAATTTCTACAAGAGTGAATTATCGGCAAAACTAGCCGGAAGAGCACTCAAAAAACAAGAGGACCACAGTCATCAATCAGAATTCTCAAGATGGTGGATTTTCTTCTGAAAATTACCAATCCACCCAAAATTCAAACCATTCTTTTGGCTTCTATTGAATGCAGGATTACCAGTTAAATCGTCAATAGCAAAATGGATGGGAATAGGAACCACATGTGCTCTATGTGGAAGGTAAACAGAGATGATATGGCCTGTTTTCATCTCGTGTGATTGGACTAAAAGAATATGGGCCGTGGGATAGCTGGATCTGAGAACATAAAACATTATCCCATTCATCAATAATACATTGGTGTAATAGTTTCCTTAACTATGCGCACGTGGGAAACAAAACAATACGGTGGTTCTTCCCCATTATCATTATAACTTGTTATTTTATATTTGGGTAGAAAGAAACAAATGTTGTTTCACAAACCAAAAGCCAAACCCCTACATGCTACTTAGCCACATAAACAGGTGGACTGTAGACTCAAATTTGGACCCAGATAGTCCACAGGTGGAACAAGATAACTCACTAATCCCCTCTATAGCACAAGTAAGTACTAATCTTGTTGAGCATTATTCATTTCACTTACCAATCTTATTATGTGCAGGGGCTTGGACTCAACAACTAGAAGGAACAGGATGGATGGTGGGGATTGGCATGAATGATAAAGTTAGAATAATAGCAGATGGATCATTGACTGATGAAGATGAAGTATAGGCTACATTATTAGCAATTTGGAAGGGATTACAAAAAACAAAACAATCACATCTTCATATCAAAGAAATTTGATGCAATCAACCAAGGGTAATCCAATTATTATCCGATCCAAAACAATATGCTAGAGACAGATCATCCAGCATTTTGTAACTTTAAATCCCCTACCCTACTACAAACTTTTAATACTAAGGCTATTAAAGCCTTAGAGTCTAACTGTTATAACAATCTATATACTTCCTACCAGGAGCATAACTGTAACCTTTTGACTACTTACAAGCAAAGAAAACAGCATAACCCCACAAATTAACAGCATACAACATACGTCCACAATTGAAAGTTCCTGAATTGCAAAAAATATTAGTCAAATAGTGAACATCTGAATTTCATTCTGAGAATTTCTTCACCCCTGAATCACTTGCATCTCAGTAATAAATGTATGTTAACGTGTTGCATAATGCAATTTTTGTTTTATGATAAAAAAAAAATGAAATTTCCACCTCTCATAGAGTGGAACGATCATTTTATTCTCCCATATATAACATATCCACTACACTTCTTCATGGATATTTCCTCTTTTTCTTTTTAGTGTTTGTTGTATTTGAAAAAAGGCCCGTCTAAGAAGCTTGGAGTCAACAACATTACATGCATGAGACTTCATTAATTATCTTTTGAATTAAACTCAACTTATATATGTATATATTGGTAAGTTATAAAAATATTAACCTAAAAGATAAATGAATAGGAAAAGATATTTTAAGGTAGTTAACATCTTTCATAAGTTTGCCAAACATAACATATAATGTTGAGTTGGGATTCTCTATGCATGAGAATAGAGGGTTTTGCTTCTCTCAGATTTCTCCACCACACATATAGGAAGAGTTCTATTTTAATCTATCTTGTCAGTGTTTAGAGTTAGACTTCTCTCCTAAACATGTAAAAGAGAAATGCGAACAACACAAATAACACATTTCTCTACCACCACCCCTACTCCCCCGACCCCTCCTGCCAAAAAATGAAAAAATCTGAACATGTAGTGGTGATGTCACTCATATGTCAAACATATCATTATTTTCTAGAAGAAATTAGATGTATAGAAATATGCTTAGAAATAAAGAAACTATAATTAATCAATCTCAACCTAGTACTAATCCATTATTTTAACAATAATGATTTAGGTGTGGATTTTAAGACACTTTGTTTAGTGGTTAATGTGGTGGGACAAACCTAGCTGTTGGGTTCATAGGTCCTACCAATATGAAGGGATACAACTATTTTAGTTGGACATCTGGGTTTGCATAGAATTAGATCGAGCCCTACCTGTAAGCTGTAATGCATGGATGTCAATGGTTCTGATGGTTTGATCTTTTGAAAATTAGTTGACAATAAAAGGGTGGTGGCTCCCCTTCATGTGCCATTAAATATCAAATTGATAGGAATTGGTTAATATTAAACGATTTTGCTCACATTTTTTTCCATTAATATTGTTTTAGATCATTTATCCTTATCATAGACAGTAAAGCCAACACTGTACTAAGAACATTATAGACTAATTTCACGGCTGTTGAATCATGAATTTTTTTGAACAAACAAAGACTCATGTTTTTTTTTTTTTTTTGGTGAAAGGATTTTTGTTTCCTAAATCTTTGCATTTTGGACCTTTTCTTGCAAGAGTTTCTGCCCGCAGCTGGATGTTGTGGTCTTGGAAATGTGTGATTTGTGCATCTTCTAGCAGGTCTAAGATGGCGAAGGAGAATTTGATCCAACTGCATGGCATTGTTCTAAACAAAAACTCATGTTAAACGTCTCTCTCGCTCCCCAGAACAAGCAGTAGAGAGCTTCTTGCTCTTTTGTTCTCCTCAGTAAGAACAAAAAGTAGAGCCTCTCTTTAAATGCTTTCTTCACTTAAGTCTCTCACTACCTACCTGTCATTGTCCAACCTACCTCATTTTCTCCTTTCAGTTTTTTCTTGCTTTTGGGTAAACATTCAAAAAAACCTATGACTAAGATCTAAAAAGGAAGAATCATTATATGATTGACTTCATCAATATTGACTCAAATGGGATCAAAATCAATAATGGCTTGATAATGGATTGAACCTAAGTTAGCAAAAGACCAATGCCTCCAAATAGAAGGTCAATAGTTCGAATTTGCTCAAGGTCACGGAGAAGCCCTATCTTATATTTAAATTATATATAATAACAACTTCCTGATGACATAGTCAAAGTTTACATAACCTGACTTGTCGAACCTCAATTCCAAACACAGGAGTTAAAAAATATATCCCACCCACAATGCCAATAGTAATGCTCTCATTTGTCTCCATTTAGGTGACAAAAATAAATGTTAGGTTAGGCATTAATCCTTTGTTCATAAGTTATGGTGTTGAGAAACCTTTCATGCTCTCATTTGTCTCCATTTAGGAATAATCTTTTGCTTAAGGTTGTTGTTGAGAAATCTTTCATGCCTCATTTGTCTCCATTTAGGTGCCAGAAGTACATGCTTAGACAGTAATCCTTTGTTTATAAGTTACGGTGTTGAGAAATCTTTCATGCTCCACTAGTTATGAAACATAAAAACTAATCTCAATGATGATGAATTTATGGGGTTGGTGAAAAGAAAGATTGTGAATGTCTGTGTCACATGGTTGCATAAACCACACGTGAGAACTAAAGGGATTATTTGGGTAACACACATAATGCACATCAAGCATCAAAGAAATTCATCAAAATTGGGTCCCATGTGGTGGTTTATATTTGAATTTTCCTGATGTTAGGTGTCACCCAGGCATCTAGCTCTTTTTTTAGTCAAGACAACCTAGTTTAGTCTCGTCGCCTTGCTTGGTGTCGCCTTGATTTTTATAGCACTATTATCACGCCTTGCCATCTTGTAGCCTTGGCAACTATATATTTATTTACCATCAAACTCCACGCCAAAATTTTGTATTCTTTGTTTCATTATGAGTTCCTTCTTGTTCAGCTGTTCATTTAAATTATAAGATATAGAATAATATAACTGAGGGTATATTCGTTATTTTTTCTAACTAACGGTACGAATATAGATGGGGATGACAACCAATTTGGCTTAGTCTTGGAGTGTCTATGCTTTTCACCAATTATATTGGGGTATCTCTAAAATTTACCCTATTATATAAATGACAAATGGAGGTTAAATAAAGTATTGATACGGAATCTTGTTCATCCTTCCTTGTCATGCTTCTGCAAAACACGTGCTCGACCTTGGGTGGTCAAGGTACGTCTCCGACGAGCAAGTCAATACCAATGATATATGATCACTACTACTCACATAATATGAATACCTACTTTCTTATGCTTACTTGAGGTGTTTATATTGTATAAGATATAAAAGTTAGATTTGGAATATGACTCTAGGAAGATTTATTTGCTTGGACTCTTTCTTCTAGGTTATTGATGTATAGTAGGATTTTACTTTGATGGGTTACCTCGATACTGTGGTTGGACCGACTCCGTATGTATTATGGTCGATATAACATATAACAAAGTCCCTGGTCGGACCGGTCAAGTGGACATACAAATTTAGTCATTAACATAAATAATTATGATATTACCTAATTATGACTTAACAAAAGTTTTTGCTTGAGTGTAGTATTGTGTAAATTTGAGAAACATTTTGAGATGGCAATATCAATTTGATAATTTTGGAAGTACACCAATTATCTTGAGGTATCATATATATTTTCTCTAATATTTTTATGTATATCCATATAATAGTTGGCACAAAAGTCAACAACTAATGAATAGTATTTTGGTTTTATTTTTTTGGGTAGTTTATGATAGTTCATATAAAATGTCAATGACTTTGAAAACAACCTTCTTAAATTGTTGAAGTAAGACTGCGTGGAGTAATTGTCCTTTAATTTTGCTTGTAAGTAAACAAGTTCAACATAAGACGTAGAACCCATGACTTTCCTAGACTTATTATCCCTAAATATGATGTTGCCACCGTAGTGCTAGAACTACATCCACCATATTTATTTTATTTCACAAATAAAAAAAATCTAAATAGTCCTTTTACGACTTTATCCAAAGTTTGACCCCAAAACAAACTTTATCCAAAGAAATATCTCGAGGACATGGTATGCAATAATAAATTATTATTATTATTTTTAAACTACATTAATAAATTATTAGAATAAGGGAAAATCCGAAGCAGTCTTCTGTGTTTTTAACTTTTTGAAGCTACAGGCTACACGATAGATACAAAGTACATGAGAATTAAAAATTAAAAATTAAAAACTGAAAAGTAAAAAATTGGAATATATTTTGTTACCTAACGCCTATAACTGAATAGATGAGGAGTTAGATGGGCACATAGGTTCCTTACAGGAGACCAAAGGACAAGAATCAGAATCAGAGAAAAATTTTACCCAAAAAAAAAAAGGAAAAAAATGAATGAGAGAAAAATTTGTTGAAACGCAAGATCGAGTGGTAAATCATGACTCAGAGAGACTTTGTTCTTCAGCGATTCGTGAGTTAGAGCGACAGAGAGGCTTAAGAAGCCATGAATGCGGGTGTTTTCTTTGTGTCATGTCATGCTTCATGATTGGAGAGGTATTATATATAAATATATATCGAGGAATGAAGATTAGCTAGTGAGGAGTAGCGGAAATAAAAGGAATTCTTTCGTTTCTTCTTTATTTAGTAAAATTTCTTGATTAAACTAACAATGCCCTAGATTCATGGCGGAGACTATGCTCAGCTCAGCAGCAAAACCTTGCCCTAGATCAGTCGCTAGGGTTTCAGCTGATTCTTATCACATTTGTGCTCAAGTGCTTCAAACTAATCGGTATTGTCTCTGAAAATCTGCAGTTTTTATTTTTCGGCTTCGACTTTTGGGGTTGGAAAGTAAGTAAAATGTTTCATGTTTTGTGATATTGGGTCTTCTGTGAGATTTTTTATTTTTATTATCTTTTATTTTTTCAAAGAACAGTTGTTGACTTCTCTGTTCAAGGGTATTTCGGTTCAAAGTTGATTCTGTAGAGGGGCTTGAAGTTGATAAGTCCTGTAATCGTTTATACTGGGTTTCAAAAAATTTCCCTGCTGCGTATCCTTTTGATTTGGATTTTGATGGACGTCGAAGAAGAGGACTTGAGAGAAACGGGTAATGGTAATCTTTCTTTGTGAAGGAGGGTTCTTTTGGGGATAAGTTGGTGCATCATGGGTTGCCTTTGTTTTAAGTCGTCTGCCATCGAAGATAGCAGAGAGAGTCCAAGAGATAGGTTCTCGAGTAAATCGTCGACCGATTTGTTGCATGTGCCTCGGGCGGCTTCTTCAAGGAGGGAGGAAATATCACGTCCAAAGGATAGATCAGATGGGAGGAATGCGAGAGATGGCAGAGTTGTGTTAGTTGAGAAGCAAGGAAATGGGTCGATTCGGTTGCACAGTGAGAATTTCGAGAGGAAGAGAGAGAGAACTGAATATGGAGCCACTCAGCATCCAGCAAAGGGCAACATTCCGAAGGCTGTAGAAGGTGAGCAGGTTGCTGCTGGCTGGCCGGCCTGGCTTGCGGCAGTTGCTGGAGAAGCTATCAAGGGATGGGTACCACGCCGTGCAGATTCTTTTGAGAAACTAGACAAGGTAGGCTCCTTAACTCATTTAATGCTTTCTTGAACTTCATAGCATGGATTATTTTTTCATCGAATCTGTAATTTGATCGTTGAAGTCTCCACCCTCTCTCTGCTGGGAATTAGAGGAGGTTGTCAATTCTGTACTTCCATCTCTCTCTAATTCAAAGCTTACTCATGGAAAAAAGAAAAAAAGGAAAAAGAAAGAAATAAAGGAGAAATTCAAGTTTCGGAACATGGTATAAGTAACATGGCTTGGTCTTTTGACATTCTGCCCAGAAAAATGGAGAATTCTAACAATCCCCATATCTGATGACAAATTCTCTCTCTGAACGAACACTCGTACTCATGATGAACAATGCCCAATAGCCATAATGATGATGAAGTCAAAATGGGATTTCCTGTTGACCTTAGCTGTTGAGTTCACAAAATCAATGGCCTACTGCTATTTCAGAGAGTGGAAGTCAACCTGAACTTTTATGTCCAATATAGATTATTTCTTTAGTTGGAATCAGAATTGTTGGTTCACATAAAGCGTCCAGGAAACAGGTGAATGCCTCTTGATTGTTTGTACAGTCTGGTTTCCATTTTTTGCCTTCTTTTTGGAACTCTGAGTAGTTTGGAGCCATAAATCTTTCATTTTTCTCCTCCAGATGTTTAACAAAGATGAATCAGTATTATTTATAAGGGGTTAGGTTGTTCTTGCTTTCTGTTTTTCCAAGTGGTGAATATAGTTATTGTCACCCCACCTTCCACATTTTGCTTTCACTTTCGCCTATTGCCTTCAAAAGTTTGTCGAATTCCTTTTTGAAGGTTTTCATTCTTCTTCTACTGGTCCCTCATTCTTGCAGATTGGTCAAGGAACTTACAGCAATGTATACCGAGCTCGGGATCTTGATCAGGGTAAAATTGTTGCTTTGAAGAAAGTACGGTTTGATAACCTGGAGCCTGAAAGTGTTCGATTTATGGCAAGGGAAATTCATATTCTACGTAGGCTTGATCATCCAAATATAATTAAGCTGGAAGGGTTGGTTACTTCACGGATGTCTTGCAGCTTATACCTTGTTTTTGAATACATGGAGCATGATCTTGCAGGCCTTGCTTCATACCCAGGGCTTAAGTTCACAGAACCACAGGTACTAATTGTTTAGTTCATGGTCTATACTTACTGTTTTCCAATTTATGCTAATCAAGGCCGTGGATGCATTAGTGGTATGTTGTGCATATCTGTCATTCTGCAGCCTTGAAAGTTGGTTAACCTTATTATATATAAATGTGGAAGCAGCAAGCATGATGGATTTAATTGTTTATGGCAGGTTAAATGTTACATGCAGCAACTTCTACGTGGACTTGATCACTGTCACAGTCGTGGTATTCTACATCGTGACATAAAGGGCTCAAACCTCTTAATTGACAACAGTGGCATCTTGAAGATTGCAGACTTTGGCTTGGCAAGTTTCTTTGATCCTCATCAAAATCAGCTGTTAACAAGCCGTGTAATTACGCTTTGGTATCGACCACCGGAACTTTTACTGGGTGCTAGTCACTATGGAGTTGCTGTGGATTTGTGGAGTACTGGATGCATACTTGCAGAGTTATATGCTGGAAAGCCCATAATGCCTGGAAGGACGGAGGTACATGGTCTCTTTTTTTTACCAAGCACCTAGTACTCTCGGATTAGTTCACTTTGATGCAATTTATTCATTTCGGACCAGGCAAAATGCAATGTCCATTTCTTTCTAATTTATGGTTGTAGTTCCAGATTCCTGATCACCATGAATCATGTAGTCCTTGGAGAGATATGTTGAGCCTGCTGATAGGAATAAGGTTAAAATACATTAATATCTGCATTATATGAGAATTCTTTTCTTTTTGCTCTTGTACAACTTACCTCACATACCAAATGAAATGAGAGCAACTGCCTTGGTTAACCCTTGTTGTGACTTCTGAGCTCAACATAAAAGGATCCATTGTTCAAGTTCCTAATTTGATTTTCTATGATAGTAAGTTGCTCTGTGTACCGACTCTCTGATGTCAGGTGTATGTCAAAATACAAACCTATGGATATTGGGTCTGGAAACTACTGGCCAATTAGCGATCAAGCTTGGGTTGAATAAAACCGCTGTTCCTGGGTTTAGAACTGCAAACATTCCCTATGAATAGAAAACGTTCTCCTGGAGTTAAAAAATTCATGGTCAGCTACATTCAACATAAATAAAATTAACTATCACTCAGTTAAACTGCTTGGTATTCCGAAAGATGTCATCCTTCCTGTTAGAACGCTTATTTCCAGGTTAAAGAACCACAAGGAGAATGTCCAATTTGAATGAAATATGTCTTCCCAGCCTAAAATTTTCCTAGTGTGTGTGGCAATGGATGATAGAACTGCAGTTCCACTTATTTTCAGTCCAAGGGGGGAGGCTCTTAAGGGCCCCTGGTTCAGATTAAATTTCTAGGCTTAAAAGCTTTGTCTGATGTCTTTTGCAATCATCAGCCATTAGGATTCCGCTGATATTCCATCCCCCCCAAATCCCAAAAAGGGGGGGGGGGGAAGGAGAAAAAAGAAAGGAAAAATACGAACACCCCCCAAAAAGAAACTTTTAAGCAAAGCATAGTGTTTTATAGTTTCAGATTTCCTTACCTGTTCTTATTCAAAACAAAGAAGAAAAATGATCAGATAAGAACTGAGAGCTATGGGTTCTGCTAGTACAAGTAGCTGAAATCAACTGAACCAAAAAACAGAAAGAAAGAAAGAAAGTAAGTACCTGTAATATCACTAAGAAAACATCGGACCAAACTAGAATATCCGTGCCTATTTTAGTTTAGTAACTAAATGTTTAGGACATGAAACACCTACAGAAGACTACCTCTCAAATCAAATGAATGATTAACCTCTACGTCTAGTCGTCATCTCTCTCGTATTAAACTTGAGGATTTTAATTGAATTGTGATTGACCCCATATGACTTAAGACCATCTCTCCTAATGTATGAAACCCATAAAATTTAGAGATTTCAGATAAATCTTCTTAGTACTCCCAAATAGAGAAAGGATGAAATGTTAGGAACTCTTACTTTATTGTTCAATCAGTTTACCTGAAAGAATTAAGTAAAATTATCTCGCCCTACTACAAGCAAATTACTTATTTTTGACATAAGTATCAAAAGAAAAAAAATCTGCCCAAAATCAATTAGAATATATCCCCACACTCAATATGACTATACCCAGATGTTAAGTCAATCTATTTCAGCAATTTATTTGGTGGGTAGGTTCAACTGAATAGACTTAGTAGGTAAGAGTGTAGGACATTCCTTCCACGCTTTTGTGGTGGGCTGGTGGCACATGTGGATTTTTGATGGTTAATCTACATCACTCATTAACTGGTCTGTGTAGATAAGCTCTCTAATGCGTGTTTTCCCCCCTCTTGATATACACAGGTAATGTTGGCTTTTGCTGTAACTGATGGATTGTAATTATAAAATAATCTCTTATCGTAATGCATGCCTAGATGATGAAAATCTTAGAATAATTACAATCTCTTATTGTAATGCATGCCTAAATGATGAAAATCTTAGAATTTCTCTTCCTTATCAACCAAAATCCTAGATTTGGTCTTTACACTTTTTTAAACCCAGGAAATCCCCAATTTTTCTGAAACTCAAAATATCTGCATGCAAACCTTATCCGCGAAACCCGTACCTTCACTCATCATCACTCACTGGTCATAACTGCAAACCCTAACTTTGACCTAATACTAGCCTTCCAGTGGTCCCCACCCTAATCCCAACTTACTTGAAATTGGTTGGTCCATGCAGATCCTGGTTTATAATCTCCTAGTTGATCTCCTATTAGTCTAGGGCTACGTTGGACGGAGGGAAGGGCGAAGGATGTTTTGGTTATTTTAGGTTCTGTAATATCTTTTTCTTTTTCATTTTTTTAAAAATTGCATGGGATTTTAGTGAGTCTTTCTAAGTTTGCAACTTGTGATTGAAATACATATTTCATAACTCAGTTTTGTAAATCTTATTTTTATCCAGCAGATGTGTGAAATTCTCCCCATTCTTTCGGAGGAGGCGGGTTTATGCTGTTTTTTGTCTGTGGCAAGTATGACAGTTTACGCTGTTTACTTGTTTGGTATATGAATAGAACCTGGACATAAGTGTTGCTAGCTAGATATGCTATTCTTTGCCTTTGGGGTGATACTGTAAGAGGAGATACTAGATTTTTTTAGGGAATATTTCTGAGATCTACTGATTTTGAAAAAATTTTACCTCATAAGATGTTTTTAAATTTTTTTTTACTCAAATGGATTTTTGTTTTTGAAAAGAATTACCAAATCCCTAATTAAGTGCTAATTTTTCCTGCCCAACAAATATTTTACTCTAAACTACCTCAAAGGATTAAAGTCTTTATATATATATATATATATATAATTTAGTTATTATTATTTACTTTTTGGAGAACTTTTTCTTCCCCTAATTTAATTCCTAAAAGTTAGTTACTAGTATTCACAATTAATTTTTTAATAACTTGTCCTAAAAATTTGTTTTTAATAATTTCTCACAATTCCTCCTTTTTTTTGGGTAATTCTCACGATTCTTGTAGTTTTTTCTTTTTCCTTTTATATTTTATTAATCTAAAAGAATGAAGAGTAATCTCCATCTATATAATTTGATGTAATTGTTATTGGGACCGGTGATGTTAAAAGACAAGGAATCATAACATTGACTTTGGCGATGTTAAAAGATGACCTAAGGAATATCGTTTGACAAAAAAATAACATCAAATTATGTCGATGGAGAAAATTCTTTGTTCTTTTAAATAAAAAGGGGAAAAAAAAACTAGAGAAGTCATGAGAATTACCCCTAAAAAAAAGAGGAGTTGTGAGAAATTACTAAAAATGAACTTTCAAGAGTAAATTATTGAAAGAAAAAAATTTAGTCGTGGATACTAATAACTAACTTTCATGAGTAAGTTACTAAAAAGATTTTAAACATCAGATTGTGTGTCTAAGTTTTAGGAATTAAATTAGGAATAAAAAGTTCTCTAAGAAGGTAAAAAATAAGAACTAAATTTTATGTATATATATTAAATGGATAATCTAGGTAAGTTTAGACTAAAGTATTGGTTGAGCAGGAAAAACTAGCTCTAAGTTATGGATTAGGTAATTCTTTTCAAAAATAAAATCCATTGGGTAATATATATATATATATATATATATATATTAGGTAAATCTTTTTCAAAATCTGTAGATTTGGGAAATTCCCCCCTTTTTAAACCCCTAAAATCAGAAGCGGGATGAAAACAGCATTTAGTGTCGTATAATCACTATCCCATAACATCAATTTTTAGCCAAGGTACGAAATTTTGCTGACATAGGGGGTGTGGACCCGACTCTTGGTGAGATTTTGCCGACATCTAAATGGGGTTTGTTGGACTGCTAGAGTTGCTTTTGCAGAGGTGACACATAGAGAGCGAGCAAGAGAAGACGGAGAGCGAGAGACAAAGAGACATAGAGAGCGAGAGAGAGAAGACAAAGAGCTAGAGATAAGAGAATGTAACCGTGTAAGACAGTAAGAGTTTTCTCTTCTCTTCGATAGTTCAATGATCCAACAATCTGAAGATCCAAACCGTTGGATCTTGAGATTCCCGGTGATTCATCACCTGCGAAACTGTCCCCGAAACCCTCCTTCGTGATCTTCTCTCTCTCTAACCAAATAACTAACCCAAAAACGGAACAAGAGAAGCATTTCGTAACTTTAAAACATTTGATATTTTCAGAATTTTCTTGATATTTTGAAGTTATTGGCGATAATATCGACTTTTTTGCGACATAATGTGATATTTCTGCAATTTATCGCCGATTTTTGGATTTCTCGTGTCGATTTGGCTTTTTGTATTGGTACCTATCGGCACAGCAAAATATCGCCGAGTTTCAGCGATAAACTCGGCGGTATTTTGCTGACTTTTTATACCTTGCTTTTAGCTTCCTAGAACCAGTGCCACATAGCATCATTCTTGTACACTCAATGTAAGTAGGGAGTTGTGTATTTGTGAGGTAGGCAGGCTGTATGTGAGTTTGTGATCGTCCACTGTTGTATGAGTTTATTTCCTATCACTTACTGGATCTTAATTGCTGATTATTATTTATCTTGATCTTACATGTCATAGGTGGAACAACTGCATAAGATTTTCAAGCTTTGTGGGTCTCCATCTGAGGAGTACTGGAGAAAATCAAAACTACCACATGCAACCATTTTCAAACCCCAACAACCTTATAGAAGGTGTGTTGCAGAGATGTTTAAGGATTTCCCCACAGCAGCATTAGGGCTTATGGATACTCTGCTTTCTATAGACCCTGTAGATCGTGGAACTGCAGCTTCTGCTCTAAAGAGTGAGGTATGGAATTTCTGTTTAGAAAAAGGATCCTATGGAGGGCATTGTGAAGTTGAAGTATGATTGTTAATTAATGCATGACCCTGTCTTTTGCTCCCCCTCAGTTGTTCTCATGATTATATTTCTTCTTGCTGATGTTTTAATGACTTTTGTTTAATGAGATTGCTATATTGTCATAATGCTGAAGTTTTCTGAATATGGTTGGAATGCTGAAATTTCTTCTGTGAGACTTTATGTCTGATCTATAAGCCCTTTGCAATTTGTCATCTTTAGGCTTATTTGTCCCATGTATTGGTTTATCAGCTACTAAACCTACTCCCATTGGATCCACTTGACACCATGGAACGAGGTCTAACTGAGATCTCTGAGATATCTTGGTTTTTTGAAGGTCTGAGATGAGACATAAGGCTAGTCAAGTAGACGGCACAGGATGAGATCTTGGTATTATCTCGGTAGTGTCTTGGTATTTTACAATAGCTGTATGCTTTCTACAACTAAATTATGTGTATAATAAAGCCTATTAGAATGTGGCCACCCTCCAACCAATTGTCCAAATTTAGACTTCATATTTGGACATTGATATGGTGCCATTGTGTTTTAATGGATGCAAAATAGTAATCCAAGTCTCATGAAGTAACTATGTCAAAAAACCCACAGATAAAAAGGAAGGGCACCAACTTGGTGAGATCTTGGCCCTTCTTGGTTTTTTGCCTGGTTATAACCAGGTCTAAAACCAAGATATGGAACCTTGGTTAGTACTCATGAGGTCAACAATTTTTACTTCTACTTCTTGATCATTGACTTCTAAAGTTCCACTGCCCACATCTGTTATTTGTGGTTTGCATATTAGTCAAGGTGCCAGCGTGGTAGGATATGAACTAGGGGCCAGTTCTTCCTGGATCTCTATGGAACCAGCTAATTCTAATAGGGAAGTGGTTGCATGGTAGAAGATCTCGCTCTTGAGAGAGATCTCGCCACCTTAAAAAAGAGAGATCTCGACCATCTTGGTGAGATCTCGGTAGAGATATACAATTTTTTGGTGTCAACTCGGTGGCCCATCTCGGTGGGTTTTAGGGTCTCAAATGGGTTGAAACTTGGTATTTAGTTTATTTAAGGCCTTTTGAACACGTTGGTGGCCTTGAATTTGTTAGAAACAACCTTATGTATGATTTCTAAGTCTACCCGTAGTGTGAAACCGAAATGTAGTAGGATTAGGGAATGCAATGTTGACTACATTAGGGAATGCAATGTTATACAACATGTAATATAGAACCTTTAAAGCATATAAATGAAAAGCAAGTGTATCAAATGCATCAACTAACTTAAATGTTATTAAAATTCCATCCATATGAGTATCATAATCTCAATTTTCAAGAATAAATTAATTATACAACCATTAGAAGTTCTATATAAGACATTAAATCATAAATTCATTAGACAAGTAGAGAATGATTGATCTTCCTTGTTGTAGATGTGCTAAGAGTAGTTGCAAGTGAAAATTCAGCCAAAATCCCCCAAAAAAGGTAAAAATTGAGAGTTCCAGCGAGATCCAGGGCGAGATATGGCGAGATACAGTGAGATATAGCGAGATATGGCGAGATCTTGAGTGAGATATCCCAACTCTCTGCTCTCGCCCTCCATCTCGTCTCGTCAAGGTGAAAAAAACTAGCAGTCCTTGTGGGCTGCGGCAAATGAGCTCAGTAGGCTTTCTTAGCAAGAATTGACACATAAATTAGTTTGTGATCAACCAAGACTTTGGGTTTCCTTATTGAAAGTTTTGAATATATATATATATATATTTTTACTTTTTTGGTTATGGAGATGAGATATTTGCCTGAAGAAGAACTTTTAAAGTGCCACTTAGAAAATGCAAAAGACAACCACTAATGTTAGTATTAGTTATGGTGACATCCACTTTCAGTTTGGGTAGTTAGGTTGTCAATGTTTCAAGGATCGATGTAATTTAGGGTAAATTGAACCAGATGCAATATCACTATGGCAAACAAATAAGTCCCCTAAAAATTATGAAAACCTCATATCAAAATAATGGGGCTGAACTCTTTTATCTTAATCCATCATCCATAATCTCTTAAAACCATCAGGAAATTTAATTGATTCTCAATAAAGATTGCCTCCACCCCCACTTCCCCCCCCCCCCACACAACCAGAAAAGAAAAAGAAAACTGTCGTAGAAAGATCCCATTTGAAAAGAAGTTACTCTCAATGCTTTAGCTGCAAATGTATTAAAGTCCATCACTGTCATTACATGGGTCTTTGTCTTTGTTTCCCCAAATTCCAATTTCAGGTCCTAACAGAATATACACCAGCTGTAGTTATGTAAGGAGTGAGCTTTTGGGAAACGTGTAGCTAGCGGACATCTTTAAATGAAATCTGGCACCATAGCATAATGCAGGCTTTAATCATATATAAATAAATAAGACTTGGTACATTTTTGATGATTATTAAATGTTGCCCATAATTTAATTGGCCTGTAATATAGTACAACCTTAAACAACATGGGTTATTGTCAAGCATTTAGAAACAACAATTGTTATTTCCAAATTTAATTCAGTAGAGGGCATAATCTCTAATATACAAAAGAATGTAATAAACAAAGAAATTCTTATATAAAATATGTATCTGAAAGTTGGAAGGCATGTTTAAAATACATGAATAAGCCAAATTGTATAATTGAGTTGTCAGGGACATTTTTGTCTGTTCTTTTGATTCCTCATGTGTGTTGGGTTTATTTGTTTTATCGGGAAGAGAGAAGACTAGGACAGAAGTATTCTAAAATAGAGAAGAAGAGAGTGATTTTTCATCTTTGTGGAGGTTCTATCCTACTTCCATTGAGTGTGTCATCAGATGGTTGATCAGAGTCCAATTAAGTTGATTTTTGGCTAGTAAGTTTGTGATAGCTTGCTTTTTCAATCTAAATGGTTTTAAGAGTTAGTGGATGATGGATAAAAGTCAAGACATCGACCGTGTTATTTTGATATTGAGGATCTTATAATTTTAAGGAGAATTATTTATTTATCTAAGTGATATTGTATCTGGTTCAATTTACCCTAAGTCACATTGATCCTTGAATTGTTAATGGCCTAATTTTTAAAATGTGAAGTTTGGGCATTGCAATCATATCCCTCTCCCCTTCTCTCCAGGCTGCCACCTGCCCCCCATGGGTTCAGTAGCCATTCATGAGATATTTTCAGTCATAATTATGCGGGTTGTTATTGGGTTGTAGCCTTTTGAAGATTGCAATAGCGTATGACATTGTCTTTTCTTTAAGAAAGATTAGGCTATGGATGCAGGTGAGATGGGTACAGACCATAAGAAAAAGGGGTATTTGAAAGTGGAACCACCAGGGCAGGACTGGCTTAAGTTAAATCACAAAATTCTTGGATTGGGAAATGACGGAAAATAACTCCATGGTGTGGTTACATTAGCATTCAGCATCCTCTTTTTGGAGGCTTCTCTCCCATAATGATAGGGTCCTAGGGTCTTGACATGTGGAGGAGAGAGAGAATTAGGGTTGATTAGGGGGTTATAAATAGGGGTAAGATGTGAGGGAGGCAACATTTCATGTTCGTTCTTGTAGCATTTCAATTTCAAACTTAAGGTCGAGTTAGAATTCATACTTTGGTTGTTTTCTCACAAATCTAAGGTCACTAATGTGTTTAGAAGGCTTAAATTAAAATAGCTACCAAGTTTTAGCTCAACCTGGCCTTAAAAACCCTTGAGATGGGCCTTCGAGTTCTATCAAGTTGGCCCATCAAGAAATGCAAGATTTCGCTCAAGATCTCATTAACGCAAACAAGATCTGGCTTTTTTGAGGGGGTGAGATGGGTGTCGAGAGCGAGATTTCTTACCATGCCCCTTCCCCTTCAATCACAGCTACCCCCAGCCCCGTGCGACCCTAATTCCCCCTCCCCCTCGCTTCCATACTTTGGTAGCAGACTAGCATCATTCCCCAAGTCCCACGACACCCCAGCCCCTTCCCCCACCCCCAATGATCTCCCTTAGACCCTCCGCTACCCTACTACATCCCTCCCCCTTCTCCAACCCTCTTGGCTCTCTCTCTGTCTCTTCTTCCCTATGGCAGCAGCAGCAGCCCCCCCCCCCCCCCCCCAAAAGGGTCCCTAATCCCCACCCCCTTGTCTCCCCTTTCCTTACTAGTTGGATCGCATATCACGCGTCATCTTACCCCTTCCCTTAATTACACCTAAAGTCTAAAACCCTAGCACTTCTAACATTCTGCACTTCATCTTCTTCATTAAAATTCAGCACTTCATCTTCTTCATTAAAATTCAGCCTCTAGATCTAAACCTTAGTTCAACCTAAACCCTCAACCACACTTCAAACCCACATAGATTAGCATCTCCTACACCTACCCTACTTCTCCTTCCAAATCCTACCCCTAGTTAACTTCTCTCAGAGTCGCACTCCAAGTAGGAAACCTCCAATTAAGCCTAAAACCATTAGGATTAAATCTGACATTACAAAATAACAACAGCAGCCCCATTCCTAACCTAACTGAACCCAGTTTCTAAACCCTAACTTTTAACTCCAGATCTGAAACTATTATTACAGCAAGGTTTCAAGTTTAAAAACCCTCAGTCCCTTAACCCTAAGGCTGGCCGAATCCTTCTATGGCTTACAAAACCCTTGTGAACTATAAAACCCATCCCAGACATCCCCTAATATCAGACTTAGTTGCTGGAAGATTCTTGGAAACCTTAATTTTAGGGAATCAATTCACAAAAACCTAACCCGATGTTGGGTTTCACATCAATAGGTTTAGGGTTTGGGAACTTAGGGTGGCAAGGTCTGAGGGTTCTAAGTGGACAGGGCCGAGGGTGGGATTGAGTGCTGTTGGTTGTGAGTTTTTTTGTTCGTTTCTTTTTTTTTTTTTTTTTTTTTTGGGGGGGGGGGTTATGGATCTACAAAGGGGAATCCTAATGGAGTGTTTAAGAGATATGAGTTATAGGGCTGAGGAGAAGAGGGGAGGGGCCAAATGGGGTAAGGGTTGAAGAAACAGCAGTTTAATTTAGGGGGAAGGTAAATAGAACAAAATGCTGACTTGTTACATAATGTAACCTGGAGTTTGGGCTGCTAGCTCTTCACTTCTTCAGGATGTTCTTTGAAAGGAACTAGCACAAATTAGGGTTTCTGGGTGCTTTGGCTAGGGGGTTTTTGGTCTCTAAACCTGCTGGACATGGTAAATCAGATCTGAATTCTTTTGGATTCCAAAATTCAGATTTGAAATTTGAATTCCAGGGCAAGTTAGGGTTGGGGGAGGGGCTAGGCTTACTGATTTTGCAGGTCAGAAGTGTCTCCTATTGTTATTCCTCAACAAGAATAGGATCTAATTGATAGAACTTAATAAAATTCAGATTTTTGGAATTTTGAAAATCCTGCAAAACTCAAGGAAGAAGATGAAGTGCAGGTTTTTAAACTTAGGGGAATAAGACTGTTTTGAAGAAACTAAAGGTAGGGATGGGGTCCAGAGGCTCCTGCAATTCTAATGGTGGGTGAATGGTTGAAAATAGAGCAGGGAATAGGGGTGGGATTTGGAAGCCCCCTAGGGGGGGGGGAGGGAGTGGGGGAAGGGGCTGGAATTGTAGAAAACTAAAAGGAAGGGGGCAGGGGTGATTTGTGATGGGGTGGGGGATGGGTTCTAGGCCAAACAAGAGGGGAGGGAGGCTGGGAATGTTATGGTTGATGGGGAGGGGACTTTAGGGTTTGTGCAAGAGAGAGGGGGAAGAGTGGGAAGCTCTGTGCTTTGGAATTGAAATACCATGCTGGAACTAGTGCTGGACTACCTTGAAGAAGATGAACTGCTGCTGGAATTGTTGAATCTCTTGAGAATTGCTCTGCAGCCTAGGCTGTAAGGGTTAAGGGTTTTCTTCCCCATGGCCCAAGCCCCTGCTTAACTCAATAATCCAAAACTGCTTTATTCAGAATTAAAGAGGCTATTTATACCCTAATACAAGACACTTTGACTCAACTTGGGATTCCTTATCTAACAGGGATCCAACTATTTCTAAACTTGAACATATACTTAGTAAAATAGGGCTCAACTTCTCATTTTAGAATAAACCAACTTGAAGATAAAGTACCAATAAACAAGGCACCCTATCCTAAACTACTAACAATTCAACAACTAACAGTCACTTACCAAATGGGATTCCAAATAAAAATTGAAGACAGAATTAGTTTCCGAATTAAGAAAAAAACTGGACTTCACCCAATATGATTAGAAGCAGGGTTGGAGAATGATCTATTTGCCCCTGGTCAGTTTCAGCCCCCCTGGTTTGGCTATCCTTCTGCATGGGCTTGGGCCCTCTTGTGGGGCTGTCTGGGGGATTGCTTACCTGCAACCTAGTCTGGTTGATGTAAACCAAGGAGGTGAGAGACTAATTTTACTCCTGTGGATGATTAGCAGCAACTTTTAAGGTTTTTAGGGCTTGCGGCAATGGGGAAATTAGGGTTTTGACTTGCAGCTAGGTTTAGGGTGTTCAGAAAAGCCTAGGGTCAAAGATGAATGAGGGAGAGCTGCTGTCAGGTGTTCCTTGAATCTTTCTTCGTTGCCATTTCAAGTATTGCTCCTATCGGGCTTCTTATGTCAGCCCTGCCCCAATGAGCAACGGCCCTACTACAACACAAAGGGCGCGCGTCAGACGGAATAGATAGCTCTCCAAGGAGAGCTACTGTCCAGGTGTTCCTTGAATCTTTCTTCTTTTAACTCTTTTCCTTCAATCTTGGTTGTTCTTGAAATTCGCAATAAGGGTTTGGGTTGCACAGGGTTTAGGGATAAATTCTTGGGTTTCCAGGGGTGGGATGTGGCTGCTGTTCACATCCGAAGGGTATGGGGGTGTAGGGGAGGTTATTCCTAAGGAGAACTAGGCCTTAGAAGAGAGGATTTGGGGTTTCTTGGATTTACTCCAAATAGAAGTTTCCAGAATATTGTGGCAGGGTTAGGGGAAGAAGAAGAGAGCTAGGGGAAGGCTTAGGGCTGATTTGGGGATGGGATTTGGGAACCTACTTGCTGTTCTTGGATAAGAAAGGGAAGATGAATTGCTGCTGCTATTGCTGAACAAGAATCAATCAAGAAGATGATCACCTGTAGATGCCATAGGGTTTCACTCCTTGGAAACCCTACTCGAACCTCCTTGGCTGGAAATTCTTAGTAAATTTTATGCATTCAAAAACTGATCTGTTACATCCTTGGGCCTTGAACTTATAGGCAACAATAAAGATTCCAGTTAGAACTTGAACTAGGGAGTTCTACTCTAGAAAGACCTAGAACTTGGATTTGGACTTGAACTCTTAATTGCAAATTACAATCTGAAATTAATAATAAAAGACTACTAATAACTTAACTAGGACTCTTGTAATTAGAAAGAATCCAACTCAAATAAGACTAGAAGAAGGTGAAAATTAAGAAAAAGACCAAAATACCCCTAGGGATGCGCAAAAGGCTATGGTTTCTTGCAGCCTCTGTTGGGGGGGGGATTGTTGGAGTTTACATCACCAGTAATGGGCTTGGGATGGATATGGAGTAATGTAGACAGACCACAAGTTCTGCTGAAGGAGAAAACTCCAATTGGAAACCCTAGACTGCTTGCTCGACACCTGGAGATCGCTTACGGTTGCCTAGAAGCTACTACACCTTAATCTTAGACTGCATCAAACTCTTTATTATCTTCTCCAATCTGGGATCTTTACAAGCATAGGCCATCTATTTAGAGCGTTAACAATGACTCCTAATAGTACTTAAACACCCATTTAGAATTCAAATAGGACTTCTACTAATAAAGTTAAAAAATTCCTTGACTCAACTTAGACTGACTCAAGGAATTCAAATAGGCCTTCAGATTTCCCAGTACAGAGAAGTGGTTTACTTTACATGGAGAGAGCTGAAAGAGTTGGGCAGTTCTAAATTAACCCTGCAAGGAGCGTAAGGAAGACATGCTTAGTCTAGGCCTTGTATCAAGTATGTCATCCAGTAGAGCTGATTGCAGGGTGAGGATCCATGTAGCCAATGCCATTTGTTGGGATAAGGCTGTTACTGTTTAGAAAACTGAGAAGTACAAGAAACCTAGCAGAATGACCTGGTTGATTCAAGTACAAGTGTAGCAGAGCTGGAAATCAGAAACAAGTTCATTGGAGAAGAGAAGAGGAACTCTAAAAATCCATGTAGATTTTAAGAGTTTTATTCTCAATGATGACATGGTTGAACCGTTGCTGCAGTTTGCTTATATTCTACAGATTTCAGTCTCATCCAATGTTGACACTCAGCACTGCATGGTTGAACCATTGCTCTACTGGGGTTGATGAGTGTAAAAGCTTTGGACAGGACTGCATTAGCGGTTGAAAGGGTGCTGCCAAGTTCTTTTCTTTACCTTACAGGGCCCATTGCCTGTGTGGCCTGAGGAAGCCATTGAGCTCACCTATATTGACCTGTGGTCCAGAAAATGAGTCTATGACTTCCATAACTCACTGCTAATATATAAATTTCTTTAGTCTACCACTCCATTGGAGGTCCACCAAGGAGTTTTGAGGAATTATCTATTTTTCTGGGCTTTAGAATTTGGATGTCAAAAAGAGAAAACAGAAAATCCTAGAAAAGAGGTTTTTGGTGTAATGGATATGTGTTCTAATGAACTGCAGTTTTGAATATTGTACTATGATCTGGTCATGTTTGAGTCACGATCGTTCCAATTTGATTGGCTGAACTTCGCACATTTAAGATGATTCCTTGGCTGATATGTGTAAAACCAGGAAGCATAATGTGTTGATACTTGTAGATTTCCATACTTAGAGACACTACTTACTGAAATAGAATATTTTGTGGGGATGAAGGTCTTATATATTAATCCAATGCTTGATCATAAGCTGCTTACTCAAGATATGTTAGATGACTTACCTTACATTCAACCGTCTCTTCATCCTTTTTTTTTTTTTAAATGTTCACTTATTTTTTTAATGTTAATCTTTATTTTATTGATTTTTAAAAAAAAAATATATGGGAATGACTTTTCCTTAATTGCTTAGAATTGATTATGTATTTTTTTTGTCAGTTTTTTACGTCGAAGCCTCTTGCTTGTGATCCATCAAGCTTACCCAAGTATCCGCCAAGCAAGGAGTTTGATGCAAAAATAAGGGACGAAGAAGCTAGAAGGTGCATATTCTAGTTTGCTTTCTGTTTGCACTTTGCATCCTGATGAATGTTGTGATGAAGTCCCAGTTACACAATCTTCTAATTTTCTGTTGAAAGTCAAATTTATTATCACCCTGGTGATTAACTTTTGTGTGTCTGTGTGTTGATAGAGAATATTAAGGAGCTTGTTGTATTGAAAACAAGCTTGGGCTGCATTTTGTATGTGGTGGCCTTCGATTTGATGTGTTTTCATTGTTATGGGCCCCTTTAATGAGCCTATAATATGGACAGAGGCTGGGAATATGAGATTAGTTGTGTTAGTGATGCAGGGCTTCGTCCTACTGTTGGCCCAGCTGAAGGCCCAAGCCTCTTGAGCTCAGGCCGTATGTCTTGGCCTTTGCTGGCTGAAGCGGTCCAAGTCCCTGCAATTTCTGCTATCGTACACCTAGCGGCCTTGCTAGGAAACTGTAGAATGCCTTTATTAATTCCCTTGTTTCTAGTGTTTAAACTTTTAGAAATCCGAGGCATAATTATGAGCCTTTTCCTATTCCTAGATTATTGGAATTCTTTTGGTGGACCTAAGGGATTCTTAAAGTAGATCTCAGCGACAAAGTTATCATTTTATTTTTTTATCCTCTTCTACATTATCAACTTTAACTAATCCCATCATGTTAGACCTTTCATCAAACAGCCCAACTTGCCTCAACCTATGAACCAGCATCCTTACACCGAGATCCTTGAACCATGGCCAAATAACCATTCACCTTCCTTTCTTAGCTTGCAGCCTTTCGGTTCACCTCAATTCCTGGAGTTGACACCACCATTCTTAAGCTTACCTCGATAGAAGTCCCAGGAGTTCTACATGAGATGGCTTGAGTTTGTTTGTCCACCAAGATTGATCCTGAAGTTGCAGCTTCTTCGAGGCTCTCCCTCTGTCTATTTGTTTGTTTTAATTTTTATTAACTGTTTCATTTAGTCTGCATTAGGTATAGGTTTCTGTAAGTTAAACCCTCTTCCGAGCCAAGTTTCTGTATTACTTTAGTTTCAGGTATGGTTGTCAAGGCGATAAGGTGACCAAAGTTGTTGGGACATTGCATAAGTGCCTAGGTGATAAAGTGGTGACTAGGGAGCGATGCAGCAACCAAAGTGGTTGGGGCACATTTTTTTAACACAACTACTTCATGTGGGCACATATGGTATGCCAGAAAAAGATATAGGTTTACCATAACCTAAACAAATATTAAAGAATCATAATTATCAAATATTATCATTAAAAAAAGTGCAAATTACATAGTGACACTTTGGATTTACAACCAATTACATCTACTACCCCTGAAAAGAGATTAATTAGAAAGACACACTTGAAAGTTAACACTGTCAATTTTGAAATTGAAAAGACCATAATACCATTACTTATCCATCTTAATATTAGTTGAAATGAACTAATTACCCTTACTGATCCACTTAAGTTGTCTTTGATATGATTTTAAGTTTCTTAAGAAAAAGAGGGAGGGGGGGGGGGCTTTTTACACGTGGGTCCTCTTAGTAGAGCATAAACTAATGTTGTGTCCCCTTAGTGCAATAGATTATGTTTGGGTCCCAAAGCAGCTAACACTGTCTCCCACTGTTGGAGTTTTTTTAAATTTCAAACCTGAAGGGACCATAGTACCCCTCAGGTTGTTTGATACATATGATATGACTAATTAGGTCACCCATCTTCTTCCTTAGCCTGTCTGAACCACTGCGGAAACCACCCCACCATATAGCGTGGATAGTGTTTTCTTTCCTATTAGATAAATTGTGTCTTTTGAAACCCCCCCCCCCCCCCCAACCACACAAAAAAAGGGGGTGGGGGGAAGAAGAAGAAGAAAAATTGTGTCCAGACTACTGAGAGATTCAATGGATTTCAGTGGCTGTATCCCTCAAATCCATATTAAAAATTTCAATTATTTTTGGAACTTTCGTTTGCTATATAAATTCAGATACATTCAGGTCACCTATTCCCTCTATCTCTCTTCAATTACAACACTCAGTCACATATTTCACTTTTGTTGCCAGAAATATAAGATGGATACTGAGTGTCAGGTGGTCGATCACACACGCCCCAACTCATTCATCGGCTTTTCTGTGTTTTCACTCTGCGAATTGCTGATCAACCCAAAGAATTTCTTCTTTCAAGTTTCCACATTTAACTCGTTTTCCCCCTAATTTCACCTGCAACCCTATATCCACTTGCTTGAAGAGTTCGCCACTCTGAATCTATTAAGAGATGCCCATCTTCAGAAGCAGCGAGCACTCTCAAGAGCCGGTTTAGGTTTCAAGAACCTGTTCAGAGTACTCCGACTGTGTTTAAATCTCAACCAATAGATAACAGCTTCTTGCCATAGTCTTCGGCAAGCTGAAGGATTTGTTAAAGGGATGATTGTGGAGTTAGCAATCGGCGCTTCAAGATTCAGGAAGATCTATATTTTGGAAAGATCACAATGTGCATGTATGTTTGTTCTGAAAAAGATTATCTGAAGTATCAAGTTTTCTTCTTGACTTGTTTCTTTTTCCTCGTTTGAGAAAGATTTGCGAACCTTTGACATCACTTACTATAATGTTTGGAACCATGTTTGACCTCTACCGTTCACGTTAGGAGAGTTCGTTAGGATTGTAAAAGGGGGAGGTGATAATTATTGCATCCCCTTAGTCGTTAGTCAAATATTACATAAGCAAGAAACTAGGCGGACAAATAGAGATATGGAGGAGTAATTTCAATCTAGGTTTGATAGTCCATTAGTTGAGGTCTGATCTCAACAGTGGGTTAATTTCATGTAGATAACATCTCCTTTGAGTGATACTGCGACCCATCTCCTTTGGTTTGCGATGATGGTTCCGGCAGTGGTTCTAATAGGGTGAAGGGGGAATGCATGATAACAATAGGTATTAGTGATGTTTTAGTTTTGTCATATGTATTAAACAACCTAAGGGGTATTTTGGTCCCTCCAGGTTTGAAATTTGAAAAACTTAACGGTAGGAGATCATGTTAGTTGCTTTGGGACCTGGAAGTAATTTATTGTACGAAGGGGACCCAACATTAGTTTATGCTCTACTAAGAGGACCCACGCGTAAAAAAACTCAAAAGAAAAGAAAATTTTAAGTTTCAGTGCTTGCCTTCTCCAGCGGCCACACCACCGATTAACTTCTCGTTGAAAAGAATCTGAGTCACATTCATGGCGAAAAGGCCTTTGAGACCTTGCTGAGGAGGCTATTTGCATGTCAATGGTAGTATTGTTGCTCTTCTCCACCCTCGCTATGGCCCAGGCATTCCTCTACTTAGTTGAAGCCAGGATTGATAAGAGACACCGCAGATACACCAATGGGTTTTGCAATGAAGCATCGCTGTTGAGGATCTTCTTGCAGCCGATTTCAATAACCATGGTTTCATCAGATTCCTTTACACTCATCCTATTCCCGTGCTCTCTTTTGTACTGCGCTTGTTAGTGCTTGAAATTGAATCAATTACTGGTTCTGGTAGTTGATTTTGGTATGTTCTTGTTTGTTGTATGTTTGACTGCACCAACTGCTCCAAAACCCTACCCTGTACTTCTACTCTTAAATACACAACTTTCATTGCCATGGAGCCACAAAACTATTACCCTTCAAATGGGAGAGTGATAGGATTAAATTTTTTTTGCAAGTGAAGCTTTTGTCCTGGATAGAGACAGAAAGGCTGCTGTAAGACTTTCTTAAAAACTGTTTTTCTGTAAACCCTGTTTGAAATCTTAATGGGGTTTGAGGCTCACAATGCTTGACTGTCCTTCTTTTCCTCTTCTTCTGGTGTCAGCTTTGTCTTGTGAGTTTTGACTTCCCTATTTTCCAACACAGAGACCCGATTGGCATATCTTCCATCTTGGCAAAATTCTCAGCGGTACTGGGGTGAGGCTGATGTGGGAGAAGGAAGATAGAAAAGGATATAAAAGGGTAAAATCGATACTATAAAAAATACTTGGATAAGGAAGGGTAAATTTGGTATTCTGAATCTTTGTTTAGCGATGATATCATCACTTAACACCAATTTTTGACAGTGGGGGTGCATTTGTAATTAATTTTTTAGGGTAGTAGATGTAATTGATTGCAAACCCAGGGCATCGACATGTAATTTGCCCAAAAAACAGACATAAGTTCATCTCATCATAATACAAATTTACAATAGCATTTGCAATGTAATGTAATGACAGTATAACATATGATTCTCAAATCCAAAATAAATGGCTATGTATTCCTATATGATTTAGAATAAATAAGTATTATTTCTATCCAAAATAAATAATATTATATTCCTACATGGTTTCTAGAACTGTTCGGTTCACTGGGGGTGAGAGTATGAGCACACAAGCTTCCTTGAATTGAGGTGCCTGTCTGCAGATGTTGCACCCATTTTTTCCCATCCCTTTGTGGAAAACATAAAATAAGCTTGTGGGATCCACGTATTCTATTTTCCTCACTTTTCCTTCCTTTACTTTTTCTGTTTCTTACCCCTTTTCACATGGGTCCAACACTTTTAACTAACCCATCCCTTTTCCTCCTGCAAACAATTGATCTCTTAGGGACATTTTGGATGTTTGAATGTTTCTTCAATGGATTTCTGTCCAATTCTATAGGGCTGAGACATCCTTGGAAGGTAGTGAGATTCTGTACCTTCTTGGTGGCAAGCCATAGTCATCCTTCTCTTTCTTCTGTTACCCTGTTTAATCCATCTTGAGTAAGTACTTATATGGTTATACTATCTGTTGTTTGTGTGCTTGCTCAAATTCATTTTAATTTGAGATTGTGAGAGATGTATATATCGTTGATTACTGTTTAATTTCTGTTCATATTGGAATTTAAACCAAAGAAAGAACCTGCTCAAATAAACCTGGCAAATATTACATTTAAAAAAAAAATCTTCTTTTGGTGAAATGAGATCTCTGTTGTTACTCCATCATTTAGCTCCCTAAAGTAGTCATTGGACCTAGTTGATATGCTGATCTTATTCAAGTTGAATTCTCCTGATTTCTATCTTATGTTCAAATGCAGACACTAAATTCTCAAATAGTTTTGATCCCGCCATAGGATTTCTATAATACCTTTTCGGGTCTGGTTTAGGTTGTTGAAATAGGCAATCAACTGGAATTTATCTCAGTTGTATTTGTTATATTTGATTTAATTTGAATTCGATTGTTCCTGTTACTTCTATCTATGTGACCACTGTTTCCTGAATTACTTCCAAACTGCTTGTACTGTTCCTGTATTTGGATGGGTTCTTGTTCTTCACAGTGGCTATTATTTCTTAGAGTTTGCTGTTTTTCTGAGTTCTCAATCAATTTTTGTGATATAAGTAGGAGTTTCATGCTGGATCCTATCAAGGATGTTGATGTAAGCACAATTCCCCCCTGGCAGAAACCCTAATTTAGGGTCCAACTCGCGGAAACCCTAATTTAGGGTCCAAGGCCCAACCACTGTGGCAAAACTAGGGGCTTTTGGAAACCCCTTGGGGCAATTTGGTCATTTCCCCTCTTAATTAATTATTTCAATTTCAGAATTTTTATTTTAATATTTAGAGTCCAAATCTGTTCTTAATTCCTTGTTTGAGTTAGCTAGGTTCTGGTGCCACTAGGAATCTAATTTAAATTAAGATTCCTTGTTGATAATTAGTCTTTAATTGCAAGTTAAATTCTTTAGTTTGTGTGGTCGTTATTTACTTATTTGTAAGGGGGATCCTAGCCTATAAAGGGAACCCCGGTTGAGTCAATCTTTATTTCCTAGTTGTGTGAGACTATAAATAGCCCACCTCACTCATTGTAAAGGCACAAATGGAGAATCTGAGATTTGAGGGAAAGAATTGTGGCCTTCTTGGGAGGGCCATGGTTGAGGTTTTTGAGAGATAATCTTCAAGTCCAGCTGCTTCTTCCAATCTCCAAATTCAGTTCAACAAGATCAGCACCTTCAGAAGTAAGTGCTGCAGCTTGCTTTCTCTTGAACAAGGGCACAGCATTAGCTTCAATTGAACAAGCCTAACCTTGAAAAAGAAAGGTGGTAGGCCTCCTTCCACTTGGCCACAGAAGAAGACGGCAAGAGAAGGGCAGATGTTTAGAACTGGTTATTGCCATCATCTAGGAACTTTTGCTCCATAGACGGAACTATGTATTAGGTATTAGGGAGGGGAGGACACCACTCAGCACCCCACGGAGCGGTAGGGTTCAATGCCCCACAAAGAAGGCCAAAAGCAGGCAAACAAAGGAGGTGTGGCTGAGGGGAGGAGAGAAAGAAGGCATGCATGGAGATTATTTCTGTCGGAGGTTCGAGAATCTATGAAAGGACAAATTCAGCTGCTAAGGAAGAATTCAAGGAAGTCCATTACTGAGAGACCTAACCCAGCCTAGATCTCATCTTGCTTGCTCTATCAGTTCAACAAGCCCAGCACCTTCAGAAGTGAGTGCAGCACAGCCCCCATCCCCTTCCGCTTCATCCTCTCTCACCTGTGTCCTTCACCGCTCCCCCACCGTTGCAGCCCCAAGAAACCCCTCCCCCACCCATGGCAGCCACAAAGAAGCCCCTACCACCCCCTGTAAACCTCTTTAAACCCTTCCCCCACCCCTGCGATCCTCTCTAAACCCTTCCCCCCACCCCTGTGATACCCATAGACAGCACCCCCTCCCCCTGCTTTTCTCTCTTGGCTCCCTTTCTTTGCCGTTCTTTGTCTTCCAGCAGATCTGAAAAACCAGAAAAGAAACAAAAGAAGAAAGAAAAGACCGGGGGGGGGGGGGGAAGAAGAAAAGAAGAAAGGAAGAAAAGGAAAGAATCTCAGACTGTCCAAGAACTTACCAAAAACCTCTCTTTCCATCAGAGAGCTAGCCTGTAGTGAGTTAGTTACCCTAAACCTTCCCAAGATCAACCCACTCTATTTTCATTCAACCCTAGGGGTGATTGTTGGTATCTCAAGATCATCCCATAAGGATTTGTTTAAACCCTAACCCTTCCCATACCAACACATTTGATTTTGTTAAACCAAATCTTACCCAAAGCTTTATCTATCTTCTTTTCCATGTCTACAATCTATATCCATCCAACTCATATTTAACAATTTTATCCATCCTCTTCAAGTTTATTAGCAACCTTTAAAATGGTTTGGGTACCCAACTGCTGGTTCAACAAGAAGGATTCTGGGATAAACCCTAAATTCTAAGGAAATATTTCAATAAACCCTAACCCTAGAATTGGGTTACATTAGGAGGTTTTAGAGTTCTTCCTACTTATCCCACCATCAGTTACTAAGTGATCGGTATAACCGGACCTCCTCCATTGTATTGCCTGGGAACATAATACTCTTTACCCTATAGGCCTCAGTTGAACGGATTACTTTTTGATACATTTAGTGCTCTCATGTCATAAAGTTTTCAATTTTATTTATCAACATTACTTTGCCCCCTTGGACTCTGCTTGTTCGGAAGCATTTGGCACTGGGTTCTCCCTTTCTTGTCAACATTATTATGTAGGATAAGCTTCCAGATTTATAATGGATGGGTTACTTTTGATACTCTGACACTTTTATATCATAAAGCTTTCATTTTTAATTAAAAACATGTTATGTATTAATTACCTTCCATTTGTTATTCAACCAGTCATCAAACAGGTTGTTGCTTATACCTTGTAATGTTATCATGACCTTAAACCCATATTATGTTTACAAAAGAATTTGTAAATCTGCAGTTCCCCCCACTTCCACCATCCTAATTGTTCTGGCAGGGGGTGTATTAATTTACTCCTTTATAGTGATTAGTGGATACACGGATGTTAACCCATTATTTGATCTTGCAGGCAAGGAGCAGTAGGAGGCAAGGCCCAGAGGTCTGGCCTAGATAGAAAAGGACCAAGAGAATCTAGGGCAGTTCCAGCACCTGATGCCAATGCAGAATTGGTGTCGTCAATGCAGGTAATGGGATGGATGTGACAAACTTCTATAAGAAGGTTTATTTTTACCTTTTTTTTTTTGTTTTTTGTTTTTTGTTTTTTTCTTTTCCAGATCTGTTGTGCTGTCTAATTTTATTAGCATACAATTAATGAATACTGCCTTTGAAGTCAATATATTGTCCTGGGACTTGACTGCTGAGGTTCTGATCATGTTCATTGTTTCTTTGCCTCAGAAGGCAGGGTATGGAAAGCCAGATGCCTCTGGTTCTTAGCATGCCCATCTGCTGCTGAGATGGGATCATCTCCAACTCCCTGCTTACCCCAACTCCTTCTAACCTCACTCAGGCAGCTGTGAATTGACTGCCCTGTCCCTGCCTGAAAGGTCTACTAGGTGGGGTTCACTCTTTTATGAGGTTGGAGAGAGTTGGACGGGTAGTGAGTTGGAGATGGTCCGGATCGCTGTTCCTGACTGTTAATGATTAAGTGGAACCCTGAACAATGTGGGTGGCTTTATTTCGTCTGACCAATTTATGTTAGATTTCTTATTTTGTTTTATTTTTAGTATATGCTTCATTCACTTGTAAGAAACTGCATTCTCATCCTAAGAGTTAAAAGGGGAAATTCATTCATATATCCCCCTTTTGATAAGCTTATTGAAGTTGCCTAGATTCATTGTGCTACATGGTACAATGATGTGGCAGTTCTGGCTGTGGGATAGTTTGTACTTGATAATAATTATTTCAAATTACAAATTCCAAATCAATCAAATTTTTGTCCCTTCTTTTCCCATGTATTTCCATAGCTATAACATTCCTATTGCTACCCTGTACATGGTCTGGAATTATGTAAAATTACGAACCACAATTCAATCGACCAATTTTATGGCATGCATCCCCATGAATGTGTATGGACTATGGACACCTCTACTTCACATACTACTTTCCCATCTTTGATAATCCTGATTTTTAGAACCGGTATTATGCCATTTGGTAAAATCTTTTGGCTGAAATTATCTGTGTGAGAGGCCCAAACCGTGAAGAATTGAGAAATTGATGCTCATGTTTTAGGGCTTAAAACATAAATTAGTTAAGGTACTAATTGCAGGATCTGGGTGCAGGAACCACTTACATTCTTCCCTCTCTAACATGGTACTCCCATTTTTTTGGGTGGTGGGGGGTGGGGGACTTTTTATTTATTTATTTATTAATGTTGGATGATGTTATCCTCAAAGCTTTGGGCAATTTTGATGAGGTTATGACACCCATTCCAACCAAGGGATAATTGGTTATCTTTCTGTCCGGGAGCTTCCAGGGGAAATTTTAGAACTTCTTTTACTTATAATTTTTTTATCAGTTGCCTAGATGTCTTTGGAGTGACAAAACCATTGTTAACACTAATATTTGTTATAATAGAGAGAATAGAGAAGTGGAAGAGAGGAGAGAAGCCACGATTTCTGTTGGAGCTTCACTATGAATATTGTGAAGACTCCAGCCCACTAATTTTTAATTTATAAGAGAAATTACGGAAATGGAAAACTGAAACAGATTAAGATTTGGGATCCAAATGCTCCTTAAACTAGGACACACAATAAGATTAACTCCATCAGAATTAGTACCAGGTGCTAATTCTTGATGGTCTTTTTCTGAACCTTTTTGCTCTCTAACAATATTAATGATTTAGCAGTAAGCCAGTAACAACAGTCAAAATCGTACAAAAAATATTTTGCTTTCAGAAAGAGAAGATTTTTAAGAGTTTGAGTGGCGTTAGGAGATTGAATATTGAAAAGCAGTGCAGAACTGCGGTTTCTAAACAGGGAATATTTAGAAAACTAGGAGATCAAACTGAATTCAATTATGCCAGTTATTCAGTTTTCTCCTAACCAGTCTTCGAATTGAACTAGGTAAAACAGTAAATCATAGGTAATTGCAGGGAGATAGTTAGACCTGAACTCAATGGAGGAAAGAAGAGAATTCAGGAAACCGATGTAAACTGAAGTTTTTGCATTCACCAGATTCAGCTTATTAACCCACAGCATCCCCACTCAGAATCCGGCAAGCTCCATGCTTGAATCCTAAATGCTGCAAAATTCCACCAAAACTGACTTAAGAGCTCCCAATCAACAACCTGTAGTGATCCCTAATCTGCAGGTCAATTTTAAAGAAATATAGCAAACATGACCTGACAAATTGGAACTGAATAACCTAGTTCCTGCCTAAAAGATGATTACATTAATAAACTTAAAAAAAGGTGGCTGCCAGGAAGCCTTCAGAATCTGGAGTGACAGATTCTAGATGTGATTTGGATCCTAAAATTAGTAACTAGGCATTTACTGAATGGCATTGAAGTATTGACTGGAACACTTTTGGGTACAGTTCAGGTCCTACCTTGGTCCAGTCCTGTTCTGCTGGATCAACCTTTTGTTGATTTAATTGCATAAGATTGGTTCCTCAACTCATTAGCTAAGAGGAGTAGCATATTTATTTCTCCATTATTTCTGTATCGCTGTCTCATTGTGGTTTCTCTATGTCTAGCGTATAAACAATCGGTATGCATGACATTGAAAGACATCTTTGGTTCTTTATTATTGCTTTTTCATGGTTTTTGTGGTTTCTGTGTCAAGTATGGCAAACAATCCATTGCATGCCAGTGCTTTGTTTTATTCTAGAATCTTCATTATTTTCACAGAGTACTTCGTTATCTTTTCCCTTTTGATTCTGTATTGCCATGTGTGTTATTAATTTGCTACATAATTTCAGAAGAGACAGGGTCAGCCCCATTCAAAGAGTCGAAGTGAGAAATTCAACCCGCAACAAGAAGAAGCTGCTTCTGGCTTTCCAATTGAACCTCCTAGACAATCACAAGCAGAAGAAGCAAGTAATGAGCCCCAGGGTAACTTGCATAAAAGAGCTTCACATTCAGGGCCACTGGTTCACCGGTCAGCATGGGCTAAATCTGGGAGAAAGATGGATGATGCTCCAAAGGTTTCATCTGGGTCTGACTTGTCAGCTTTGTCAGGCTTAGTAGCGTCTAGAAATTTGTTTCCACCTGATCGAAAAGACAAATTTGTTCCATCACAACCAGAAGCTGCAATGGGAAGGCTTCCTGGATCGTTCAATGATCAAATGGAACCCAACAGACGGCCGGATAGAAAGCACCATGCTCAGGTTCTTGTGGGTTCTTATCAGGAAGAAGAAGAGAAAACCAGCAATAAGGGCCCAAGTTTGGTAAGAATCTCATACCACTTCTCTGTTTATGCTTCCTGCGAAACCTAGTTTTCTGAATAATTGATATTATGTTTTGAAGAACCAGAATCTTTAAAATCCAGTATCTATAATGTTATTCCATTAATGGAATTTCTTTCCCATGGATTTGGACCATACAATGTCCCTTAATAACTTGCCAGGTGCGGTGTGATGAATAAGAGAATAGGGCCCTGCTGCTGTAATAGTGCATGAGGTTGCTAGTTAAGTGGACTGTTGCACAGAAATGATAACTGGTCTAAGTTCATGCTTAATAAGTTTTTCGAAACAACCCCCCCCCCCCCCCCAAAAAAAAAAAAAAAAAAAACCGGGAGGGCACGCCAAAGCCCACAATTGAGAAAAAGAGGAAGAGAAGGATGTAGTCAACCGTGCATGAGATAGTCAGAGTCTAATTGAACATGAAATTTTTTTTTTAAACAGAAGAAAAACAGTTTGAAGCTGATGACATTGACCTCCCTAATGTTTGAAGATGCTTCCGGTCATATACCCATTCTGAGTAAATAACTGTTAAATGATTATGTCAGTGAAGCATATTCAGCTAAACCCAAAAACAGCTGCATCTCTAACCTCAATGTGGTCGGTGAAGAGATACCCCCTTAACTCATCTCTAGCCTCATAATATTGAACAGTAGTAGCTGAAAACAGAAACATATTTAATAGGTTACAATGTCAAAGGCAACAGAATCAAGGAGAATGATAAATCTAGAAGCCGCAAGGTATGAGTCCTTCAGAAAAGCTGACATTAAATTGGAAAGAAGAACAGAATTGGTAGATGGAAGGGTAAAAAAGAGGATCCAGTTTGAGAGATCTCTTCAAAGGGAAGGTTTGTGGTCCTCCAGTATCTCTCCTGGAAGCCATTGCTGCTGACCACATAGAAACTCCACTCATAATCCACTGGTGGTGAATCCACTGATTGCCATGTCTGAAATCCAAGGAGCAGCAAAGCAAATGCTTGTCTTTACCTAACAGTCAGTGCGAATGGGTGTTGTGCTCTTAGACTTTCTATGTAGGAAGGCCAAAGCTATTCCTGGACAGGACAAGAAAATGGAAGAGTTTAAAATAAACCTTTTCTTACCCCCTACATTTATCAGCTAGCCTGGAGAAGTTCTAATCTGACTAGGCTTTTAGCAACATAATAAAAAAGGGCATGAAAGAGGAAGAAGCTATTTCATTGTGTGGAAACCCTGTTTTTGACACACAGCTCTATCAGCACATGGTTTGTCTTCTTGATCATACGAGGCTAGAACATTTAAGCGCGTTAAACAGAGGTTATTTTTCTTTTCTTGGAAAGCACAACCACAACCCACAAAAACAACCAAAAACAAAACCAACCCCTCTTTCTGTTCTTTGGAAATCTGGGAAGAGGTTGTTGCTGTTGGGTGTCTTTTTTTTTGGGGGTGGGGGGGGGGGTGTTGGTAGGCAGACGGTGGTGGCAGTAGCAGTGCCAAGGACAAGATGGAGCTTGGCATTGGGTGGTGTAGTGAGGTTCTTTTCTGGGAAATTTTCTCTCCCTTGTACTCTATTACTCAAATGTAACCTGTCAATGGTTTGCACTTCTAATTTCCCAATCAAAGTGAATACGCATGTCTCCTCTCCCATTTTTTTAAAGGCCAAACTACCCCTTTTATTAACTTGTTCTATGAGTTTCTATTGTCATTATTTTATTGTTATTGTTGTTATTGTTTTAATCATTCAAATATCTCGTCTTCTTGGCAGAATGCAGTTCCCACCCCCTTCTGCAAACCCGTAATTATGTCATCCCATTCTAAAATTTTTAGGGTAAATCTTCAGAAGACTATTTCTTGCCGTAAAATATCCCACTGATGTTCTTCCAATGAACTTCCGTCTTCCCTCTGAAGAACACAAATTATCCCTCTTGCTACTCTCTGGCACTTTTCTATTGTCGATTGTACTTTTTCTGGTGTCACATGTTTCACAACATTTTGTTATCTTTGCAGGCATTTCTATGCCTGACACCAAATGGTTATGCGACATAATTTCTTCAAGAGCTCTGGAATCGCATCTGCAATTGCCACAGCTCCTAAATCCACATTACAGATTAAACTGTTAATTTAAACCATCCAAGTATTATAAAAGAATAAAATAGAGACTGTTGTTTTACTCAGAGTTGTGGCTTCAATGGAGTTACTGATGAGATAGACGCTAAAGAAATAGAAGGATAAGGAAATCCAACGAATCCATTTGAAACATCTGTAACAGAAGCTTTTATTGTGTCTTCCATGGGGGTATATGAGCTTCATCCTGAGATGGAAGCCCATGTTCTTGGCTGCTATATTCCGAGCGCCATCTCACTAATAGATTAAAAACCTGAATTGTTCCAGAAAAATCAGAAACCAAAAATAGTGTTTTTTTAAATTTTTTTTCAACTTCTTCTTTATGAAGGTTTTCAGTGACTGTTGGAGCTTGAAGTTAAAACTGAAACCAAAGAAACAGAGATTAAAAAGAGGGATATGCTTGTGTTCTTCATGGATACAACATGCATGCAAGAGAAGAAGGAGATCAATGAAGTTATCTGAGAGATGGATGGATTGAATGAGAACTGCCTTTTACTTATGTTGGCAATATAAAATAGATAGGTGGTTTAGTTGGTGGCAGGGGATTGCAGATTAGGTGGGTTGTTGCGTGGTTGGAGCAACAGTAGGGTACAGGTACGTTAAGAAGTGGAGGGATCCTTTTGGGGGCGGGGGGGAGAGAAAAGATTCTAGGAGAGGCAATAATCAAAGGAGTGGAGTTGAAGATGGATTGTATAGAAGGTGAGGGAAGATGGGGGGGGGGGGAGAGAAAAGATTCTAGGAGAGGCAATAATCAAAGGAGTGGAGTTGAAGATGGATTGTATAGGAGGTGAGGAAAGATGGGTATACAATTTTTAGAGTGGGATGCAATAATCACAGGTTTGTGGCAAGGGTGGGTGTTGTATTCCATAGAGAGTAGAAGTTACAAAGCTGACTGAATTATTTGAAATAATAAGAGAAATATATAAAATATGAACATCAGAGAACTGGTCTGTGAGAGGGGTAACTTAGCCATTTAAAAAAAGCAGGGGATAAGATCTGAGAGTTCACTTTGGTGGGGAATCACAGGTTAAACTTTTGACAAGGGAGTCTTGAGTAAATAGAATGGTACAGAGGACTGATAAAAATTTCCCCTTTGTTTTGTTTTTCATTCCTCTTTTTTTTTTTGGGGTGGGGAGGGGGGGAATAAAATGGTGAACGGGTATATCTTCATTAGTCTCAATGAGGTTAGGGATTGTGAAGGGGGTTATGTTTTTATCCACCCCTATTGAGGTTATTGATGAACTTTTTTTTGGGGTTAAATGAATATGTTAAAGCCAATGTTTTTTTTTTGTCTTTTTTAGCAGTTTGTTTCACAGCATGGGTATGGTTGGCTGCATCTTTGAACATTAGGGGAGATCAGTGACATTAGCTTCAAATTGGTGGTGAGTTATGTTCCGTTTACCCAGACAAGAAGGAAGGGATATGTCAATTCCTTCACACGCTCCCCACCCCCAACCCCCAGGGAAGAAAGAGTAAAAAAAGGAAGAAAAGGGGAGAGTTTAAAGCCTTGTAGTAACATGTTGTAATTGCAGATGGATTTCTTCAGCCGATAGAAAAATAGTATCTTAATAAAGTAAAAAGGTTTCAACATCTGTCTTGATGGAATTCAAGAGCGTATTGCTGCAAGAGTTACTTAGGCTCCTTGAAAAAACAGACAGTACTAAAGCCTTCATTAGATTACATACATCATATTGTAAATCAATTAAATCACAAGGCTAACCTTTGCCATTCCTTTGCATTGGTCAATCTATGACACCTTGACACTCCATCCAAATTATAACATGCAAAGTTGCACCTCACAGCACCTGATATACTCCGTGCAACTCTGATCCCTACAAATCCATTATTTACATATACCACCATAAAGATGAGTGAAACAATAAAACATATGCAAATGCAGTGGTTCCCTTTAGATTCAGGATATCTATTATCAAAAATAAGCTAACATGTAACCCTTTTCAATGAACTGGGCTAATCAATTATGTCCGCATCTGCACAAGCTGGTTGCTGTGGCTTAGTTGTCCAGAACAGGTGTAAAGATCTTCTGATCATATACTCCCTTAAAGTTGATTCAAACCAGTGCTGCTGGATTTGGTTCAATATGATAGAAAAGAACCCTGCGACAACACGTTCACAGTTACATGCAGATGGACCACCAAAATTCAATTTGCATATACAGTTAGAAATGAACCGGATCCAGTTTGAGTCATCGGTCAAGTAATATTTTAGGAAATAGGTTATTTGAGGAAGTAATTTCTTTTCATTTTGTTCGTTTTTTGAAATTGACAGCATTGTGTATTTGGTTCCCAGTTCTTTTAGTTTCCTTGTTTGATTTGGGATCCTAGTTAAGAGAGTTAAGCCTAATTTTATAGGTCTCGTAATTTTCTTTATATATATATATATATATATATATTATATATATATATATATATATATATATATATATATATATATATATATATATATATATATATATATATATATATATATATAATCCCCCATTGTTATTCACTGGTTGAAAATATATATTTACTGAGTTTGTGTTTATGAAGAGCTTGTGTGGTGTGTGTGTGTGCATGTGCTTGAGCATTCTTTCCCCACCCACTCTTTCTTATGCCTGTTTCTCTTCCCCTGCAAATCTGAACTTTCAAGCTTCCCCTCTGTGGTGTCAAATGTGAAGGATCCTTTCCTTCCCTCATCCTCTCTCTTAACATTTTTCTTCATCTGCTACTGTTTTGCGATTATCAGCATTAGAAAAATAAAAGGATCAACTCTTGAAGACCTCACCGCAACCATCATGCCTCACTCAGCAGACCCAACCTATTTTCCTTTCATTCTTTCTCCAAATTTTCTGTTTTTGTATTGCCAATTCCAGCAGTTTGAAAGGGGTAAAAGAAAGGAGTTGTGAACATTCTCTCTCCAACCTGCTGATTGTTGACCCTGCTGGAACACTGTAACAGTGGGCACCGAGGATAGGAAAAAGAAGAAAACCCACAGTTAGAAAAGAGAAAATCCAGCAGCCCACCCCCACACCCCCGGTTTTTTTTCTTCTTATAATTTATTTATCGGTGTGATGGTAAAGTGAGATTGCTAGCGGACGTGAACATGAAGTCATCTGTTATTTCTTAACCAACTAGTAATGGTTGTGTAAACTGTTCTTGACAGGGTTATGGGTCAAGGGTCAACAAGAGTCACTACTCTGGACCACTGTTGGTCCCACAAGGCAATGTGGACCAGATGTTGAAGGAGCATGATCGCCAGATCCAAGAAGCAGTACGACGAGCACGGCTTGATAAGGCAAAAGTTAGGAAAGATCAGTCTGATGGAAACCAAGTGTCAGGTAATCCAGTGTTTGCAACTGGTCGTGGAGTTGTGTAATCAAGGCTCCTTCAAGGTTGATGGATATGCCAGAGCACGGTGGGGTTCAGAGAAACATGTTAATGGTGACTGGTTCTCTTGTGGAAAGGTACAAGCAGGTATTGTACAGGTTCTCTTTTTCCTTTGGTTTTCTTAAGAGAAATTGGAAAGTAAAGGGTAAGTTTGCCCTCTGATTTGAGTAAGGCTTTCTGGAGTCAACTCTCCGAGCTCAATAGTTCTGTTCCATGGATC
Organism: Hakea prostrata; assembly: GCF_041222555.1. Taxonomy (NCBI): domain Eukaryota; kingdom Viridiplantae; phylum Streptophyta; class Magnoliopsida; order Proteales; family Proteaceae; genus Hakea; species Hakea prostrata. The sequence continues at coordinate 14,246,291 of NC_142608.1, forward strand.
ATCTTTTCTCCGCCCCTGTCCCCGATTGAAAATGTAGAGCAATCATTCTGGTGGCTAATTCCCACTACTTGCCAGAATAGTTCTACAAACCGATGTTTGTAATAATGCAGAGCATAATACTCATTTTCTGTGATTAGTGGCTGGTTGTATCATCAGTTGGGTTTGTGCATATTTAACTGCAAACATTCAGTGGGAGCATATAACTCTAGGCTTTGATTTGGAAGACATGGGCAGGAGCTGTTGTACGCTACATCTGTTTGATTGGGACCCCACCAAGAGGCAATTATGTGAAGTGTCAAATATACAGTCAAGAGGAGTTGGGTTTTGGGTGTGCTCTCCTTCCCCTCCCTTGGTTTCAGAATTGATAATAGCAACATAGTCTTCATTGTACTGTTGTCTGTATTTGTGCATTTGTATGGATCCGTTGGAAATGCCCAATTATGGGTGTTCTGGTATTGAATGTAGGTCAATGAAATTAAGTTTGACGGTTCAGACCCTTGACTCCTGTGTGAACTGGGTTGAGGGTTAAATGTTGTCTGAGCACTACCTGTTAGATACTTTGCGTCTGAGTGAATGATTGTCAACAGGGGGATGAAGGAGGGGCCAAAGATTGTGGAGTCGACAGTTTTGACTTGCTGAAAGTGAAGAATGAGCAAAACTGGGCTTTGGGCTTTCTCATGTATATTTCACCCCCTAAGAATGCATGTATTCACATTGGAATATTCAACAAATATTAAATTTCAACTCTCTGATATGTTCCCCAGTTCTGTTAAATTTCAAGCACAGGTTGTTCGGGTGTAGGGGACAAATTCATTTTCTGGGGCGAGGGTTGTGAGCTTCCTATGAGATTTCACACTTGCAGGCGGTTTTCTTGAACTTGTTGCTTTTGTCAACTTCACGTGTTCTGGAAAAATATGGCTGCTATCTTTGTAACAAAAATGTTGCTGTTATATATCCCTATGGCAGTCAATAAAGTTTTTCAGTCAATATTTTGTTAAAAAATATCTTAATTTCAGTACCCATTTTTTTATTTATTTTTATTAATAGAGTATCTTCTTTTAGGTCTATACATTTCATTTTGATGACTTCTAAGGGTAGTTGGGGTACAAGGAAGGTATTATTAAAGTTGGTTAATCTTTATTAGCATTCCCTTTTAAATAAGTCTAACTTGGGTGCTGTGCATTAAATGCGTGCTGTGTGCTACGGTGGAGATCGAAATAAGGGTTGAAGTTTCAGTCTCGACTGCTTGTTTTGTGTAAGTGGTTGAGAGCAACTTTTGTGAAATCAAGGGTTTTAGATTGAAATTTAGACCCTAGTTTCGATCTCCACCATACGTTGCAGCATCCAAGCAATTTCAGAGAATCAAGTAGTCAAATTAGGATTACTGGCATTGAAAACCTTTTAATTAGTTGTTATTCCAGCATGATAAAAAGCTGGATGGAATGATGGATGGCTACTTCTCAACTACTATAATTGAAAGAATGGATAATTATTACCTGAAAAAAATTAAAAGATCGGTTTGTCAACTTAGTTTATAGGATAGGCAGTGGTCCCGGAAGGAGAGTTTACCAGAATTTAGAAAGGTAAAAATAAAATAATATACGATGTTTCTTGTCTCGGAAGTCCTTCTGGACCTGAAATTCTAAAAATGGTACTGGCCGTACTAATCTTACGCTACATAAACTTTTCTCTTTATCTCTACCCATGATAGCAGAGTTGTCGACAATTACCCTTCTGTTTTTTGTTTTTTTCCTTCTTTTTCTTTCCTTTTCTTCAATGTGCTGTTCTTCTTTGGATAATAAAATGTAGAATACTAGAAAAGCAAAGAAAAAATTAAAAACCAAACTTACAAAGTGAAGATTACCCACCAATTTCTACAACTCTCCCTAAATTGATTTCATTCAATCAAGGGATTTGCAAACTGTTTTTTTTGGTGTGTGAGGTTCATTCGGGCCATCTTGTGCGCACCTCGATTATATCTTCAGAGGGAGCTTTGTCATCTGCAAGGGTTGAACCTATGACCTTTCTAATGCGAACTATGGATCTTATCATTCTACCAACCCTGCATTGATGGGATTTGCAAACTTTCAGCTACTAAAACCCCAAATAAGTAGGAGACATCGAATTGAAGCAATTGTACGCCGAAGGGACTCTTCCTTGTTTGATCCTATTGTGATCTTTGACGGGTTTTCGGCAATGGGGCTGTGGTGGAAGATGGGGAATCCATTGACCTACCTTTATAGTTCTTTTAAAATTGGTATGGGGTATAATTATAATTTTCAATGGAATGTACAAAGGTTCACTAGTAATTTAATTGTCTTTATTTTAATTATCAATATTATGCTCATTTCTACTTCTCATGTTAATACCGTTGGAATGGTGTTAGTTTGAGGGAGCTCAAAATGTAATATTTTTTTTTGGTCAACATGTAATATATGAAATAACAGGAATCATACTTTCTCTTTTATTTCAGAGAAGTAAATATAAAATTTTCTAAGATACATTATGGCATAAATATAGCTGAAAGGATGTATAAATAAATCCTATCATTAAATTTGAACCCTTTATGATGAATGATTCAGATTTAATTTTACGAAATTGAATGGTAAGATTTCTAGCAATGTTCAACCAAGTAATTTACGTGGCCACCACCTTGCCATATATTGTAGAGAATCAAGGATAGAAAAAGAAAATAAATCAGAATGAAGAGGGTTACAATAACAGTAGATCTTTTGACTGAAAACTGGAAACTAGGTCTCATAAAATAAAGAGAAGCTCAAATTAAATGTTAACAAGAAAAACGTGAAAAAAAAGTGTTAGTCAACACTTTTTTCTTCTTTTACCACTTTCTAAGCAACAAATAGACTTTAATAACACTCAATAGAAATGTATTTTGCTTCTGTCAGACCGTACATTTCAGTCGAGACTTCGATATCAACTCATCGTTTTTCAATATTTGACATTGAAATCTCAACCAATATTTTGATCTGACGGCCCTCAATGTCTTGCTGAACGAATCCGAACAAAATCTCTAAGTTCTGTTAGCCAATAAAGAACAAAACTCAATTTGAATTGAAGATGAATTCATATTGCTTCCACGAAGGAACCACAAATGACCCACACCAAAAAACTAATAATTTAGAGCAAAACAACTCAATCCATATGGTTATTGTATACCACAGCTTTTCTACGTTCATGGCATTTTGCATTAAACTACCCTTTGATTTCGAATATTTATGAATAGTCGCCGACAAGAATATATGTATAAAATTATAAATAAAGGGTGATAGCTCAATGGTTTGGAATTTTGGACATTTCAATTTCAATTTGTTATCGTTAGAAGTAGAATTGCTGATTCACCATTATGAAAATCCAAATAACGGAAGTGTGCCGCCATGGATTATTGGTTGAACACGGAGCTTTCACTGTCTCATCTGTTTTTTTTCTTTCTTTCTAGGGATACTTTAATTCTTAACATAAGAAATTCTCTATTGCTATCTTGTGACTGATCTAGAACTTCTTCTGGGCTTTCGTTTCTTCCATATGTTGGTGATAGGAGTTGGGTTTGGGAGCTTGAAGGCCATGATTGCTTGAGATCTTCCTCTCTGTCTTCTGCAACTACAAGAACTTGCAGTGCTCGAAAATGGCGATTTGGCTTCTTCAACATGTTTTACTAGTAGCCCTTCTCCTCGATTCTATTTCTGCTGTGGACTTCATCTTCAACGGATTCGATTCTGCAGATCTCTTGATCTACGGCAACGCAACTGTGGAATCGCGAATCTTGGCCCTTACTAGAGATTCAAATCTCTCGCTTGGTAGAGCTCTTTACCCAGCCAAGATCCCCACCAGAAGATACCCCAACTCCTCTCTTCTTCTACCCTTTTTCACATCTTTCATCTTCTCTATGGCTCCTGCTCCCAATTTCCAACCCGGTCATGGGTTCGTCTTCATCTTCGCACCTCGTACTGGTATCGATGGTGCCACGTCTTCCCAACACCTCGGTCTCTTCAATCGCACCAACGACGGTGATGTCAACAACCATGTTTTTGGGGTCGAATTTGATGTGTTCCAGAATCAAGAATTCAATGACATTGACAACAACCATGTCGGCGTGGATCTCAATAATCTCAGATCCTCCACCGCTCAAACCGCCGGTTACTGGGACGAAGACGACGACCATGCTAGCTCCTCCTCCTTCAAAGACCTCACTTTGAACAATGGTGTAAATTATCAAGTATGGATTGATTACTCCAATTCCCAGCTTAATGTCACCATGGCCAAGGCTGGAACTAAAAGGCCACAAAAGCCTCTGATTTCTACTCCCCTCAATCTCTCTGATGTTCTTCTCGATGAAATGTATGTTGGGTTCACGGGATCTACAGGAGTTCTTGTCCAATACCATAGAATTCTGGCTTGGAGTTTCAGCAACTCAAATTTCTCTATTGGTGATGCTCTGGAGACAAATAATTTGCCTTCTTTTGTTCCTCCGAAGAGCTCTTTTTTAAAGTCAAAATGGTTCATTGCTGTGATGACCGTCGTTTCCATTGCTATACTAGCCTGTATTGTCGGGATTGCTCTGTTTCTGGTTAGGAGGAAACGAAGGAGAAAGAGGGATAGAGAAGCCATGGAAGATTGGGAATTGGAGTATTGGCCTCACAGGATCAGTTACCAGGAGATTTACACTGCAACAAACGGATTCTCCGATGAGAAAATAATTGGGTTCGGAGGCAACGGCAAGGTCTACAAAGGGGTTCTTGGAGGAACTGAGGTCGCTGTAAAGCGAATTTCCCATGAAACAGAACACGGAGCTAGAGAGTTCTTGGCCGAGGTTTCAAGCTTGGGGAGATTGAAGCACAGGAATCTAGTTGGATTGAGAGGTTGGTGCAAGAAAGACAAGTCTAGCTTATTCTTAATCTATGATTACATGGAAAATGGAAGTTTAGACAAATGGGTTTTCGAATGCGATGAGAATTTGATGTTGGGTTGGGAAGAAAGATTAAGAGTTCTGAAAGATGTTGCTTCAGGTGTGTTATACCTGCACGAAGGTTGGGAAGCTAGAGTTGTTCACAGAGACATTAAAGCAAGCAATGTGTTGCTGGACAAAGACATGAATGGAAGGTTAGGTGATTTTGGGCTAGCTCGAATGCACAGCCATGGCGAAGCTGCAAACACTACCCGAGTAGTTGGCACTGTGGGTTACTTAGCTCCTGAATTGATTCGAACAGGGAAAGCTTCTGCAGAAACTGATGTGTTTGGGTTTGGAATTTTAGTTCTGGAAGTGATCTGTGGTAGAAGACCTGTAGAAGAAGGGAAGCCAGTTTTGGTGGATTGGTTGTGGGAGTTGCTTGAGCGTGGAGAGCTCTTGTGTGCAGTTGATGAGAGGCTAAGGGCTAAGGGTGGACTTGATGATGATTTTGTAGAGAAAGTGCTTCATTTGGGTTTGCTTTGTGCTTATCCGGATCTGAAAGCCCGACCCACTATGAGACAAGTAGTGAAAGTGTTGGAGAGAAAGAGTGAGTTTAGTCTTGATCTTCAATCTTTTGAGGTTGAAGCAAGGGAAGGACCTGATGTCTCTCTTCTTGAAATGATGAAGATCAAATTCATGTCTAGTAGTTCTAGTCTTGGGGGAAGACACCCAACCATTGGAGAGATTCGACAGTCACTGTCGTCGTCGATGTCTCTTTCAGACTCCGATGTGATCGTAGATGGCAGATGAATATTTATCAGTAAAGATTCGTTTAGAGGTTTTGAAGGGGAAAAAATTTTATTAGAATGATTTGAAATGTACATATACACAAAAGAAAGTGAGGCCAAGATCAAAGGCTTGTGTACAAGAAGAGGTGTGAGAGCAGTTTTTTCTAATTGCAATGAGGAGGTGTTGTGTTGGTGATACATACATATGTATTTGATTTCTTTATTCTTTCCAATAATTATTCTAATTTTTTTTATATCAAGTTGGCATGTGTCTAGCTGGAAGGTAATGAAGGAAAGAATATAAAACTAGAATGTTGGTTTTGAAATTTAAATTTACTTTACAAGACAAAAATAAAAAGTATATAAAAAGATAGGCTTTACACTCCACAGTCCATAGGTATACAAAATAATCCTATCATGCACTCTTTCCTCCTCAACATGTAGACTTGCACTGTTGACATATGACTTTGATTTCTAAGCCATCCAAATCATAATTAGCAAATTTAATTTTTTTTCCTCATACAACCAATGTACTATATGCTCTGTGATTATTATTTTTTTAAAATCATTATAATAGATTTAAGTAGGTTTATCAATCCCATTTATCTTGACAAGAGGAGATATCTAGGGGTATAAACGGACCGGATTTGGATCGAATAGTGGTAATACCATATCCTCATCTTATTATATTTGAACAGATTTGGATAATATCTTATCGGTTTTTGAACGGATTTAGTCGAATTCGGATGATAATCGGATGATTATTTTCTTAAGTAGATTCTTCTAAATGGGCATAATACAAATTGAATACAAGTTTTTGATTATCTGTTTACATCTTTATCATTTTATTTGTGAGGGCTAGGTTTAAAATTTAAGAATTTAACAACTTTCATAACTATTTTAATAGAAAATATAGAAAAATAGTCAAATATCACAAGTAAAAAATTTATAAAAATAAGAAAAATAAATCTGAATAAGTAACTTAACCGGATAATTTTATCGCACTGATAATAATCGATAAGAATTGGGTATCCATATCCGCATCTTATTAGTAATCGGACGGATTCAGATACCCCTAATAAGATGCGGATGCAAATTTAGAACAAATTTTGGTTATCCATTTACACCCTCTAGAGATATCAACATACATAACTTTTAATTGTCCATTGGTAAAAGCAATCCAATTTGGTTGCTATCTCCTATGAGGAAGACCCAACTTAATCTTGAATTTTAGAATATAATTATTTTAAGTAGGAGATATGAAATGGATAAAAGATTTGAAATTAATCCCAGGAAAATTTATTTAACCTACGAAACCTAGTGAACTAGGACTCACAAATAAGGAAGACATTGCTCGCAAGCAGAAAATTTGGTAGCCATCCCAGCGAATCTGGATCCTCACCCCGTTGGGGTAGCACAGAGTGCTCCACGACGGGTTCGCGACCACACAAAATAGTGGGGCCCACGGATGAAATTTATTTTTTTTTTTGTTTTTTCCAAATTTTTTTTTTCACCGTGGGCCCCACTGTTTTGTGTGGTCGCGATGCCGTCGGGGAGCTGATCCGGACTCCATCCCAGCTGGTGTTAGTTACCAAACTATGTCACTTCACCCACAGAGACTTGCTTGGAAGTAGACAAGGAGAGATTCAAGGCCAAATCTCAATCCTTGTCAACTCAAGATGATATGCCCGATTTGATGGTGATTATGATTCCTAAAAGACATATCCTTGTGTTTGCTTGCTCACTAATATAATTCATTCACCCACTTTAATGCGTGCACGGGTATTTAATGAACATTTAATTAAGTTGCCTAGAATGGAGTGTCGGACTGTTTTGGGATGGGAACATCCAATGTACCAGTGTAGGACGACTAGACTCTAGGATGATTTTGGAGACAGTGATACGCGGCATCATCAATGGCATTAATAATGCTCGGGAGCAAGAAGTACAATTAACTGAAATCTGGTGTAACGAAAAGGAGATACAAATTATGCTGCAAGAGTGGAAAGTACAATATGGCCCCTAAAGTTGATCACCATCTTGGTTGAAGCAGCTATAAGTATTAGGAACATTACCTTGTGCTTAGAAGTTAGATCCCATGCTCTTTATTGTATGTAGCTCTATTCCCAGCCAATGAAGGCACAAGTATGACTATGGAATTAGATGCCATGTAACTGTATTGTTTAATGCTTTATAGATTTTCTTTCACCCCCTCCCCCCTAAAAAAAAAAAAAAAAAAAAAAAAAAAAAAAAAAAAAAAAAAAAAAAAGAAAAAAAGAAAAGAAAAAGAAAAAGAAAAAGAAAAAAGAAGTTTATATAGCTAGATAGATAGATAGATAGAAAAGAAAAGAAAACAAAGTCTACCATTTTCCAAACTGGTGGAGGTTGTGCAACTAATTGTTCATTGGTAACTTCCGCCCATAATTGACCACTAGAAACTTCAACCGACATCAACAATGTACCAAAGTCATCATTCTTTGAATATTTCCTTGCTATCTTGTGGTCGAAATGATTTGAACTTTACCTTTGTGAAAGGAAAGATGATAACATCATAGTGGCAGAAACACACATTTGGAAGCAGAAAATGTCAAATTCTACATTCATGGAAGCGGGACAGCAATGCATCTTCCAGCAACCACAAGATCAAGCTTTCTCTTATGTTCTGACAAGAACGAATCCCTCTTAGGTGCCAGATTTGAATGAAGAAAAAAAGAAAAAATAAAAAAAAAGCCCCATAAATAAAAAATAAAAAAAACAAGAAAAGAAAAAAAAGACTAGGAATATTAAACAAGCAAAGTGAAGATGCATTTTTTTAAGAAGAAAGTAAATAAAGGACACTACACTACCAAGGACTCTACTGTTCTATCTGCGATTCTGTGTCTACAGATTTCCCTCCAGCTATGTTCCACGGAAAACCAAAATGACCATGAGTCTATAGAAACAAGCACTCCATGCTCTTAAATGGTGGGTTGCCAAAGAATGTCTAAGTTGTGAGTTTCTTCAGCATATAAGATAACATGCAACTTCCAAAAACAAATATTTTTAGGACTCTAATCTAGTTGGGTTTTTGTTGATTAAACAATACATGGTTCATTTCTCTCCATTAGAAATAGCAAGTGATACTAAAACAAGAAAAAAACCAACGAGTAGCTACTTTGTCCAATTGTGTATTAGCTAGGAAAGAAGCACATAATTGGAGGAGAGATTCACTGGTTAAATGTTGAGTTATGAGTCCCAAAGGTCTTGCCACCCAAATCCTCTTAGTCCATTCGCAAGATAAGAAAATATGCCATAGAGTCTCCGCTTGATCTCCACATAGTTCACAAACAATGTCCATGTCCGACCATCGGGATATGATAGACTTAACTGACAATCTTGCATTCAATAGACGCCAAAAGAAAGATTTAAACTTTGGGTGGAGGGGGAACTTCTAGTAGAATTTCCACCATTGTTTGAAGGTGTTGCAACTTTTGTCTCTGCAATGCTCACCCTACCAACTTAGCAGAGAACTTGCCATTGGAAGAGACTTTTGATACCCACCTATCATTAGAGGAAGTTAGCGAAATATGTGATTGGTGGTGAAGACGATGATCCTCTCTTCACCGTAGGTAGACCAAAGACCGTCTATGAAGTTGAGAAGTCCAGACATGGTGATTTGGCTTAAGCTTTTGTTGCTTTCCTTCTTATCCTTCTTCTTCTTTCTCTGACCAGTGAGGTCAAGTGAACAATCAATATTTTCGATGACGATGATGGACTTCGGTTCGGTATCAATCAAGAGCTTCCGGAGGGCGGTGTTGTTGGTTACAACAGTGAGTTCAAGGTCGTAGATGTCAAAATTCAATAGATTGGCCATTGCAGTGGTCATGGTTGTCTTGCCGGTGCCGGGAGGACCGTAAAGCAAGTAACCCCTCTTCCAAGCCTTACCCTTCTTGGCATAGTAATCTTGGCTCTCACGGAACTAGATGAGGTCCTTTTTGATCATCTCTTTCTTCTCTGGGTCCATGGCGAGGTTATCAAAAGTGGCCAGATGCAGAAAAAACACATAATTATTCTATTCTCCTTCATGATCATTGGTGTAGAGCCTCCTCTGTTGGTTGCTTGCAACCCTAGCATGGCCCTCTTTGATGACGTGATCGAGGTAATGTTTGAGGACAACTTCACGGTGTTTCTCATGGAATGAGAGCTTGAACATGCACTTCTCCACCTCCTCGGGGTAGCCAAAGTGGCTGTCGTGGCCAATGGTGACATGGTAGGACCAACGGAAGACGATGACGCCACCACCCTCCTCGAAGGTGTCGTCGATGATCTCATTGCCATCGTCCAAGCTGAGCACAACTTTGGCAGAATTGCTGGGTAAGTCGGCCTTGAGAAACCTTCCCTTGGTTGAGGAAAGGTCACTGAGGTAACCCTCAATGGCTTCGTAAGCTTCGTTACCACTGAAACGCCCTTTGCTGTATTCCTTGAAGCAGATCTCCATCTTTGGGAACAATATTCTCATCAATCGAGAAACCCAACCCTCTATTATGTTCCGAAATCGGGTGAAAAGTGTTGCAGCAACATTGGCCAGCAGAACATCATTGTAGCGATCAACGACCCCAATATTCCAATCCATGACTCTCAATTCTTCTTCTTCTTCTTCTACTTTCGTATAGCTTTCTATAGCTAGCTTTAATCAAGTTAAGTCTCGTTTGATTCTTTTCCTCTGCTTTTATAGCTTGTGCAGCCTCTGTAGTCTGTCCTACCACTTTTTGGTAGGATTCTCCTCAAAGCCAAGGAGTTCAAATATGATATGGAGAAAATATAACCGAACCTGGTTCAAACTTGGTTCAACCTTCGACTTTGGTCGGGACCAAAGGAATCGACTCGCTTCCGAGCGAGCCGGGTCCAGGAGATAGCTTGCTGAGGAAGAAAACTAACTTAGTCACAAGCACGCCCTAATCCGATACGATCGGAATAGGCTAATCAACTTAAAGATGGCTTTGGCGGCTGTCACTCATCGCTATTATATGGATAACTACCATATAACGATCGTATTATCAAAGGAGTCATCTACTAGTCCAACCTAGTGAAGATCTATCACTCAACGGATCTATCTGTTAAGATCCAACGACTATCCGAAGAAGGCTCAAATACATCCAACGAAGGAGATTCGGAGGTACACTCTATATAAGACATTACCTACTCACAAGGTAAATGACACCCACGGATACAATCTGAATTGTATTCTCGTGATTCATTCCTTAGCTCTATACTCTAGCAGAGCCGTTTGTGATTAAGTTCATCAACTGACTTAGCCTTCGGAGGTGGACTCCCGATCCCAGCGGTCGGACCACATCTGACGTTCGTTTTTGCAGGTCCTTCTCAGGAGATTTAAGGGCTGAGCAGATTTTGGACGCATCAAAATCCAATTGTGATTATATGGATCCTACACAAACCTTTTCTAATCCTAAAGGGAAAACAACTCCTTTATGTAATCGAATTAAGAAGGAAAGGTGTTTTTTTGGTAGTTAATTAAAAAGGAAAGTTATAGGCCGTTAATGATTTGAGTAAGGGTACCTTTTTTGGTGAAACATTCCATCAAAATCAGTTTGTTAGCAGCGGTTCAATACCTTACCGCAGGAAGTTAATTTGATCTTCAACAATAATTGTCAATCTTCTCCTGCTCACCAACCTAATAATATAATCTCTAGCTTTTATTCGCTAACTGAACTTGCAGGGAGCTTTCCAACTAAATTTCATGAAATTGAAAGAAAAAAAAAAAGGTATAAATTAAGAAAAGTTTTGAGATTTAAACTAAAATTCTTATCAGGTGATGAGACTTACATGGTGTGTTAACGAAATCTCTAGAAGTGTTATCGACATGAAAAATGACGAAACTAATGGATTGTCCAGATCATTTTCTAATTGTCCATCCTAAATCCTAATATTCCCAATCCGTTGCAGCATCCGGTCGAATGGGTTCGGTTCGAGGAAGTAAAAGCCACTGAGTCAACTCACTTAAGCCTCACATGGTTTTAATCCATGGTCAAGTTTAAACAGGATGACATGTCTTCCATCCAAAGTTCTGCTAAACTGTTTTGCGTTAATTGCGTAGCACTGAAGCAAAATCACCTCTTATAGTTGACTCTCACTTAAATGCACGTGAACTTTAACTTATGTTATAAGTCGAAAGAATAACGTAAAGTGTCAGAGGTACCTTTTGATAATTTGGCATTTGTGTTAGGTTTTGATAATTTGGCATTTGTGTTAGGTATTGCTTAGTAATGAGATAGAGAGATGCACTATGTATTCACTTTCATTTATTTATTTTTGTAAAAGCTGTATATTCAGTGGCGGAACCACATTGGCCCCCTGGATTTAATATATATATTAATTTTTTTTAATTTTTTCTCTTTCACATGTAAAATATCACTATTTGCCCCCTCAATATTGAAAACAATTTTTAAAAGTAAAATAATAAGTATAAATGTCATTCTTAATTAACAAGTAACTTCTCTTTTTGTTTTGGTCAAGAAACTGAAAACTTAATTATAAAAAAGAGTTAAAGCCAGGAGAGGGATCAATCATAAACATTGATGGAATAGTCCACCAAGACCTAGATAAAGAGAGACGACGAGCTCCTTTAGCAAGAAAATCCGCAAAAACATTAGAAGATCTAGAAATATAATTAAAAAACACCCAACTAAAAGTAGAAGAAAATCTCAAAATATCTGAAATTAAACTAAGACTTATCCAGTCCAAATAAGAAGGAAGGCCCTGCAAGGAGAGAATCGCTGGCATACAGTCAGAGTTGACTTGGATTTGCTCCACCCCCAAAGACCTTCCTAAATAGGGGTGTCAACGGTACGGGTTGGGGCGGTTTCGGGCTGGGCCTAATGGTTTCGGGCTGAAAAACACTCAGCCCAAACACGGCCCATTAAGAAAATAACGGTTTCGGGCCGGTGCGGTTTGGGTTCGGGCTGACTAATGGTTTGGGCTAACGGTTTAGAATTGGGTTTACTAACGGTTTGTGTTCGGGTTTACTAGCGGTATGTTTTGAGTGCCTTGTTAATATGTGAAATTTATCAAGAATATGTGAACATATATAAGCATTAAGTTATCTCCAAGTCTTTTGGGTTGGGTGTTTACAATCAAAAACTTTTTTCTACAAAGATTTATAAAATTTATAGAACTAATATACAAAAGAAAACTGGCATCATGATGAATTTTAATGGGTCTTCTCTGCTTATTTTCCTCCTCTTTCTTGACACATTTAAAAATGGATCAAAATAAAGCATTAAAAGATTTTCAAATAATAATACATTTGCTAAATATTTACTAAGCCCATCTTCCAAATGGCAAAGGCTTTAACAAGCTTGTTGTTTGCATATTCCAAATCAAAACAATAAAGGAAAACAAATGGATACTTGGGGGTTTTTTTGTCTTTTACATTTACATTTATTTTATTTTATTTCTTTATAACGGGTTTAATGGGTTGGTTCGTGCCAAACGGTTCGGGCTAGCGGGCCACACACGGGCTGGCCCGGCCCAGCCAAAACCATTGCGGACTGAGGTTGTTCAGCCCAAACACAACCCATTAAGTTTCGGTTTGGGCCGGTTTGGGCTATAGCGGGCCGGTTCGGTTCCAATTTTAATGGTTCGGGTTAGGTTTTGACACCCCTATTCCTAAAAGTAAACCATCTCGAATGGCAAGAAGTTCCATTGTTGTAGCAGACCAGCCCAAATAGTCCTTACACTGAGCAGCTATAAATGAACCTCGATGATCCCACAATATACAACTCTTGCCTTCCTTGTTTGTATGGTTATCCCATGCACCGTCTACAAACACTTGACAACATTCAATATTCTCTGATGGTCTCAGAAGAGTAGGAGAAGCAAAATCCCCTGCCAAAGATGACCCAGTTAAGAAATTATGAATGTCAGCACAAATGAAAGAAAAATGTGACATAGTAGATCTAACTAAGATATCAAGGCCACGAAAAATAGATGAGTTCCGAGTATTACAAATACACCAAGCCATAGCGCTCCAAGTAACTTCTCAGTCCTTATTTATTCTCCTCTCTCTTCTCTCTCATCTTTTCTTCCTATTTATTCTCTTCTCTTTCTATTGAATCCTCTATAAAGTGGGTTAAAGGAAATTTAAAAAAAAAAATCTTATTAGATATTCAAAATGTTATTCCTAATTAGAAACTAACTCCTCTAATTCCAATCTCTATCTCCTCTCTACTTTTTTCTTCCTATTTGTTATCTTCCCTTTCTTTCTTCCTATTTATTCTTTTAAACGTTATTTATCGTTTATTTTTTGTCATTTTTGGTTATTATTTTTATTTGGTTTTATGTTCTTTGTTTCTTATTTCTTTTGCAATTTATTTTATTTGATTTTATATTGTGAATAAAATGTCAATAGTTAGTAAAGTAACTAACTACGATCGGTTTGCATCTCTTACCTAAGAAAACAAAAAATTAGTTTGCATCTTTTACCAATAAAATTTTAGTTTGCATATAACTTTTTAATAGTCATGTGTTTTTTTTTTTTTAAATTTGTTTTTTATCTATATTTAAAAAAAAAATATCATTATCAATAACTTATCTATTTTTCTCAAATATGTGTGTGGTCCATACAATATATGTGGTTCTATTTCTTAATATAATAAAATAATTCATAGGTGGGATTTCCCAATGGGTCTTACAAGGGTCCACACAATATGTGTAGTGAAAAAGTATTAGTACTTCCCCAACGGAAAGATTATCTGGATTTTCTTTCTTCTTCCTCCCTAATGTTGAATCTTAGTTTTGCCCCTGTGTATATTCACTTCGGTTGTATCAAAATGAGTATAAACAAAATGTTCTGTGTGCTTTTGATCTAAAAATGAAGATTAAAACTGAGATTCCAGGGAAAGTAGTGTGAATTAGGATGATTTTCCATTTGTTATTAAGTTGAGGTTTTTTGAGTCTACGGAAGAAACTTTGAATGAGTAGTTAATATGGGGCTTTTAGTCTGTACAGAATGATTAGGAGGGGTTTTTTGGTCTGAAGTAACTAGAATAAAACTCTACTTGTACTTTTATGTAATAGCTATTAAGATTTCACCTATGCACTTGGTTTTCGTTGGATTTGTGTGGCCAACTGGGCTCAACCAGGGTCGGTCCGCTGGACACGTTACACGCATGAACATATAATTGAATAGAATTGTACCTTTGGGAAGATTGAAGAGCTAAGGATCATTTTCGTGAGGCAAAGAGTAATAAATCCACATCCTCTGTAATTCTTTTCCTTACAATTCTCCCTAGGATTGCGCCATGTGACATTAAATAATCCAATGATCACCAATTCAAACTAGAGTTTAAATAAAATTCAAATTTTTGTTTGAATTGGGTAACCGTTGGATTACTTAATGCCACATGACACAATCCTAAGAGGGAATTGTAAAGAATTGTTGGGAAAAGAATTACAGAGAATGTGAATTCATAGAGGGCTCTTTTTCTACGAAAGCTCGATTAGCACTTGTGTTACCATTAGATGCTTGTCATTTAGGATCATTCATATCTAATGGTGGGTGTTGTGGAGAACTAAGGTCCCGAGTCCCCCCCCCCCCTCGAGAGAGATGCACCTCCCTCGGGCTGGTGCATCTCTTCCCTCATAAAGGGTCCCGAGTGCCTCACTCGGGACAGATGCACCCCATTGGGTTGTCTGATTTCTTCCTTGAAGAAGGTCCCGAGGGCCTCATTCGGGAGAGACACCTCCCATGTGGGATGGCTCACCTCATCCCTGAAGAAGGTCCCGAGGGCCTCATTCGGGAGAGACACCTCCCTCTTGGGCAGGTTCATTTATTCGTTGGAGAAGTGCCACACTTGGGAAAAATATATATCTATATCCAACTCTAGCATTTCTCAGAAGACTCTCTTGACTAAGTCAAGAAGAGTTAGTTACGCATAAACACTCAGCATATCTATTCCGAGAATTGGGGAGGTGAGTCAGCATAACGGCATTATCAGGTGCGACAAAGAAGGAGCCGTTATTCCACTACTCCACTCACTCCTCAACTATCGATCCGGAACTTAAGGAATCGCCGCCTCCAGGTAACTTCTATATAAACCTACCTCCTACATGGAGAAAGGTAACGAGAACTTTCATCTGAGTACTTACTCATTACGTTCTTGAGAACTCTCTCAAGAACCATTATTGTTGCCTAGGCTGACTTGAGCATCGGAGGCGGTTCCCCGGCCAAAACTAGGCCGGACCGTTCTTGCTTTCTTTGTGTGTGCAGGCATCCCCATTATTCTAACTTGGTTGGAGAGCTCTTAAGGTGGTCATCCCAATATCCGGCTCTCGAAGAAGTTCTAGACGCAACAATTTGGCGCCATCTGTGGGAAACGTCACAAAAAGTCATGACGAGACGCACCACACCTCAGGTGACAAGTTCTCAAATTCTCACTCGAGCGAGAGAAAGGGAGACAGAAAACGGACGTGTTGAAGAACAAACTCTCCCTTCTCTAGATCGACAAATTCCTATTCCAGAGGAAGGTCAAGAAGGAGTTCCGGAGAATCCCCCGTTAACTATTCCAACTCCATTTGGAGAAGGCGGTTCGAGTCAACCTCCAATTCCAGCGACAGTGGCCAATTTGCAGAATATGCAAAGAGAAGTCCAACAACAAATGTTGGAACTCCAAGGAGTTGTTCGAGGTTTAGTCCATCAAATCGGGGTACCATCCGGACCCCCTAGAAACTCCCAAGAGGGACGAAGGCGTGAAGCCGTCCG
The DNA here is from genome assembly GCF_041222555.1 of Hakea prostrata. Classification (NCBI taxonomy): domain Eukaryota; kingdom Viridiplantae; phylum Streptophyta; class Magnoliopsida; order Proteales; family Proteaceae; genus Hakea; species Hakea prostrata. Next base: position 14,262,744 of record NC_142608.1, read on the forward strand.
TCAGACTCGGGATAGGCAACGTCCAGTGAATGAAGAAAGGAGAAATCCCAGAATACCAAGACGACCAGCCGAACGAGTTGGAGAAAGATCTCAAGGAGTGCATATTGAAGAGCCACGTCCCTGAGAGGATCGGTCGAGGGGAAGTGTGTTCCACCGTTTGGCTGGGCTTAGGCAAACTCAAGATTTACCCAGAAAAGGGCGCAGAAATGAAGGAGTTCGGGAGCAAGAAGGAGAAAGCCATGGAAGAGGCCATTCTAGATCTAATAACCCGAGAGGGTCGGTTAGTCAATATGGATCTTCTTATAGACCAACTTCCCAATATTCTGATTTAGGAAGTATTCGGTCTCCGCAAGAACGTCAAGAGGCGCATGGTCTCGGGAGAAGATTAGATGCCATGGAGAGATGGCTTGAGGATCGGGACCTTGATGATGACTATGATGTGGTTGATAGAGAACCCTTCTCAGAATAAGTCATGAGAGCACCTCTTCCACCAAACTTTATCATGCCGACATTTACTCCCTATGAAGGTAAGTCCAATCCTCGAGAACATATTAGTTATTTTAAATCTGTCATGGCTGTTATTGGCCGAGAAGATGAGCTATTATGTCGAACTTTCCCGGCATCTCTCAAAGGCCCGGCGATAAAATGGTTTTCTAGCCTACAGCCAAGATCCATCCAAAACTTTCGAAAACTCGGGAGAAAATTTATTGCCCGGTTCTGAAATTGCATCGGGAGTAAGAAGACAGCAGATAGCCTTTTTGCCATTAGGCAGAAACCAAATGAGTCCGTTCGGGACTATCTTCTTAGATTCGATAAAGTAGCTATCGAGGTTGAAGAATTGGATGATACGGTGGCGTACAATGCGCTATGGAGTGGAATAACCCAAAGACGTTTGCTCGAGGTATTGCTTCAAGATAAGCCGAGGACTTATGGAGCACTTCTTAAGAAATGCCAAAAACAAGCAACGGTTGCAGAAGTTATCGAAGCCCGAGAAGAGTCCACAAAAGGGAGGTTGGAAAGAGAAACTAGCCAACGCAGACTCTCATAAGATGGAATTATTCAAAGGCGTTACACTCGGGACCTCGCTCGGGTAGCCATTTGGGAGTTTTCCCCACCTCTTATGAAAGTCCAAGTGAGACTCTCATGAGATGGAATTATTCAATGGCGTTACACTCGGGACCTCGCTCGGGTAGCCACTCGGGAGTTTTCCCCACCTGTCACACCCCGCCCGCCAGGCCCGGTTAACCGCCCGACAACCCGCGGATGTGAACCGTCACAGGATCCATGGTTTTAGTCTATCAATAATAATAAATACAAATACAGATAATCAAGAGCAAGAATAGTGCAATAATTAATAAACAGGTTACAGGAGTCCAAATACTCCGATGAATATCCAAGAAATAATCAAAGGAAAGAATCAAGAATCAAATGTAATATCGAGTTCAGCGGAAGCAAAAAGAATAACTAAATAATCTTCATCTTCATGAGGCTTCATGCTCTGCAAGTCCATGTATCACTGTCTGTGCCACATCAGCTTCAAACGAGAAGGCTCTTTCATACGAATCATCTCCAACTTCCGACGTTGTGCAACCATCTGTACAGTTTATATAATACATACAATGAAAGGAATGAGTTCCAACGAACTCGCATGAGAACAAGCAATTCTCATATATATGTCAACACAATCCACGAATGCACATATGAAATGATATGGATGATATGCAGAAATATGAATGCTACTAAGATCTAACTATGCAAGTCTCTATAAGCTGACATGCTTTAAGATATACACCAGCCCTCCTTTGGGTAAGTCTCATCACTCTGATCCGGCAAGGACTGGTTACCTCTGTAGGGATCCCGGGCAAGGGGTAAGTCCACACCTGGCTCTCAAACCATGGCTGGGGGTTAAGTCAACACTCTCTCACCACGACCATTGGCAATGAGTACTGGCGCATGTCGGGGTTTCTAATCCAATGCAAGGTCATAATGGTAACATACTATATGAAGTCCAGATACTTCCCCTATGGCACCAACCAACTCGGTTCAGTATCCTTCGCAACCTAGGAGTGTGAATCCTCACGGACTGGATACCTCTGTTGGACTCCACTCCTTAACCCTATGGTCATCCACATATTATTGGGGCGGATGCTCTCATGACTCCTCGCGACACCCGGTCCGCTCCTTGGACGTCCATGAGCCCAACCCTAACATATGCAACCCTACCATTACATGACCAACAGTAGATTAGAAACCCCGACATGCCCCAGTACTCATTGCCAATGGTCGTGGTGAGAGAGTGTTGACTTAACCCCCAGCCATGGTTTGAGAGCCAGGTGTGGACTTACCCCTTGCCCAGATCCCAGGGGGGGGCCCCCCCCCCCCCCGGCCGGAGTGATGAGACTTACCCAAAGGAGGGCTGGTGTATATCTTAAAGCATGTCAGCTTATAGAGACTTGCATAGTTAGATCTTAGTAGCATTCATATTTCTGCATATCATCCATATCATTTCATATGTGCATTCGTGGATTGTGTTGACATATATATGAGAATTGCTTGTTCCTTACTGAGTTCGTTGGAACTCATTCCTTTCATTGTATGTATTATATAAACTGTACAGATGGTTGCACAACGTCGGAAGTTGGAGATGATTCGTATGAAAGAGCCTTCTCGTTTGAAGCTGATGTGGCACGCATGGATACATGGACTTGCAGAGCATGAAGCCTCATGAAGATGAAGATTATTTAGTTATTCTTTTTGCTTCCGCTGAACTCGATATTACATTTGATTCTTGATTCTTTCCTTTGATTATTTCTTGGATATTCATCGGAGTATTTGGACTCCTGTAACCTGTTTATTAATTATTGCACTATTCTTGCTCTTGATTATCTGTATTTGTATTTATTATTATTGATAGACTAAAACCATGGATCCTGTGACGGTTCACATCCGCGGGTTGTCGGGCGGTTAACCGGGCCTGGCGGGCGGGGTGTGACAGAGTGGTATCAGAGCCTTGGTTTTACAAAGTCAATAATAGTTAATACAAGTATTAGATGAGCAATCTGAGTCATAGATCCAGTAGTGACTCAAGTCTGTCTTAGAGGTGAATAATAGAGAACCTTGGATTAGAAACTTGAATAAATGAAGCATAATACACAAGTTTGAATAATGCACAATAATTAAAATTTATGACTTGTACTTGGGTAGTAGTCATGGGTTAAAGTTGAGTTGTCAGTTATTGAGTATGTGTGTTGAGTCATGAGTTGTCCTTGTGAGTGAGTTTGGTTGTGAGATGTTGTTGGGAGTAAGTCGTCATATGAGTCTGAGTCATGTTGTCGTCATGTGTTGTCGTATGAGTCTGAGTCGTGTTGTCGTCATGTGTTGTCATACGAGTCCGAGTCGGGAGTTGTTGTTTTAAGTTGTCGTTGGGAGTAATGGTTGTGAGTGGTCGTTATGAGTCATAACTAAACATTGAACAATTGTTAATGCAACAAAAGAAAAGCATAATATACAATAACACAAGTGATACAAATTTAACTTCACTAATCACTTAGGTTTACAATTCTGAAAGTGAATACATCTGTGTTGACATAAAAGGAATTCCTAGAACTGCCTGTCTAGGTAATCGTTTCTGAGAATCAAGCTGATCTTTCATAGTTTGAGACTCCTCCTCTACTCGTGTCAGTCAATCTTCTATAATGTATATGTGTGTCTCCATCCTCTCTTGTTGAGTCTCTATCCTTTCTTGTGTGGAAGTTATCGTTGACAACTGAGAAACCACACCTGATGCCTCGAAATTTGAATTTGATGGACCTCTCACCTCCAACTGTCGAGTTGGAATAGTTTCCTCCTCATCTTCTTGAATCTCCTAATCCTGAGTCTCATCCTGAACTTGAACCTCATCCTAGTGCTCATTCTCATCCTCGCATCCTCGTCCTTATCGTTACATACCCTCATCAATCATCATTTTCATCCCGAGCCTAAATCTAATCGAAGTTTTGACTGCGCCTTCTTATCCTCGTATAATCTCTGCTTGTGTGTTCTGTGACGTGGAAGACCTTTGAAACCCTAGAATCTTTTGGGAAGCCTAGAAAACTTTTCTTCATGTTCGTTATTCATAGCCTTTGTTCTTATCTTCGTTCGATTTGTCAACTGTACATCTCTCGCATTCTTATCATCTGCTTTGTTTTGAATTCCTCTTTGCCATTTAAGAAGTCAGCCAAGAGTCTAGTTTGTTGTACCTATTAGATCTATTTTCGTTGTACTTTCCATCCCCTTGTAAAGATTCGGAAATCCCAACTAATCCTAACCTTGCTACTGTGACAAATGCATACATACCATATGCATTGTTCGATTTATTTCTCTCGCCGTATAAGTTACCTAGTTTCGTTTGGTAGAAGTTTACCCCGAAGCTTACCTATTCTTTCTTCGATTTTTCTAGTGCCTTCTATCTCCCTTTGATAGGAGGGTAATTTTAAATCATTCCCATGACTGATCCTTCTATCCTTGTTGTTCTAAAGTGGATCTCCGTATACTCTATAACCTTGTAAATTCTCCACATGAAGATTTCGAAGAGAAATCAAGTGTGATCTTCATGAATTGTTATTTCCTTCTAATTGTTTCAAGACTTCAAAATTTTCATCTCCTTTTATTCAATCAAGGATTAATAATCTCTCTTGTATTGTATTGATCTACTCTTACTATGTTTTATTCTTTGTGGTTGAGGCTATGAAGAAGATGCCGCATCCTTGCAACCATCTCTTCTACAACCTCCTTTCATTCTTATGGTTTTATGATCTTCATATTGATCTTCGCCATGATCCTTGTGAAATCTTCATGAAGCCATGATTATACTTTCGATTTGATTTCAAAGCATGTTAGATTTTCTCTATTGTTTTTCTTCAAAAAAAAAAAAAATGTTATTTGTTTTCCGTTGTTTTTGGGGGAAGAAAGTCAAGATAAAAGCAATGTATCTCCATTCCTTTGAAAGCCAAGTACTCCCCGAATTTCGAGGACGAAATTATTTTAAGGGGGGGAGAATGTGACACCCAGCCCAAATCTAGCCCGAAGACCCGATCTGTTTTGGGTGAAGTCGGGTTTTGTTTAATGTTGACTTCGAAGTTTGACCGTGATTTCCGTTTTACTATCTTTGAAAATCTTAGGAAGATGTCTTTGTGGGCCATCTCAGTAGAAGATATGGTGTTTGACCCAAAACCCATGGATATTGATGATGGTGTTTCCTTATGGAAACCTTATTTGATTTGGTGTTGAACTATTTATTTGTGAAGAAGAACTTGATTGATGGACCTAAAGCTTAGTTGGACCTGGTTTGAAGACATCCCTCCATACTAGGTAAGTAGTACGATGTATTGAAAGAAGCCCATCCAAAAATATTGAAGTTAGGCCCATTAAATCCCTATTTTTGAACAAGCTGTCCAAGCAATGGCATTTTGGTAAATATCTGTGTTGAAGGTTTTCAAAAGCTTTATTTCCTTTAATTTCGTGGTAAGCTATTCCCACCATGTTTCTAAACCTCTAGATAGTGTGGGATCGACCTTTGAACTTCCTCTTTGGCAACCAATCAACCAACGGGGGTCGGTTTGGTCGGTTTGGTGAAACCCTAGTAACTCTTGAACTCTTTGTGCTATTTAAAAGGGGGAACTCCATGTGTTTCACTCTCAATCTGTTTCTAAGCCTTGGGAGAACGTGGGAAGATCCCTAGATCCTCTCCTTCGAAGCCAAGAAAGATCCTCAAGCATCTGTTCAGATTTCTTCAGCGGTTTGTCTTCTAAAAGGTTGGTATTCAATTTGCTTCTTCTTTAATTCATTCCTTCTTCTCTACTTCGATTTTCTCGATCAATTGAAGGGTATTACACTACTGTAATGACCTCTTCTTTAATTCTTTTAGCCCTAGAGTGAATCCCCCAATTCACTCTATGATCTTGAAGCCATATGGCGATGATCCTTGAATTTGATTCCACCAAAGCTCTTAATGATACTTTCCCTAATTTCCTACCTATCTTTATTATTGTGGGGAAGGTCTCATATTATTACCATGACCTTCCCTTGTGTCCTCATGATTGAGGAGTTGATCCTTCCTTGGAACAATTGGCAACCCTTTTATTTTCTATTAATTCATTGGACCCTCCCCAAAACCTTTCTTGATTGTAAATTCCTTGCCCTAAGGGTGAATCTTTATTCTCCTTAGTCTTTTCGTGGGATACACGGATTCTTGTTAGTAAATCCCTAATTGTATGATTTGAATTTGTTTCCCTTCACTTTAATTGAGAACCTTATTTTCTCTCATTAGTAGACCCTTCCTAATTCCATTCTTTATTTTGAAATACTAATGAGATGTTCCTTTATCTATCTTGGGTTGTTTTTGTGAGAATTAATTATGGGTAACTCTCATGAGAGGTAACCAACTCTTATGAGAGGTAACCATATATGAAACCCTATTGTTCTTTTATCTGTTGGAAACTCCCCAACACCTTTTTCAGATTGTGCATTCGTTGTTTCTCTTTCCCTTGGGTGATATTTGTGTTAACCTAAACTTGATCACTATATTTTATTCATGATCCATGTTTAACCTAATTAGGATTTCTAATTATTCTTTCTTCGTTCTTGTTCTTGTTTGAGATCGGAAGAAGATGATGCATTCTTGCAACCATCTATTCCATGATCTCATTCTATTCTTTGAGATCTATGATCATCATCATGATCTTAACCCTAGCCAAATAAATTCCTTGAAACCCTAACCCTTGAATGATCTTTCTGAAACCTCTTGTAACCTTCCATGTGAGGGAAACCTCATGGGTAATGTTTCGTTAACATAAACTAGATTTCCTATGATTTCTTGCTATTTTCTTGATAACAATCATTCCCTCTCTTTCCGTGATCATAACCTTTTCATGAGCCATATGTTATGATGAAACCCTAACCTCTTTGTTACAAACCTATTATGATTGATTTTTCGGACTATGATCTCCCCCATGTCTTCATTTGGGTTTGGTTGTACTTGGTCTTCAACCCCATGAGCAAAGCACCCTTGTATGACAAATTTCATGGGGGCGGTTACTAGTGGCGGTCGCTTAACCTAAGCGACCGCCCAAGCGACCGCCCGGTCTGCTTTCGGGGATTTTGCCCTATTTTGCCCCCAGACTTCTATAAAAGGCAAACTCCGTCTCTTTAACAATTACTTTATTCGTTATTTCTTATTTGGGAGTTAAGACGGCTGCGGGGAAGATCCGAAAGAGTCTCTGGAGTACTGACAGTGGTTTGGAGGATCGCCTCTCTTCTTCTCGGCTTTCGTGTGAGGTATTGAACTAACCCTTCGTTCTCTACTCTTTTATCTCCGTTAGTTTGGTTTTACCCTTTTTCCTCGCCACCGTGATTACCCCTTGGTTATTCTTTACCCTCTTTTTTATCTCGCGTGAGATGGAATAACCATAAACGGAACCCTGCTTCTGTGAGATGGAAAATTCAATAAAGGAGAGGGTTAGGGATAATCCACTGATGATAGGGGATTGTTTTCTCTTACCCTCTTGGCTTAGGGAGTGCTTAATTCGAGACTTAGGATGAGATTACTCGAAAACCGGATTGAAATCGAGTAATCAGAAGCCTGAGTTTCGGATTGAAGCTCATCATGTTTGGGCGGTCACTAGTGGCGGTCGCTTAACCTAAGCGACCGGCACAAGCGACCGGTGGTAAACAAGTGACCAAATAGATTTCGGTTTTGATTCAATTTGGTTTATGTGACTTATACATTCTTGTAACCCTATGCCTAGGTGTTCTCTGCTTCAAATAAAAGTCTTATAATAGTTTTTGGATTGCAAGTTAGAGGACTTCTACTAAATTACAGTAAGGACATGCATTCTTATTTATATGCAATTACATATACATGATGATTCTGTTGTTCTATTTACTATTCTTTGATCATGTAACTTGTCAGAATTGTATAAAGCATGTGAATCTTATTGTACACTTGCTGTTTGTGGTGTTCTTTGATGTACTTCATCTTTTATGATATTGCACAACTGCTCATGATATGATAAAGAGTGATGTAGTGTGATTGTGATGGAAGGGGTATTCCATTGGGATATCTTGGCTTGGGATATCGAAGGGTCAGGAATGGGACACATGCCCGCTGATGTCTCCAAAGACTATCATGATTACTTGATGACATACTTAGGGAGTCTAGAATTGCATGGCTAGGTACCCCACATGCTATTACCCTTTCGGCAGGGGAATTGAAGCCGGGTGACCCGTGACAATGGTGACGTGACTATGTTTCATCCAACAGCGGTAACCAGTCCGTGCGGAGACTCGGTGGTCCACCGTTGGTCATGTAATGGTAGGGTTGCATATGTTAGGGTTGGGCTCATGGACGTCCAAGGAGCGGACCGGGTGTCGCGAGGAGTCATGAGAGCATCCGCCCCAATAATATGTGGATGACCATAGGGTTAAGGAGTGGAGTCCAACAGAGGTATCCAGTCCGTGAGGATTCACACTCCTAGGTTGCGAAGGATACTGAACCGAGTTGGTTGGTGCCATAGGGGAAGTATCTGGACTTCATATAGTATGTTACCATTATGACCTTGCATTGGATTAGAAACCCCGACATGCGCCAGTACTCATTGCCAATGGTCGTGGTGAGAGAGTGTTGACTTAACCCCCACCATGGTTTGAGAGCCAGGTGTGGACTTACCCCTTTGCCCAGGATCCCTACAGAGGTAACCAGTCCTTGCCGGATCAGAGTGATGAGACTTACCCAAAGGAGGGCTGGTGTATATCTTAAAGCATGTCAGCTTATAGAGACTTGCATAGTTAGATCTTAGTAGCATTCATATTTCTGCATATCATCCATATCATTTCATATGTGCATTCGTGGATTGTGTTGACATATATATGAGAATTGCTTGTTCCTTACCGAGTTCGTTGGAACTCATTCCTTTCATTGTATGTATTATATAAACGTACGGATGGTTGCACAACGTCGGAAGTTGGAGATGATTCGTATGAAAGAGCCTTCTCGCTTGAAGCCGATGTGGCACAGATAGGATACATGGACTTGCAGAGCATGAAGCCTCATGAAGATGAAGATTATTTAGTTATTCTTTTTGCTTCCGCTGAACTCGATATTACATTTGATTCTTGATTCTTTCCTTTGATTATTTCTTGGATATTCATCGGAGTATTTGGACTCCTGTAACCTGTTTATTAATTATTGCACTATTCTTGCTCTTGATTATCTGTATTTGTATTTATTATTATTGATAGACTAAAACCATGGATCCCGTGACGGTTCACCCCCCGCGTGGCCGGGCGGGTACCCCCCCCCCGCCGGCGGGGGGGGCCCCCCCCTCTTAGAAAGTCCAGTGAGACTCTAGAGAGGAATTTTCAATGGCGTTACACTCGGGACCTCGCTCGGGTAGCCACTGAGTTTTCCCCACCTCTTATGAAAGTCAAGTGAGACTCTCATGAGATGGAATTATTCAATGGCGTTACACTCGGGACCTCGCTCGGGTAGCCACTCGGGAGTTTTCCCCACCTCTTATGAAAGTCCAAGTGAGACTCTCATGAGATGGAATTATTCAATGGCGTTACACTCGGACCTCGCTCGGATAGCCACTGGAGTTTTCCCCACCTCTTATGAAAGTCCAAGTGAGACTCTCATGAGATGGAATTATTCAATGGCGTTACACTCGGGACCTCGCTCGGGTAGCCACTCGGGAGTTTTCCCCACCTCTTATGAAAGTCCAAATGCGACTCTCATGAGATGGAATTATTCAATGGCGTTACACTCGGGACCTCGCTCGGGTAGCCACTCGGGAGTGTTCCCCACCTCTTATGAAAGTCCAAGTGAGACTCTCATGAGATGGAATTATTCAAAGGCGTTACACTCGGGACCTCGCTCGGGTAGCCATTCGGGAGTTTTCCCACCTCTTATGAAAGTCCAAGTGAGACTCTCATGAGATGGAATTATTCAATGGCGTTACACTCGGGACCTCGCTCGGGTAGCCACTTGGGAGTATTTCCCCACCTCTTGCGAAAGTCCAAGTGAGACTCTCATGAGATGGAATTTTTTCCGTGCGATACATTTCTCTCCAAGACCTTCATTCGGGACCATATTTGGGACCATCTGGAATAAAGGCTCGGGAGAAATCAAAACATCATCAACCCTAAGGCATTACGCTAGGGGAGTGACTCGGGAATACACTCGGGACCAGTCAACAAAGAAGCTTAATGCCTCAGTTTGAAGAAAACAACTACAAGTTACTATTCAAAACATTTGGCCACAAGGACCAATATTACAGAAAGCGCAAAGTTGCGCAAATTCAACAATTGTTTACAAAAATTCCAAAAAACAAGAGCAAAAGTTCAAGTATTCAAAGTTTCTCAGAAGCAGAAGCAAGAAAAAGTTAAGTCTCTTAGTTCTCAGAAGGATTCTCTCCTTCGGGAAGCTCTTCGTCCGGACGATCTTTCTTGAGACTCTCTCTAGAGCCCACTTCTTCATCTTCATCAATATAGAGAAGAGGATCAGGAGGGCTAAATGGTTCTCTGCACTCAATACCTTCGGGTACATCTCTTTCAAGAGTCTCGTAGACTCTACCGTCTAGCATCCCGACGAATTCCTTCGGGTTAGGAATATCTACCCGTCGGAGAACTTCAGTAAAAGCGTCATTAAGCCCAAGGCGGTAGGTCGAAGCAGAGAGAGCAAACTGAAGTTTCTCGAACTGAGAAGTCCCAAGGTAAGAAGCGATGATTTCTTTCCGGACGACGTCGGGAACATCCTCGGCACTAATAGGAAGTTTTCCTGCCCGAACTTCAGAGCGAAGCTCAAGGGTAGTAGACTCCATCTCAGCTTTCTCGCGCGTCAGCCTTTCCTTATCTTTAAGGGCCTCATCCAAGTCTTTCTTCGTTTGAGAAAGTTCTTCTTTAAGGACTGACTTGCTCTTGGATATCTCCTTCAGCTTCAAACTCCTTTCTGCGTCTCGCCTCTTCAATGGCTCAACAGTCTTGAGAGACTCAGAAAGCTCCATGACGGTTCGTTCCCGATCCTTTTCAACATCCCTAAGCTGATTAGCCAAGTGCTCAGAATGGATCATGCACTCTCCCATAAAGTGTGTCCCTCCAGAGAAGTACCTGAAGAAAATATGGAATATCATGTTACAGAAGTCACTTGAAGAAACATGAAAGTTAAGGATAGAGAATTACCTATAGGCATTGGCATAAAACTTGTCATCCGGGAGATTCTTTAAATATTGGCGATCAGAAGGAATCATCCCTTCGAGAAGCCAAGTCCTGGCTACGTTGGAATCCCCCAGCACAGTATCGCTCGAGGTCAAGTCCCACTCGGGAACGAACACGGGGGACTTCTGGGAATCCCTCCCGGCAGCATCCTCGCTGTCCCGAGGCCTCTTGGAAGGCCTGCACGAGCGTCTTGATGGGGACGCCTGAGGGACGCCTATCTCGGGAGGACCTCCTCCAACTGAGGCGCTCTTCCTGGCAGTCTTCTTGCCCAAAGGCCTGGACGAGTCAGGGGCGCTCGGGACTTGGACGACGGGACCAGTCTCTGTGGCTCTGCCTTTCTTCACCGGCTTACGAGCAAAAGCCTCTTTGGAGTTCCCACGAGTAAGGGCTCGAAGAGCGTCAATGTCCAATTTGCTAGCCACTGCGACAACAAACGAAGAAAGTCAGAAAGTGCGAAGATAAGAAAAATATACAAAATTGAAGAATATCAATGAAGAAGGGGCTCACCCGGAGAAAAGCCCCACAACTGAAGAGCAGACGGATACTCAGATAGATATCCGTGAACTGCGGCTGAATCTCTGACAACTTGGATGATCTTTTCTAAAGCCGCTTCTTCAGCGGCAGATAACTCAATGAGATTATTGAGTTCTTTAAGATCAGACTTAGATTTCTTCACAAAAGTAGTTGGGAATGGCGGCGGAACTGGGGGCTGGCAGAAGAAAAAGTGATGTCTCCACCCCTTGGTGCAAGTAGGCATAGACCCCGGCAAAATGATGTTGCCCGACCAATCCACAGCATCGGTTGCCCGATGAAGAAGAGAGAGCCAACCCCCTTTTGATTGACTCTTAACTTCAAAGAAACGCTGAAGAAGGGGGAATGTTGGTTTGACTCCAACATTATGACAGAAACCAGCAAAGCAGGAAACATTTCTCCAACTATTTGGAATAAGGTTGGAGGGAGAAATTCCATAATGAACTAGAAGGTCTTCAATAATTTTCTGAACTGGAAGACGAAGACCTCCTAAGAAAGCATCATAATAAAGGGAGAAGGCCCCGTTCGGGGGCTCTCCAACCCGACTAGAGGAAGACGGGAGCTGGAAGAGATAATTCTTTGGAATTTCGCAGAAATCCCTTAGACATTGGAGATGATTTGGGTTGAGATCTCCGGGATAGAATTCGGGACCCGAAGACTTGAGATCATAGTCAATGTGAGAGGGCGTCTTGGGTTTGTTCCTTTCTTCGAGAGCTGCCTCTTCGGAAAGCAACTCAGAAAGAATAAAAGGTGGCCAGCGATTGCGGCAATCCTGAGGACGAGAAAGGGGTGGGTGAGGCTAATAATGTCTCTGACTCACTCGGAATTTACCAGGAGATTGATTAATACTATCAACCTCCTGCTCATCCGAAGAATCCACAGAAAGACCAAGGTTGACTAAGTCCGTTCCTAAATCGGAGCATAGAGGTTCTTGGTCAAGAGGGTCGTCCCCGGCTAAGTCGCGTTGCTCTCACAATACGAGAGTCGAAGAACTCGAGAAAGCATCTTCACCGGAATAATGCATGGCTGGGTTCGGGAAGACATCTCGGGACTGGAGATTGCGGGAGTCGGGACCTCCAGTCGGGAGGGGGCTCGGGCTATTTCCTTGCCTTTTCTTAAATTATCCATAATACGGAAATGACAAAGGAAAGAAATGAAGAAAAGTTAGAGAAAACTTACTGGTTTGAAGATTGGAATAGCGAGTTGGAGAAAGCAAGCAACGCAATCGGGGGACTTCGGAGGAGTTTGCAAGCAAAAAATTGAAAATGAGGATTGAACCTCTATTTATAGTGAGGAGGAGGAAGATGAAGAGACACATCCAACGGCTGTGAATCAAGCAAAGTGACGGTTGAGATCTGGCATATGAAAGGTCGCGATCCAACGACCAACAATGAACAGACACAACGGTCGAGATTAAGGGACTCAAGATCTCAATCAAACGGCCCTTGATCAAATAAATCAACGGCTGAGATAACACGACCATTCGCATATCAGAAGCAGCAATAAATGTGCATTAGTACGACGGTTGGGAATAACGAAGGCCTTGGAGAAATAATGGCTCTCATTCAAGACGACGTCTTAAAGTTTCTCCAAGAAGAAAGGAAATTTTCTAAGAAGCCTGGGAGTAACATTCCATACGTTCGAGAAGTCAATCGCACGGAATGGGGGGCTCTGTTGTGGAGAACTAAGGTCCCGAGTCCCCCCCCCCCTCGAGAGAGATGCACCTCCCTCGGGCTGGTGCATCTCTTCCCTCATAAAGGGTCCCGAGTGCCTCACTCGGGACAGATGCACCCCATTGGGTTGTCTGATTTCTTCCTTGAAGAAGGTCCCGAGGGCCTCATTCGGGAGAGACACCTCCCATGTGGGATGGCTCACCTCATCCCCCGAAGAAGGTCCCGAGGGCCTCATTCGGGAGAGACACCTCCCTCTTGGGCGGGTTCATTTATTCGTTGGAGAAGTGCCACACTTGGGAAAAATATATATCTATATCCAACTCTAGCATTTCTCAGAAGACTCTCTTGACTAAGTCAAGAAGAGTTAGTTACGCATAAACACTCAGCATATCTATTCCGAGAATTGGGGAGGTGAGTCAGCATAACGGCATTATCAGGTGCGACAAAGAAGGAGCCGTTATTCCACTACTCCACTCACTCCTCAACTATCGATCCGGAACTTAAGGAATCGCCGCCTCCAGGTAACTTCTATATAAACCTACCTCCTACATGGAGAAAGGTAACGAGAACTTTCATCTGAGTACTTACTCATTACGTTCTTGAGAACTCTCTCAAGAACCATTATTGTTGCCTAGGCTGACTTGAGCATCGGAGGCGGTTCCCCGGCCAAAACTAGGCCGGACCGTTCTTGCTTTCTTTGTGTGTGCAGGCATCCCCATTATTCTAACTTGGTTGGAGAGCTCTTAAGGTGGTCATCCCAATATCCGGCTCTCGAAGAAGTTCTAGACGCAATAGTGGGAATCAAAATAATGGGGATGTATAAGTAAATATGATTTTTTTAAAACCAATTTCTTTTAGATTAGCCCTGAATTCGACTCCTGGACCGGTGATTCACTATTTTCAAAAAACCTCACACTACTATCACACCCACAAAGTATTAGGATTCACTATTTTCAGAAAACCTCACACATTCTGACACCCACATAGTATTAACCTTTGCTTTTATGTCTAAGAGACTATTTATAGGGAAACCTAAAACCATAATCCCAATGTAATTATAAGTTTATTCCATTACTAGTAATTGACTCAAACCTTGTTTCAATTATAAATACAATCAAAATCATAATTACATGGACCCACAGAGACAGAATACAAGACACCCAAACCCAACAATTCCAACCCGAAAAAATCCCTTCAGTGAATGGCATGAATCCAAACCGAAAACCTCTAAGGAATGGTCACACTCTCAACATGCGTTTCCCCAATTTCCAATTTCCCCAACATGCGTTTCATCTTCTTTCCCTATTTCCCTTCTTCGTATCACTCTACTTCTCGAATCTTCTCTTGGAAACTAAAGAAAGCGTAAGGTCTTCCAGGATATACAGAGAACACAAAAGTGTAGGATTGGGAAATTGACAGAAACTTAATAGCTGGCAAGGGTAGGGCCCGGTGGTGCTGGATGGATCTCTTCTTATTCTCTCTTAATTATTAACTTCGCCTAATTAGCAGATGGTAAACCGTACACAATTACCAGAACAAGTGCAAGTGATGAGAGTGTTTTCTTTCTTTTGTCCACAGAAACAAATCCAGGAAATTAAGGAGCGATCAACAAACCCAAGGTGGTTGGTTACTGGAAGAAAAGAATTAAGTTAAAAAATGGATTACGGTGAACATGAAGAAGAGATAAGACAAGCACAATGGTTATGTTATTGGTTGTTGTAAAGTTTCATATGCTTTAGGTGTGTAGGCACTTCCATGTATATGGTATATGGTATAGGATGTTGGGTGAAATTTGAATCTTTTGACCATCTTGTAGTAGAAAGTGACTCTAGAGAGCTTGTTCCTGAATTGAGCTGCGCATGTTATTTTATGTAGTAGGAAAGGAACACACTTGAGACTATCCGGCGAGGTTATTTCAGAAGTGTACTTCTTGGAGTATGTTACCAAAATTGAAATGGGCTCGACTGAAGGATGGTTAATTGACGTCTATAGCTGCAGGCAATTTGAAACCAAAAGGAAACCAGACTAGATTTCCAATGCTGAAGTGATCCAGCAGCTCTGGATGAGATGACTGAAGACGATGAACCAGATGCTATTGCAGCCTGTGCTGCCATCGTGAATGTCGCTAGCTGCTGATCCCAGTGCAGATTTCTTTGTTTCTTTCTTTTTTTCTGAGTTCTCTTCTTCGAGGCAGGTTCCACGAACCTGAAAAAGCAATGATTTGTTTTGGTTGGAAGTTTCAATTGGATCTTTGAAGATGACAAATGCTCTTCCACCTCTCAGCTTGTTTTCTCAGTTCGTCAATTTGCTATCTTCGAACCTATTCAAGATCAGCTCCCAAGTAAGCCTTAAGCCTTTTGCGTACCACATGTTGGTTGAAAGTCACCGCTGAACCTGCAACAAACATGTTCTTTGATTAATCTGTCCTTGTGATAGCTCCCCGGCTTCTTGCCATGTCTATCATCTGACACTTTGCCGTGTTTTTGTCCAGCATTCTACCATGTTTTTTGTGAAGTTTTTGAAAATTTTCAAAGCATTCCCCTGTTGAAATCAATCACCTTTACGGGTCAAAATGATGATATTAACATGGAATTGTCATGACAAAAACCTAATATTACGTTCTTGATTGAAACAGAATGCTCAGTAGTTAAGGTGGAATCAGTTAGAAGTAAATTGGGAATTCATAAAGCTTTTGCAGTGGATTCGAGGGGTCATTTAGGTGGCATTTGTTTGATTTGGAACCAAAGAATTGAAATCAATATTCTAACTCAAAGTGGAGAGAAATTTCTATTCATAAGGAAATATGGGGATCCAATAAGACATCAGAGACACTTAGCATGGGATAAAATTAGGGCATTGGGGTCTCAGAGACAGTAGCAATGGGTATGTGCAGGTGACTTTAATTCTATCCTCTCATGGCGGGAAATGAAGGGGGAATAGAATGGGAGAAAGAAATGTCAAGAAGTTTAGGGAACTTATAGATGATTGCTCTTTGATGGATTAATTTGGGGGCGAAAGGACCTGTTTTCACCAGGAGAAGTAATAGAAGGGGTCGTGGCTTGATAAGAAGTAGGCTGGATCGAGCTTTTGCTAACTCAGAATGGCGTGTAAATCATGAGAATGCTACTGTGGTAGTTAGATCAACTGTCGGGTTAGATCATTTGTCTCTGATCATTGACTCCGTGGGTGCTGCAAAGGAGGGAAAAGGCCTTTCCGATTAAAAAAATGTAGCTTCGACATCCAACATGCAAGAATAAAGTCCATGAAGCATGGGAGAGACAAATCCAAGATGAACCAGCAAAGCTTGTGGAAATCAAATAGGAAAATAGTCAGGAGATTTTGAGAAAGTCGATCACAAAAACCTTTGGAAGAGTTCAAAATAATATTGCAAATATAATATCTGAATTGGACTTCCTTTATAGCATAACGCCCTCAGATTGGGTAGAAAGAAGAAGAGAAGCAATTGCTATTGATCTTGATGAATAGTTGGCCAAAGAGGAAATAATGTGGTAGTAGAAGTCGCATGCATCATGGTTCCAAATAGGTGATATGAATTCCAGTTTCTTCCACTCAATAATACTCCAAAGAAGAAGCTATAACATAATATTCAAATTATGCAAAGAGGAGGGGGTGGACAAACTCTAAGGAGGAAATCAAAGATGAAGTGCTTAATCACTACAAACAAGCTTTCTCTTCGGAAGAAGTTAATGAACAAGCACTAGACAAGTATTGTAGTGTATCCATCCTATGATTTTGGCAGAAACAAATGAGGAATTGATGAAAACACCTGAGCCACTTGAGTTAAAGCAAACACTATTTTAGATGAAGCCTTCAAAGTCCCCGGGCCCTGATAGATTCCCTCCGAGATTTTTTCAAAGGTTTTGGAACCTCATTGAAGCTGATCTTTGTAAGTTTGTTAGAGATGTTTTCAGCTCTAGAAAAGTGAGTTCTACAATAAATGAGACTTATGTTTGTCTAATCCTAAAGATAAAAAATCTAGAAAAAGTTGAACACTTTTGGCCAATCAGTTTATGTGGAATGTGGCCTTCAAAGTGATCACAAAAATAATAGCTGAGAGACTTAAGAAATTCCTGGAGCCCTCAATCTCACCATCACAATCAGCATTCGTCCCTTCAAGATCCATCTCTGATAATGTGTTATTAGCTCATGAAGCCTTCCACTTCCTAAAAAGAAAAAAAGAAGGGTACAACGTTTCATTGGCTTGAAGCTTGATATGCGCAAAGTATATGATTGCCTGGAATGGAGATTTATAGAGATGGTGCTTTCTTGGATGGGAATTTTCGAAGAGTGGGAAGAATTGACCATGGAATGTATTTCAACTGCATCATACCAAGCCATCAAGGGGACCCTATCTCCCATTTCATTTTCATTCTTTGCACCCAAGCTCTATTTGCTACTATTCGGGAGGCTAAGCGTGCTAGTAAGATTGAGGGGATGAGAATTAGAAATAAAGGTATGGCCCTAACTCATATGTTATTTGTAGATGATTGCCTTATGTTCTCCAAGTTGAAACTTGATGCGATATTCAATCTGAAAGAATGTTTGGAAAAATACTATGCTGCGAGTGGCCAGCTAGTGAATTTATCAAAATCATCATTGATGTTTAGTGCCAATACCCCTCCCAGCTTCAAAAGGTGGTTCTCTTGTGTGCTAAAGATAAAGTATAGTTCTCCCCCCTCAAAATATTTGGGACTTCCCATAATCACTGGGAGAGATAAAGCACATATTTTTAGGATATTCAAGGTAGACTCTCCAACAAGATACAAGGATGGAAGGGTAAACTTTTTAGCCAAGTTGGCAAGGAAGTGTTGTTAAAGTTAGTAGCATTTGCTCTACCAAACTATGTTTGGTCACGCTTTCTATTATGCTCTTCATTTCACAAGAAAGCAAGACAAAAGGCTGCCAACTTTTTTTGGTGAGACAAGGAAGGAAAGAATAAACTCCATTGGGCGAGTTGGGAGAGACTTAGCAAATCAAAGGAAAAAGGGGGTTTGGGCTTCAGAAACCCACAAAATTACAAAACATGGCTTTATTGATGAAGTTGGCATGGAAACTTCTTTAAATCAGGAATCATACTGGTCCCAGTTGATGAAAAGGATCTACTATCAAAATTTAGGTTTCTTATCGGCGAGGTTGGGTGGAAACCTTTCATGGGCGTGGAGAGGGATTATTCAAGCAAGAAACATGCTCTTAAAAGGTCTCAGGTGGAGGGTGGGAGATGGGGTCAACATTAAGGTGTGGGAAGACCCATGGATACCAGCGGAAGGTGTCACACCCCACTCGTCGGTCTCGGTTATCCACCCGACAACCCGTGGGAGTGAACCGTCACAGGATCCACGGTCTTACCCATCAATAATAATAAACACAAGTATAGACAATCAAGAGCAAGAATAAGTGCAATAATTAATAAAAAGGTTACAAGAGTCCAAATACTCCAATAAATATCCAAGAAAGAATTAAAGGAAAGAATCAAGAATCAAGATTCAAATATAATATCGAGTTCAACGGAAGCAAAATAAATAAAATAAATAATCTTCTTTCCGGTTTTCTTTTCTAAATCTAAAAACTGGTTTTCTAAATTAGCAAGTAAAGGAGGTCCTCCAATCTTTCTCCATATAAAGGCAAACTGCCTAGTAACCTGTCTCCTCCACCCATCAATGGGTGCTAAAAGTGCACACAAGCATCTTCAGGAGGCTTCATGCTCCGCAAGATCATGTACCACTTTCTGTGTCACATCATCTTTATACGAGAAGGCTCTTTCATACGGATCATCTCCAACTTCCGATGTTGTGCAACCATTTGTACAACTCATATAATATATACAATGAAAGGAATGAGTTCCAATGAACTCAGTAAGGAACATGCAATTCTCATATATATGTCAATACAATCCACGAATGCATACATGAAATGTTATGGATGATATGCAGAAATATGAATGCTACTAAGATCTAACTATGTAAGTATCTAACAGTTGACATGCTTTAAGATATACACCAGCCCTCCTCTGGGTAGGTCTAGTCACTCTGATTCGGCAAGGACTGGTTACCTCTGTAGGGATCTTGGGCAAAGGGGTAAGTCCACACCTGGCTCTTAAACCATGGCATGGGGTTAAGTCAACACTCTCTCACCACGACCATTGGTAATGAGTACTGGCGCATGTCGGGGTTTCTAATCCAATGCAAGGTTATACTGGTAACATACTATATGGAGTCCAGATACTTCCCCTATGGCACCAACCAACTCGGTTCAGTATCCTTTGCAACCTAGGAGTGAGAACCCTCACGGACTGGCTACCGCTGTTGGACTCCACTCCTTAACCCTATGGTCATCCACATATTGTTGGGGCGGATGCTCTCATGACTCCTCACGACACCCGGTCCGTTCCTTGGACGTCCATAAGCCCAACCCTAAAATATGCAACCCTACCATTACATGACCAACAGTGGACCACTGAGTCTCCACACGGACTAGTTACCACTGTAGGATGAAACATAGTTACGTCACCATTGTCACGGGTCATCCAGCTTCAATTCCCCTGCTGAAAGGGTAATAGCATGTGGGGTACCTAGCCATGCAATTCTAGACTCTCCTAAGTATGTCATCCAGTAATCATGATAGTGCTAGAGGCATTAGTGAGCATGTGTCCCATACCACAACCCTCTGATATCTCCAGCCAAGATATCCCAATGGAATACCCCTTCCATCACAACTACACTACATCACTCTTTATCATATCATGAACAATTGTGCAATATCATATAAGATGAAGTATATCAAGGAACACCACAAACAACAAGTATACAATAAGATTCACATGCTTTATACAATTATAACAAGATACATGATCAAAGAATAGTAAATAGATCAGTTGAATCATCATGTATATGTAATTGCATATAAATAAGAATGCATGTCCTTACCTGTAATTTAGTAGAAGTCATTTAAATTGCAATCCAAACACAATTATAAAACTTTAAGTAGAAATAGAGGACACCTATATACAGGGTTACAAGAATGTATATGAGTCAAGAGTCAAAACAAATCCAAAATCAAACCTACACAGTCACTGGAAACCAACCGGTTGCTTGTGCCTGTCGCTTAGGTTAAGCGACCTCCACAAGCGACCACCCCTGTTTCAGATAGTTTCCAACTCCGAAAATCAGACTTTTGATCATCCGATTTCAATCTGTTTTGGGATGATCTTAGTTCGAATTTCAATCTTAAAAGCTCTAGAACAAAGGGGTGAAATGAAACCCTAAAATTAACAAAGATTTATTACCCAAATCATTCCCCTTGATGGGATCCATCCATTAAACAAATGCTGGGATTCATTTCTGGACAGGATCTCATCAAGAACATTGAAAAGAGAGATACAACTAATCAAATGGGTAACCACTAACAAAATGGGGATGGGTTCATATCAATTAGAGGTTAAAAAGAAGAGAATAGCAGATGGAGATTCATTACCTTGATCAGAATCACCAAGAATAGAAAGGAAGAGATTCCATATCACTAACAACACTTCGCCCACCTTCTAGCACGTTTCCACTGCCGCCTAATCGCCCAAAATAGCAACCCCGAACATAATAATGCGTTAATAGGGCGAGGAATGTTATTTATAACGAACATGGGGCAAAATAGGACATTTTCCCGCAAGCAGAATCGGGCGGTCGCTTGGTTTAATCAACCGGCACTAGCAACCCCCCAAGTATATTTCTATACAAGGGTGCTTTGCTTAGGGGGTTGAAACCCAAACACAACCTAGCCCTAAACAACACATGGGGGAGGTCTTACCTTCATTCCAGACATCTCCAAACACCACTTGCCTTCTACTAGAGATCCAACTTGCAATATCCAGCCCTATTCTAACCCTAACCCTAACCCGAATTCATTGTTGTATTCAGGTCCGAAGACCCGAAGCGGTGGTAGAAGAGACCTATGGACCATTATGATTGATGATCATGATTCGGAGACTGAGCCTATGGACATTGATGATGATACCCCTTGCTTAAATGCATTATCAGTGTTTAAGGAAAGTCTGCGCATCGGAGAAGATTTATCTCGTTGATGTACCTAATGACCTCATGTGGACAATCCGAAGGTATTCCACGAAACTAGACTTCTTGATTGAATTGTGGAAGAAAACCTCACTCAAATTGACCTTGTCTAGCCTTTCAAATCCCTACTTGAAGTTGTTGAACTAAACCTGTTTTTCTGCTGAGAAACATTTTGGTCGATCCTTTTGGTCGATACCATCGACCAAAACCATCGACCAAAGTTTCCCAGTCTGCCAAGTTAAAGATTCCATGGAATATTCCTATTCTATTTATTATGACCTCGAGCCTTGAGCCTTGTGCAATCATTTTCTCACCTGAAATCGTGGGGAGAGCTTCCCAAGGCACCTCCTTGGCTTATGTGAAGGGCACCTCATCAAAAACTCATTGTTTACTATTGATTCTTGTCTACTTCCTCCACACTAAGGTATGAATCACCATTCCACTCTCTATCCTATCATTTTCTACTCTTTTCTTTTCCTTTCTTGCTGGTGAGACATTGGAAATGATGCTGCAACCTTGCAACCACCACTCCAAGTGTTTACACATGATTAATCTATGAGTTTCTTAGCCATCCATTGATGCTATGCCTCCACCTCATGCCTAGCTTATGTATTCCTCTATTCTTCTATTAACATCATGTCATTTTGTACCAAACTGAGTTGTAGGGCATGCTATGTTCATGTTTATCACTTCTATATGATTCCAATCGAAATCCTATTGGTTCCTCTAACTATTACATGCCATTCCTCATCAATGCAATCAATTCCAACTCATGCCATGATGTTTATCACTCGAACTTGTTAGCTCAAATTGGGGCTTTTTGTTTGGACCATTGGATTGGGTAATTTTCTTGACTTATAGTGTCCTACTACTGTTGTTAAGTGTTCCTCCAAGTTTCAGATTGATCCAAACACCGGAAAACCAATTTAGGATGAAAACACCCAAAATCCATCATTCTGTCCCGAAGGAAATTTTGGTCGATCCTTTTGGTCGATACCATCGACCAAAACCATCGACCAAAGTTGTTGCTGACAGCAACCTTGACCAGTTTTGATCCAATTGATATCCAATCTTCCTAATTTCTTCTCTAACTTATTATTGATGTTTGTTTAGGGCCTTAACAATTATTTTGGACTATTTCTTGGTACTCTCAATTCATCATCAATTCAACCCAAGGTAAGGATGGTTATCTCCATAAACATATAGATCACCAACTTATGATTTATGTTCTTGTTTATGAATGGAACCTTTTGATTACTTTTAAATCTTTATAAGACTGTTATATGTGTTAGAACAGTAGTATTGACATCTTTATACTCTTGTCATGTTACATTACTATTCTTGTTTACTCATGTCTATGATGATTCATTTCAATATCATGTTTTAACTTTTATGATAAGATGTATTGGATGCATGAAAAAAAAAAAAAAAAAAAAAAAGAATACATATGAACTTGGGGTGGGGGGGTGTCTTTTCCACACTTCAAAAAACCCCCCATTCAAAAACACCAACCCCGAATACCAGGACCGAGAACCCGAAGGTCTAGTCGGGTGAACTTGTGGAGTATCCGGATTGAAGCCCATGATCCATATCCGGGACCCATGGATCTGGATCCTATGTCTGGCTGCCTTGGCTGGTGTGGGAAATTGGAAGTCAAGTGTGGTTCGGGTGTCCGGAATGAAGGTAAGATCTCCCCATCTCTTATTTAGGGCTAGGTTGACCTTGGGTATCAACCCCCTAGTAAAAGCACCCTTGTATGGCAAATTACATGGGGCGGTTACTAGTGGCGGTCGCTTAACCTAAGCGACCGGCCCAACGACCGCCGATCTGTTTTGGGGATTTTGCCCTATTTTGCCCCAGACTTCTATAAAAGGCAAACTCCGTCTCATTAACGATTATTTTATTCGTTATTTCTTATTTGGGAGTTAAGGCGGCTGCGGGGAAGATCCGAAAGAGTCTCTAGAATCGAAGTGGTTTGGAGGATCGGTTCTCTTCTTCTACGGCTTTCGGTGTGAGGTATTGAACTAACCCTTCGTTCTCTACTCTCTTATCTCCGTTAGTTTGGTTTTACCCTTTTTCCTCGTCATTGTGATTACCCCTTGGTTATTCTTTACCTTTTTTTTTTTTCTATGTGAGATGGAATAACCATAAACGGAACCACAGCACGTGAGATGGTAAATCCAATCAAGGAGAGGGTTAGGGATAATCCACGATGATAGGGGATTGTTTTCTCTTACCCTTTTGGCTTAGGGAGTGCTTAATTCGAGACTTAGGATGAGATTACTCGAAAACCGGATTGAAATCGAGTAATCGAAGCTCGAGTTTCGGATTGAAGCTCACTTGTTTTTGGGGCGGTCACTAGTGGCGGTCGCTTAACCTAAGCGACGGCACAAGCGACTTGGGTGGTAACTGATGACCAAATAGATTTCGGTTTTGATTCAATTTGGTTTATGTGACTTATATATTCTAACAACCCTGTGTTTAGGTGATTCTTGTTTAAAAAGAAAAGTCTACTAATAATTCTTGGATTCCATTTTACGGACGTTTCGGTATATGCAAGTAAGGACAGTCTATCTTATCTATTTATGTATACTTGAGCATGTTGATTTAGTAATTGTTATTCTTAATCTGTACCAATATATACTGCTTTGTAGTTTCATATATAATCTTTGTCATACTACTGCTGTTTACTTTGATTTCATGTGTACTTTATGGTTTGTGATTGTTATGAGATGGTGGTAGTTGGTATATGATTATGATAGTTGGGGTATTCCTTTTGGGATATCTTGGCTGATGTTATCGGGGGAGGTGTGGAATGGGACACAAGCTCTGTGATGCCTTCGAGTACTATCATGATTAATTGATGACATTGTTAGGATGAGTCTAGATTGCATGGCTAGGTACCCCACATGCTACTACCCTTTGGTAGGGGATTGAAACCAGTGACCCGTGATGAGTGATGTGACTTGGTGGTCCACTTTGGTCTGAATGGTGGGTTGCATATGTTAGGGTTGGGCTCTGGATGTCAAGGACCGACCTGTAGGAATCTGAGAGCATCCGCCCCAATGATATGTGGATGACCATAGGGTTATGGGTAGAGTCCAACGAGGTAGCCGTCCGTGAGGATTCTTACTCCTAGGTTGCGAAGGATCTGAACCAGTTGGTCGGTGCCATGGGGATGTATCTGACTTCATGTAGACATGTAACCATTATGACCTTGCATTGGATTAGAAACCCGGACATGCGCCGGTACTCATTACCAATGGTCGTGGTGAGAGGTGTGGACTTAACCCCTAACCATGGTTTGTGAGCGGTGTGGACTTTCCCTTTTTCCCTGGATCCCTCGGAGGTAACCGGTCCTTGCGGATCGAGTGATGAGACTTACCGAGGAGGGCTGGTGTTTATCTTAAAGCATGTCGGCTATTAGAGACTTGCATAGTTAGAAATCATAGCATCATTCATGTTTTGCATTCATTCATATTCTTGTTGTATCATGGTATTTTTGGATAATGGATGAGATATATGATTGTTTCTTATTGATTTCTTTAGAACTCATTCCTTTATTCTTTGTATGTTTTTAGCCTATACGAGAGGAAGGTTGTATCGAAGATGGGTTGGTTCCCTATGAAGGAACCATCCCGTTTGAAGAAGACTGCACCGCCGTGGGAGATGGAAATGCATGTGGGGAGTTTTGCATGGGTGCTTATCCCGGTTGATGTCTAAAAATTGGAGGACCCCTCACCTCATTAAACTGGAATCTAAGTTCATTAACTTAGAGAAACAAACTGGAAAGAAGCTGATTTAAACACTTTTATTCCGCTGCCCTCATTTTTGACTTATTCATTATTCTTTATTTTCTTTCCTTTGTTATTGGAGCATTTTGGGCTTCGTAATTCATTTAATTTAGTTATTGGATATTCTTGCTCATGATTATCCGTATTTGTCTTAAATATTGTTGATAGACTAAAACCTTGGATCTTGTGACGGATCGCACCCACGGGTTGTCGGGCGGGTGGCCGAGACCGCGGGTGGGGTGTGACAGTGGTATCGAGCCATGGTTTTACGAAGTCAATAATAATTAATACAAGTATTAGACGAGCAATCGAGTCATAGATCCAGTGACTCAAAAGAATTAGAGTGAGTAATAGAACACCTTTTGTTAGAAACAAACTGATAAAGTAAGTGGATCCTATTTTGAATAACTTACAATAAGTCAAGTGAAATATATTCTCACACGGTAATTATCAAGAAAATGCATAAGACACAATAATACAAGTGCAATAAACATAAGCTGTGTTTCATTAATAAGATAAAGCCTTACATAACTTGGAGCGTACTCTCGCTTTACAAAATGTTAGGGAATGAACATGTCTGAATAAAAACTACAATAAACATATCTAAACCCTAAGGTCGATCTTGAATCATAGTGAATCAAAACCTAGACCTATCTCTTGCTGTGGTGGTGGTGGTGGAGCTAGTCTCATCGGCGGGTATGTAAGGCACTCTGCTATCGGCCCCTCATCTCTACCCTTTGCTCGACTGGTCCATCCGGTGAGCGACCCCTAGCCCAAGGTGGTGCGACCTCAGTATCCGAGTCCCGGATGTGCCTCTTCTCGGCGAGGTGGTGGCGGTCCATTCCTCATCATCGGTCTCTACATCCATGTCCTCTGCTCGGTGGCATCTCCGGTGAGTTTGGTCCGCCCGTTAAGTGCATCGCGACCAATCGTATCCTATGGTACCGCTATGCCCAAGTGGATGTCTCCTCTCTCGGTCGCCAGTGCTCAAAGATCCGTGTCGACCCCGTATCCAGGTTTGCTCCCCTCGGATGTGTACTGGTAGATCATGGCATTTTGGATTATGTAAGCCAAGTCTACAGTAGCAGTGTACCGAAAAGGTCATCATGCTGCATGGTGAAATCTCACTCGATGACTCCTTAGGCAGCAAGTTCCGTGCTATGATCCTGGAGATGATCTGCATGAGGGATACGGCTCGGTCAACGACTCTACCCCGCTGCACTCCTGTGGGCAAATGCTCGAGTAGATGAGAGCTCTCTCCTCCCGTGAATGACATCGTCTGACTCAGCCCCGGCTCGAACCATCTCTGTCGCCGTGGATGTTGGCACGTCTAGGATGTGAGCCAGCTCCTCGTGGTGGCGTATGTCGTGGTCTTCACCGGCTCTCTATCACTAGCCTAGTGTCGTGCTCTCCATCCATCTCTGTGGAAGGTCGGGTTCGTGAATAACCGACTAGCTTGGGTGGCGTCTCGTTCAAAACAGGTACCTCTCCAACCCGGCCTCAAATCTACTCTCGTCTGGGCGTCTACCTCTGAGTCCTCTTGGTCGACCATACTCGATCGCACGATGACTGAGTGGCCAAAGTATAGCTCCTGTGCCTCCGGGGATCTAAAGTAGTCCGATGGTGGTCATGTCTCACCTCTACCTCGACCACACCTCGCCATGGTACTCTCCTACCTCCCCCCATCTATAAAATCTTTTTTAGGCGAAAAAAATGCAAAATGAGAAGCCATGAGATGTCTAATAATTACATATTTGTGTAAAAAATGCGTAGTGGACGTAGATCTATGCCTAGACATGTTATGGGATGTAAAAAAACATTTTTGCACAAAAGAAAACCTAAAACAGTTACACATTGTAGTTCTATCATGCAAACCATAGAAATGAAGGTTTTCATGAGATGATTACCTTTAGCGTGTATCTCCTGGAAGTAGATCCAAGCCAACAGTCTCCAAAATACCTTCCTAACCCTTTGCAGAATCCCCAGAGCCCAAATTGCGTTTTGAGAAGTGTAAGAATGAAATATGACCCAAAAATCGTATTTGAAGCGTTCTTTGTCGCGCTATTTTGGGGCGGTCACTAGTGGCGGTCGCTTAACTTAGCGACGGCTCAGGCTCGACCTCCGATTCTTGTTGCACAAAATTTTGGATTTTTGGCTCTGTTTTGTGGATTTTTGAATTTGTGCTTCTGCTTCTTCGTTTGTGAATGTTGGTCTTGTTGTGGAATAATCTTGACTTGTGGAATCTTTTCCGGATTTAATCTTTGAGCGTTGCTAATCTCTGGAATTCTTTCGCAGAATGGTTCAATTAAGGAATCATCTTGTTAATGGTCAAGATGAGAAGAAGGTGGTGAGAATCGAGAATCGTGTTGAGATACCTCGATAAACACTGCCAGCCTCCCGTGTTGAAATTCCTTCCACCGGTGGGAATCCTCCACTAGCACCGCAAGTAGTCTCTATTCGGGATGTGATGAACATTAGGAAATATGATCAACGCAGCATAATCGGTTCTTGCTATGATGCAAGGTTTTGCGACTACTCGTGAGAATGCCCGGCGGCTTTTAATCCTTATGGGTGGTACTTCTCTTGGTAATGTTGTGGGCGGTTTTGCCCCTGGTCCGCATGCAAGATTGATGGAGCATTTCTTGAAGCTTCGGATCCCGGCTTTTCTTGGTATTTCATCGGATGCATTGTTCCCGAACAAGTGGATCCGAGAGTTGGAAAAGCTTTTCGCAACCTCCGTTGCAATGAAGCTCGAAGATTCTTTGTGCGGGCGAAGGCTGCACATGAGGCGTGCGTGGTGGAATGCTACCGGACCTATTTTGGAAGCTTCCACCGGTTCTTACTTGGGAAATTTTCAAGGATGCATTTTGCAAGAATTATTTTCTGAGTGCGTGAGAGATGCTAAGGAAGCGGAGTTCATGGCACTCACTCAGGACCTAATCTTGTTGCAGGTACCGGAAGAAGTTTGAAGAGTTGTTCTACTTTGCCCCGATGCTTTCAAAGGTGACCGTGAGAAGGCAAAGAAGTTCTTCAAGGGTTTGAGGCCGTCCTGAAGACTTACACGCAATTCATCCTATTGTGGATTATGCCGAGATGGTACAGAATGCTAAGAAGGTAGAAGAGAATGAGAGAGAAATTATCCGCTCCGCGTTCTGTCTCGAACAGGAATCATTCGGGTGACCGTACGGAGATTCTCTAGGCCTCTCCTTATCTCCCCTTCGTTTCAGCCTCGAGGAGCTAGTTCCGGTTCACCTCGCCGAGCTATGGTTCTAGTGGTGCACCGCGCGTCTGTTCTTGGTAGTCGAGTCTTGGACCGATCTATGCTAACCCTCGTCCGGTAGCTAATAACCGAGAGGCATATACTTCTTCAGCGCTCTGTGGGTGTGGGATTTGATCCCTTTAGCGTGGGAAGCGGGGTCATTATTCTCCATGCGCACTCGAAGCGAATCCTCGGTGTCGGCTTTGAGCTTTTGAGTGTTCCATCTAGTAAAGTTTCAGTGTTGTTGGTTACAGTGCGAGACGAGATCACGATGTTGTGGCGGGTATCATTTCGGTATCATCTACCTCTGCTTTCGTATTATTTGATCTTGTGCATCGCATTCATTCATAGCATCTTCTTTTGTGAGTCGTATTCTGTTACACTTGCGAAGTTGGATAGAGGACTAGTAATTAGTACTCCAACTAGATCTGTTGTTAGATTAGATGAAGTGGTTGAATCTTGTCCGTGGTTATTCTTGGTAGAACCCTTGAGCCCGTCGATCAAGTTAGACATGTCGATTTTGATGTAATATTTGGAATTGATTGGCTATCTAAGTATGGTGCGGTTATCCTTTGTTCGGAAAGGAAGGTCTTGTTTCATCCTACGAATGATAGTCCATTTGAGTATGAATGTAGTCGGGAGAAGTTGAGTAAGAAGATAGTGGCTGCTCTCTGCAAGTCGGCTGGACTAAGAATGTTGGACTTCTTTCCTCTTACGTAGATGTCTCGGAAGGTGTGAAGCGGTTTGTCGATATCAAGTTGTCGGGGACTTTCCGATGTTTTCCCCGATGATTTATCCGGTTTGCCTCGAGAGGGAGTTAGAATTTTCAATTGATCTAATTCCGGGCGCTCTTTCAAGCTCCTCCGGATGGCTCCGCGAGTTGAAGAACTTGACTCGGTTAAGTGATTTGTCAAGCAAAGGGTTTATCCAACCCGTGTTTCACCTGGGAGCCCGGTTTTTGTACGGTAGTTGCAATGTGCATAGATTATCGGGAATTAAACAAGTTGGCGATAAAAAATAAATATCCTCTCCCTAGGATCGACGACTTGTTTGATCAGTTGAAGGTGCCTCTGTGTTCTCGAAGATCGATCTGAGATCCGTACCATCGGTTAAGAGTTAAGTCCGATGATGTGTGCGCTGCATTTAGGACTAGATATGGGCATTATGAATTCCGAGTTATGCCTTTTGGTCTTACTAATGCCCGGCGTTTCATGGATCTGATGAACGAGTATTTCAGGATGTCTTAGATAAATTTATCATTGTATTTATCGATGACATTCGATCTATTCAAAGGACGAAGAAGAACACGTTGGACATCGAGTTTTGCCTTCGCGTTGAGAGAAGAAGTTGTTTGCCAAGTTCAGCAAATGTGACTTTTGGTTACCTAAAGTTATGTTCCTAGGTCACATCGTTTCTGCACGGAATTAAAGTCGATCTCAAAAGTTCAAGTTGTGAATGATTGGGACCAACCTAAGTCGATCACGAATTCAGTTTTCTTGGTATGGCGTTATTATAGGCGCTTCATTGAGAATTTCTCCAGAATCTCAGCACCTATGACAAAGCTTACCGAAAAAGGAGTCAAGTTTGAGTGGAGCGCTGTGAAGAGAGTTTTCAAGAACTCGAAAAGGTTAACTAACACTCCTGTGTTGGCGATCAATGACTCGGAGGTTTGACGTGTATACCTGCCTCTAAAGTTGGTTTGGGTTGCGTTTTGATGCGCATGGGAAGGTGGTAGCTTATGCTTCTGGCGGTTGAAGAACTACGAGCATAATTATCCTACTCATGACTTGGAATTGGCGCTGTGGTTTTTGCTCACAAGATTTGGCGTCACTATCTTTATGGTGAAAAGATATCTATTTTCAACGACCACAAGAGTCTCAAGTATTTCTTTACTCGAAGGAGTTGAATATGAGACGAGAAGATGGCTAGAACTGGTGAAGGACTACGATTGTGATATTCAATATCATCCAGGAAAAGCTAATGTGGTTGCTGATGCCTTAAGTAGAAAGAGTAATCAGGAAGTGTGGTTCGACATGTCTCTAAGCCCTTATTGTTCTCCATAGTAAGATTTGGACTTGAGATTTTGCCGAGTTGTCTTTTTCTTTGTATCGTTCGACCAAGTTTGAGGGACCGATTGTTGCTCTCGGTTGGCTGATCCGAATTGAAGAAAAAGATTGACTTGATCACTTCAAAGACTAAGGACTGGAAGATTTCTCCCTAGCCTTTGATGGTGCTCTTGTTTTTAGAGGAAGAGTTTGTGTTCTCGTGGAAGACCTCGGCGAAATCTTGGTGATGCTCATCATCCATCTTTACTATTCATCCTGGGCGTGAAGATGTACCATGATATGAAAGGGTATTTTTGGTGGTGCCTGAACGATGTGGAAGATTTCATTCTAAATGTGGGACTTGTCAACGCGTGAAGCTGTCCCCCTTCGTCCCTTCTCAACCTCTTCCGTACCTGTTGGAATGGGAAGACATTGCTATGGATTTTGTCACTTCTGCCCCGATCTGGAAAGGGAATGACTCGTGTGGGTGGTAGTGGACCGATTAACCAAATCACACACTTCATTTCGATGAAGATCACCTATTCCATGGATAAGTTGCCCGACTCTATGTTGATAATGTGGTGAGATTGCATGGTGTTCCGGTTAGCATTGTGTCGTAGAGCCCGGTTTCTCCTTTCGAATAGTCTCCTCTGGTACTCGCTTTTATCTTGCTCATCATCCTCGACCGTGGCCTCGGAAAGGACCATCTGATTTTGGAAGATATGCTTAGAGCGTGTGTCATAGATATGAGTGGTAAGCGGGATGACCACCTAGCCTTGGTGGAGTTTGCTTATAACAACGGCTATCGGTCTACTATTGGAATGGCCCCGTTTAAAGCTCGTATGGGAAGACTTGCAGAACTCCTCTGTATTGGGATGAAGTTGGGGAAAGGCGTGTTCTTGGCCCTGATCTAATCGAAATCACCGGCACTATGGTGGATATGATTAGAGAAAGGATCAAAGCTGCTCGGTCTCGACGAAAGTCCTATCGGATAAAGAAGGTCACCTTGAGTTTCAAGTTGGTGAGCGTGCGTTTTGAAAGTTTCCCGATGAAAGGAGTCATCGTTTCAATGTTAAAGGAAAACTCAGCCCTAGGTATATTGGTCCCTTTGACATTATTGAGAAGGTTGGACCGATAGCTTATCGGTTGGCTTTGCCCCGTCTCTTGCTGGTGTGCATGATGTATTCCATGTATCTATGCTAAGGCAATGCTTGATAAGTGCGAACAGCTGCTTCAGCATGAACCGGAAGGGTTAAGTGTGGATTTAACGTATGATGAAGAACCGCGGAGATTTTGGACCAAAGGACAAGCGGTTGAGAAATCGGACTATACCTTTGGTGAAGATCGGATGGAAGAATCACTCTTTTGAGGAAGCATCTTGGGAGAAAGAAGATGAGATGCGGTCCAAGTATCCTCACCTTTTTGGACCTTCGGTACGTTGTAATTTCGGGGACGAAATTTCTTTTAAGGAGGGAGGAATGTAATACCCCCGTATTTCTAACCCGAGATCCGTATTCCAGTCCGAGAACCCGAAGGTCTAGTCGGGTGAACTTGTGGAGTATCCGGATTGAAGCCCATGATCCATATCCAGGACCCATGGATCCGGATCCTATGTCTAGCTTGCCTTGGCTGGTGTGGGAAGTCTGGAAGTCAAGTGTCGTTCGGGATGTCCGGAATGAAGGTAAGATCTCCCCCATCTCTTATTTAGGGCTAGGTTGACCTTGGGTATCAACCCCTAGTAAAAGCACCCTTGTATGGCAAATTACATGGGGCGTTACTAGTGGCGTCGCTTAACCTAAGCGACCCCCAAGCGCCGCCCGGTCTGCTTTCGGATTTTGCCCTATTTTGCCCCAGACTTCTATAAAAGGCAAACTCCGTCTCATTACGATTATTTTATTCGTTATTTCTTATTTGGGAGTTAAGGCGGCTGTGGGGAAGATCCGAAAGAGTCTCCAGAATCAAGTGGTTTGGAGGATCGGTTCTCTTCTTCTCGCTTTCGGTGTGGTATTGAACTAACCCTTCGTTCTCTACTCTCTTATCTCCGTTAGTTTGGTTTTACCCTTTTTCCCTCGTCCTGTGTTACCCCTTGGTTATTCTTTACCTTTTTTTTTATCTATGGTGAGATGGAATAACCATAAACGGAACCCCTTCGTGGATGGTAAATCCAATCAAGGAGAGGGTTAGGGATAATCCCGATGATAGGGGATTGTTTTCTCTTACCCTTTTGGCTTAGGAGTGCTTAATTCGAGACTTAGGATGAGATTACTCAACCGATTGAAATCGTAATCAAGCCGAGTTTCTTGAACTCATCTTTTCGTCACTGTGGCGTCGCTTAACCTAAGCCCCCAAGCCGCTTGTCCTGACCAAATAGATTTCGGTTTTGATTCAATTTGGTTTATGTGACTTATATATTCTAACAACCCGTGTTTAGGTGATTCCCGTTTAAAGAAAAGTCTACTAATAATTCTGGATTCCATTTACGCGTTTCGGTATATGCAGTGGCTCTATCTTATCTATTTATGTATACTTCGCATGTTGATTTAGTAATTGTTATTCTTAATCTGTACCATATATCTCTGTAGTTTCATATATAATCTTGTCATCTCGTTGTTTACTTTGATTTCATGTGTACTTTATGGTTTGTGATTGTTATGATGGTGTAGTTGGTTATGATTATGATAGTTGGGGTATTCCTTTTGGGATATCTTGGCTGATGTTATCGGGGAGGCTGTGGAATGGGACACAAGCCTCTGTGCCTTCGTACTATCATGATTAATTGATGACATTGTTAGGATGAGTCTAGATTGCATGGCTAGGTACCCCACATGCTACTACCCTTTCGGTGGGGAATTGAACCAGTGACCCGTGATGCGTGATGTGACTTGTGGTCCCTGTTGGTCTGAAATGGTAGGGTTGCATATGTTGGGTTGGGCTCATGGATGTCCAAGGACCGCCTTCGGAGGAATCATGAGAGCATCCCCCCAATGATATGTGGATGACCATAGGGTTATGGTGAGTCCAACGGGTAGCCATCCGTGGATTCTTACTCCTAGGTTCGGATCCTACCGGTTGGTCTCCATGGGGATGTATCGGACTTCATGTAGACATGTAACCATTATGACCTTGCATTGGATTAGAAACCCGCATGCGCCTCTCATTACCAATGTCGTGTGGGGTGTGGACTTAACCCCTAACCATGGTTTGTGAGCCGTGTGGACTTCCCTTTTCCCTGGATCCCTCGGGTCCTCCTCCTCGGTGATGGACTTACCCGGGGGGCTGTGTTTATCTTAAAGCTGTCCTATTAGAGCTGCTGTTGAATCATCTCTCATTTGCTTCATTCATTTCTTTTATCGTATTTTTGGATAATGGATGAGATATATGTTGTTTCTTATTGGTTCTTTAGAACTCATTCCTTTATTCTTTGTATGTTTTTAGCCTATCGGGAGGTTGTTCCGTGTTGGTTCCCATGAAGGACCATCCCGTTGGGCTCCCCCTGGGGATGAGCATGTCGGTTCCGCTGGGTCGCTCCCCGGTTGATGGTCTGGTGGGCCCCTCACCTCATTAACGAATCTAAGTTCATTACAGGAAACAACGAGCCTTTAAACACTTTATTCCCCCCTCATTTTTGACTATTCATTATTCTTTATTTTCTTCCTTGTTATGGAGCATTTGGGCCATTCATTTAATTTGTTATTGGTTTCTTGCTCATTTTTGGGGGGGGGGGGGGGGGGGGGGGGGGGGGGGGGGGGGGGGGGGGGGGGGGGGGGGGGGGGGGGGGGGGGGGGGGGGGGGGGGGGGGGGGGGGGGGGGGTGGGGGGGGGGGGGGGGGGGGGGGGGGGGGTTTTGGGGGGGGGGGGGGGGGGGGGGCGGGGGGGGTGGGTGGGGGGGGGGGCGGGGGGGGGGGGGGGGGGGGTTTGGGGGTGCATATGGATAGACTTGGGCTCACGGGCGCTCAAGATCGGTAACCAATCCGTGAGAGGATGTGAGAGCTTCCAGTTTACTATATGTGGATGACCAATAGGGTTGATGAGTCCGAAATCCAGGATTTCGCTTACTCTAGTGTGAAGGATACCGGAAAGGATTGCTGGGGGCGAGGAATGGACGTATCTGAATTTGACTTGACCGACTGAGGTGATGACTTGCATTGGGCTAGGCTTTACTGTGACATGCACCAATACTTGACCAAATGGTGATTTGAGAGAGCAGTGACCGATCCCCTTACCACGGTTTTTTGATGACTTTACCGATCTTCCCCGGGCATTCCCAAGATATGGAAATGGGAGAGTGACTGACGACCCAGAGAAGTACGGGGCTATGACTTAAAGCATGTCTACCTAGAGACACTCATAGAGTTAGACTCATATTTGCATCATATGTTCCATATCGCATTGCATTCTACTATGTTTTGAATGTGTATAGTTTCTAATTATGGAATAACTGCCTTGCTGAGTTCTTCGAACTCATTCCTTTTTGTGCAAATGTTTTTAGATTATATTCCAGGTACCGAGGACTACGATGGCACCTCCCTTGAGGCGGACTATGATTCCACATACTACCCTCCGGGTAGTGGCGTCGGGAGGATCCGTTTTGGGGCCGAGGAGGATCCGTATATTGGAGCCGGAGGAGGATTACTATCCGCACCAGGGTTAGCCCCACAGTCGTGCGGGAGTGGCAGAGTTGGGTTTACTTCATCCGTACTGTTGAAGAGACTACTATTAGTATAGAAGAAACCCTAGCGTAGTGCCCCATTTCCCCGATGTGTTTATGGAATATACGGGCCTGAAATTAACATGTATTTGGATTCTTTTGGTGATACTTGGACATGTACTTAACTACTTTTACTTTCCGCTGCTTTGAGAGAGTGGCTACCACACTTTCTCTCACTGATATGATTTTGACCATATTCTGATATTATCTATCTTCCGCACTCTGATATATATTTAATCCTATCTTATACATATTGTTTAGTATTAATTGTTTTTACCATTGATTATTATTGTTCATGATTATGTTACCGTGTATGTGGGAGGCATGGACCTCAGATCATTGATCCTTGGACTATGGATCACATCCCGGGTATTACAAATGGGGTACCGGCTGGGTGGATGTGACGCAACTTCCCAGTAAGGCAGATTCTTCAACAAGAGAATCCAGATCCATGGGTTATGGATATGGATCATGGACTTCTATCTGGACACTCCACAAAATTAATCCAACTAGACCTTCGGGTTCTCGGACCTGCAATACGGATTCCGAGTTAGAAAAACGGGGGTTGTTACAGAAGGGAGGAAAGTTTCTTTGGAGGTAAGCGACCATCAAGGGGTTCAATTGAACGTGTCTCAAAATTGATTGATAAGGATCACAGATGTTGGAAGATTGATCTATTAAACTTACTCTTTTCTCAAGAGGTAAGCAAAGCAATACAAGGGATTAAGTTGAGGATTATCCATCAAGATGATTAGTTAGTCTAGGGGGCAGCAAAAAATGGAGTTTTCTCAAGTAAATCATCATATCACATATTAAAGAATCTCAAAGAGGAAAATCTAGAAAATCAACTGAGCACATCTAGAAGATGGAGACAAGTTGAAGATGTCATGTGGAAAAATATTTGGAGCTACCAAATGTTGCCAAAGATTAGGAACTTCCTTTGGAGAGCGTGTGCATTGGGCATATCAACTGGTGAAGAGCTGGCTAGAAGGCAAATTTAAGTTGACCCTTCGTGCTCTCATTGTGGGTGCAGTCTTGAAACTATGGACTACAATGTTTTTGAGTGCCCGATTGCAAAACAGGTATTGTTTGGTAGCTTAATTACATACATTCCACTTGAGGAGTTTTAGTGACAAAATGGATAAAGAGCTGGAGCACGATTAAAGAAAAAGGAAAGGAGGTAAGCAAATCAATACTCAGTTTATGTTCCTTTATTGTTTGGCATCTTTGGATTGCAAGAAATGAAAGGATCTTTGGAAAAAAAACAAACTACCTCAAAAGAAATTATTGAGGCAGCCCAACAAGCACATGCTGAATTTGAGGAAGTGAAGAAAACAACAAGCACGGAGGTGGCAGATAATGTTCAAAACGAAGGAAATCAACAATGGGAACCTCCACCTCATGGTAAATTAAAGCTGAACTCATACGTGTCTTGGTGCAAAGGAACTGGCAAAGGTAGTGTTGGCAATGTATTGCAGAATCATAAAGTAGAAATTTTGTAAGCAGTTTTTGAACTAGTGCTATGCAACTCGGTGGAGGAAGGAGAAACACTTGCTATGAGAGCTAGACTGATGTTCACACTTTTAGAAGATTGTAATCATCTTATGGTCGAGTTAGATTGTAAACCACTTGTCCAGTATATAAACAATGTTACTAGCTCTCCTCCCCTCAACTTAGCTCTTCGGATATTGGGGAGTTATGTTTAATGTTCCTCTCTTGTTATTTTAGCTTTAATCCAAGAGCGATAAACGCAATTGCAGATGCTCTTGCAAAGAGGGCCCTATCGATCCCGTGTATGATGGTTTGGCCTACTTCCATTCCTTGGCTTCAGGAGTTATGCTCTCCAGTTGCCTAGGCTGTTCTGCGGGTTTTTCTCTTAATAAGTGGTTTTTTCATACCAAAAAAAAAAAAAAAAGAAAGAACACCCTGAGATTCAGGTCCTCTACATTTTCTCCCATAAGACTCATAATCAGTAGACTCATAACAATTCTCTTTAAGGCCTCTTATTTTGCTGCTGATAATTTAGGCTTGTTTGGAGTCAAATCAGGCTAAATTCATACCACTCTATCACCCTCCAATAAATGGTTTTTTAAATTGAAGCAATCTCCCTCACTCATCTCTTGTCATTGCAGGGACAAAAGGAGTAAATAATAGCTACACTTGTTGGATATGTTGTCTTGTCCACAAGTCCAAGGTGCTTTCAATGTGGATGGGAGAAATTCAATCAAAGACCTTGTTGCATATTTTGGCATTTAGCAAGCACAAGTCATGCATGTCCAATTTTTTTTTTTTTTGGGGTAAGCAACAATTTTATTCAAAGCGAGCAAGGGGTGTTGGAGAACATAATTCCACCAACCACCCAGTGGAAGATGGCCATTCTTTTGGGCCCAAAACCGAAAGGGCCTTCCTGGCTAAGAGATCTGCAACTACATTAGATCTCCTAGGAATAAAGGCAAGGATACAATGTATGAAGTTATCCATTAAATAATGAATGTCTTGGATCAGAGGCTCCACTACCATCGGGAGGTGAATCTCTCCTTCAAGGTACTTGATGATCTGCTTACAATCTGACTCAATTAGAATTGACTCATACCCGCATGCAAGCGCCTCCAAGAGTCCAGCTCTAAAAGCAAGAATTTTACCTTCTTTAGCAGAATTATAGCTTCCAGGTAATGACAAAACACTCAAGATTTTCCCCGCGGCATCTCGTATAATAATGCCTGCACCACCTTGCTGTGTCCTTGCAACCCATGAGGCGTCTATATTTACTTTCACAAAACCTCTTGGAGGAGGTTCCCAATTCGACCCCTCATTTTCTTCAAAGTCCATCCCCCTTACTGTAGTTGGTTGAGCTAACTTTTGATTGTCCGAAAACTCTTGCAAGGAATGGACTGCCATCTCCACCACTACTTCATGTGGTTCCCAATTCCTGTCTCCCATGATTCGATCATTTCTAGCTTTCCATAACCACCACACTACAAAGGAACTCAGACTTTTCATAACTTTTGCATCTTA
This sequence comes from Hakea prostrata, assembly GCF_041222555.1. NCBI lineage: Eukaryota > Viridiplantae > Streptophyta > Magnoliopsida > Proteales > Proteaceae > Hakea > Hakea prostrata. Next base: position 14,301,099 of record NC_142608.1, read on the forward strand.
CTTGTTGAATTCCCTCCATATAGATATCTATTCTTGGAGCGATCTGCATTTGTCATCCGAGATCCTCCAAGAGAGAGGAGAGCCAAACCATACATTCTTTGCAAATTGGCAATGTAGTAGTACATGTGGGGTTGTTTCCTCCTCCAAACCGCATTCTCCACATAATACATCTACTCCAATCTTCTTGGAGTTTAAGTTAGATGTGGTTGCAAGACATTCATTACAAGCCCTCTGATGAGCACATTTATGTGTGAAATCTTAGGGCATAAAGCATGCATTTTATACACTTAGAGTGGAGTTACCTTGGGTTTTATGTTGTTTTTGCAGATTTTAGGACTTTTCAAGATTTAAGCAAATATTTGGAGTTTTGAGCTTGAATCATGCTATTTTACACGTCAAGAAGTCCATTCAAATTCTCAAATGCGAAAATGGGCCTGATCTGGAGCATGATGGGCTAGAGATGTGTGACTATGGGCCAACTCCAAAATATTGAAGAGATAAAGAAAGCAAATTTGATCTACGGCTGAGATTTTAAATCAAATCTACAGAGATATTATTGAGAGAGTCCAAATGGAAAAGAGTCCTTGCATACCTCAATTTCTTATCTCATATCTTGGATTTAATTAAAGAAAGAAAAAGAGGAAAAAGAATTATATTCATAAAGAAAAAGAGGAAAAATCCCGTTTTTGAATGCCTCTGTCTAGTTTTGATCAAACCCTTCATCGAACTGTCATTCGATGTCCGATCGTGCTGATTTTTGGAGCAGAGATTCACGACTACATAGACCTCAAATCCAACGGTGGAATTATGCATCTGATCTCTCTAAGTTGGCGCGATTAGTACGTCAAAACCCTAATTGGCTGAGTCAGATAGAAACCTTGAGTTTTATTCAAATTCAGCCGTGCTTCATATCTCATGTAAACTCTATAAAAGGAGAGCATACTCCATCAAAGGAGAACATGTGCTAGAGCTTAGTAGAAGCATTCTTTTTTCTCTCTTTAGTTTATTAAGGTTTTCTCTAGTTTTCTTTGCTTGCATTAGTGAGATTTAAATTTCTAGATTCAATGTTTAGGTTTAATCTTTTTATGTAATGCAATTCAAGTTCAAGCTTCAAGTTCAAGTTTCAATTTTTTTAGATTCGTTTTTCTTTGGGTCTAGCAATTGCAGATTTAGATCATTCTAGATCTAGATCTGGTTGTTAGGGTTGGTTGAGATTCGAATCGTTTGTTCAATTCGCAAGTAAGTAACCTTCTTTATTAATCTTCTCTCATCCCTCCATTCCCGCTTCTATCTACCCCTCCATATTCTTAATTTAGGATTTACTTTCAGCATTATTTATTGTTCTCCCTTCCCCTGGATCCTTGATCAGAGATGCCTACAGTCATGCCTCTCTTTGGTTAAGGCTTCTTTTTCCTTTTATTGCTTTGTTTATTGCTTTGTTATTTACTTTCTTATTTACTTTCCTTATTCATTCATCATCTCGGACCACATAACCGGAGCAAGCCTACAGTCATGCCTTTGCTTCTGGTGACGGGTGGTGTTGCATCTGCATTTTAGCTATGAACTAAATTTTACTGACTGCTTTAACATACTAACTGGTTTTATTTTTTTTCCTTTTTATTTTTATTGTTTGCATTTTTTTCTTCTTGTCTTTTATTTATGCATTGATTGTGTTTAATTTATTTTTCATTTCAATTTGATTGCATTAGACGTATAGATTATGATCGTTTAGTTTAGTTAATTAGTTAACAAAAATTGAATCATTCCACTTTCGCATTACTATTAAGAAGTTGAATTATAAGTGGCATATCTCCTTGAGATCAACCCGTTAGCTACACGATACCGTGCGCTTGTGGTTACTTTTAAATTTCACAGACACCCTCCATAGAAAAATCCTGATTTTTGGCCGTGTTTTACACTTCCAAATCTCTTTCCAATGCGCTTCCGTTAACTCATTCCAACTATGAGTTTTAAATGTAGAAGGAGTCTTCCGTTCCACCTCCTCTTGGTGTTGTACAAGAACTTTATAGGCACTTTTCACCGAGAATCTTCCATCTCTGTTGCAGCCCCACATTAGAGCATCTTCATTAGGGAACAGTGCCAACTTGATGTTCAAAATTGCACTAGCCTCTTCCAGGGAAAACCATCTAATAATTTTTGTGTTGTTCCATGTTCTTGACTGTTGATCTATCAAGTCTGCCACTTTGAAACCCCACATTCATCCGGCTTTGTAGTAAAGACTTTGAACTTCTTTAGTGTAGGAATCCATGGATCCCTCCAAATCCATGGATCCTTCCAAACATCAATATGGTCTCCCCTTCCTAGCATCCAAATCAACCCTTTTTTTTTAGTGCTTCTCTTCCTTCAATAATACTTCCCCATGCCCATGATGGATTATTACCTACGCGTGCCTCCAAGAAGGATGTATTTGGGAAATAGATCTTCTTAAGGAATTGAGCCCAACATGCATCAGGTTGAGAGAGAGGTCTCCAAGCTACCTTACTCAACATAGCTTTGTTTTGCATTAATGGGTCTTTGAAGCCCATTCCCCCCTTGGCCTTTTCCTTGCACAATCTTTTCCAAGACATCCAATGTATTTTTGATTTTTCCTTTGTCCCTCCCCAAAAGAATCTTGCAGCCTAGGCTTTCACCTTATTGTGGATGGAGTTTGGGATTTTAAAGTGAGAAGTGGCATAGGTAGAAGATGGAAGAGCCACAGCTTTTAAAAGAACTTCCATGCTGGTTTGATTCAATAGCTTGTGTGTCCATCCTTGGAATCGACTCTCCGCCTTATCACTAAGGGAGTGAAATAATGCCACTTTAGATAACCCAAAATCCGTGGGTAGACCTAGGTATTTGGTTGGCCCTTCACCATAGGATACCTTCATAATTTTTGAGAACCACCTCTTCACTTTTTGCAAAGTATTTGGGCTAAAGCAGACATTGGATTTGTTGTAATTTATCAGTTGGCCAGAAGCTTTGCAATAAGCATTGATTCCCTCTTTCAAAGCATGTACACTCTTCAAGTTTACTTCAGAGAAAAGTACACAGTCATCTGCAAACATCAAATGTGTGAGTGGATCCGTTCTTCCCTTGATGCTAATCCCTTTGATATCACCTCTGCTCTCTCCAAGTGTGATCATCTGAGTCAAGCCTAGTGAACATATTACAAAAAGTGCTGGTGATAATGGGTCTCCTTGCCGTAGACCTCTTTCCGGATTTATTGTAAATCTCTCAGATCCATTGATTAAAGAAGAGTATCTCACAGTAGGATAGCACATTTAATATTAAATCAACAAATCTAATATTAGACCCTAGTTGAGTAAGAATGGCTGCAACATACCTCCATTCAACTCTATCATATGCTCTTTTCATGTCCAATTTGAGAGCCAACATTGCCTTCTTGCCTGTCTTCTTCTTCCTTATGAAATGGAATGCCTTATGAGCCATAAATATATTATCTGAGATGAGTCGGTCTTTCACAAAAGCCGTCTAGTTAGAAGGTACAAGATCAGGTAACAGGGGATGGAGTCTGGATGCTAGCACTTTGGTAGCCACCTTCACTGCAATGCTGCATAGGCTAATTGGTCTAAAGTCCTCCACCAGCTTAGGAGCCTCTTGCTTTGGTATTAAGCAAACCAGAGTGTCATTCGTACCCTCGGGGAGGAAACCTGATGAGAAAAAATCACAAACGAATTTAAACAATTCGTCCTTGGTTAGCTCCCAAAAACTTTGAAAAAATAGAGGAGGGAAACCATCTACACCAGAGCTCTTCAGGGGACCCATAGCAAACAAGGCATTTTCACTTCCTCAATGGTAGGGGCTACAACTAACATAGAGTTTTGCTCTGCCGAAACTTTTGGCTGAATGCCTTGAATAACATAAGTAAGATCCCTATCCTCAACCTCTTCAGAGGTGAAGAGAGTTTGGTAATAGACTTCAAATAGGCTGTAAATATTCTCCTCATTAGAGCACCATTCACCATCTTCATTCTTTATTTTGAAGACCCGGTTATGTCTTCTCCTTGCCACAACCATTGCATGAAAGAAAGATGTATTCTGTTCTCCATCTTGAAGCCAATCAACTTGGATTTTTGTCTCCATAATGTTTCCTCACAAGCCAAGAGTTGTTCCAATTCCTTAGTCATTTGATTCTCTTGGAGCTGAGAATTTTCTTGTGCACTCTTACCTTGTAAGTGAGAAATCGCCTTCTTGAGATTTTCAATTTGAATATGAATATTCCCAAAGGAATTTCGATTCCATTCTTTGAGCTCTTCTTGGCACCACTCTAGCTTCTTAAATAGCAGGTGAGGGAGGTGGGGTTCAGGCTCTCTTAACCAAGCTTTCTTAACCACAACTTCACAATTTGGACTCTTCAGCCACATAGCTTCAAACCGAAATGGGCGAGGGCCTCTTTTGGGTCTCCCATTTGAATCAATTACCAAAGGGGAATGATCAAAAGAGAATGCGGTCTCCACAAGTACAACAGTTTTTGGATAATTAAAAAGCCAATCCGAATTACCCAAAGCTCTGTCCAATTTGATGCGGATATTAGCTGCACCGATTCTCTTATTACTCCAAGTATATGCTGCACCATGTGAACCTAGATTTTTTAAACCACATCCGGTCACCATTTCTTGAAACTGCCATACATCTTTGCTTCCTATACATGCTCCTCCACTTTTTTCCTGCCAAGAGAGAAATGAATTAAAGTCACCTGCACATAACCAATTCCCTTGTCTCCCTTCGCTCATTTTAGTCAATGCTTCCCATACTTTCTTCCGACGGTGTTTTTTAGGATCTCCATATATGAATGTTAAAAAAGATTTATGTTTCTTGCAGGTAATGAGATAGTCAATCACTCTTTTGTTTGATTCCAAAATTTCCATCTTCACATCACCATTCCAGAGTAGTGCTAGCCCCCCTGCCATTCTTAACGGATCTACTATCATGTTGTATTCCATTCCAATTTTTTTCCTTATTTTTTCTATTTCAGTTGAACTGACCTTGTTCTCCATCAAGAATAGAATATCTGGTTTCCACTTCTTGGTGAGATTTATAAGAGCCCGAACTGAAGGGGGACTCACCAGACCCTTGCAGTTCCAAGAGATGAGGATCATTGTGACCCATGATGCTGGTCTCCACCATGCACCACGGGGGTAAGCTGTAAAAAAGGATCTACTTCCTTTTGCTCCTGACCACCTTGAGAATCTAATTCATGAGAGCCCTTTCTCTTCTTCTTATTGATACTTTCAGAGACCATTTCCATCTCAATTTGACTAGCACTTCCCTTCTGAGAGTATAGGAAATTTTGAAAACTAGTTGCGGTTGGGAGAGGTGGAGCAACGGTCAAAATCTGATTTGTCTCGTGGGAAGTTTGAAAATTTTGGGCTTGAGAGTTCGGTTGAGGCATAGAAGTAATGTCTGCTGAGTTGTGGGTACAGCTTGAGGTGGGTAATTGGGCTTGAAGCAGTATTTGTGTTTGGGAATATGGGCTGGAGGGGGTAGAGTGTATATTAGATGATAATGGGCTAACGGGTGGGGATTGGTGAGATAAAACATATGGGCTTGGGCTTGGGCTTGGCCTTGGCCTTGGCCTTGGGCTTGGCCTTGGCCTTGGGCTTAAGGGTGTTGAGGTTAGAGTTGTTTGGGACATGGGGGGTATTAAGTAGGAAGAATGAGGATTTAGGAGTGAAACCGAAGCTAGGGTTGGGAGTAAAGAGGTTATTAGACAATGGAGATCAGAATTGAAAAAGGAGACTGGCGTTTTAGAGGAGAGAGAAACCAGGTTACCCACAAGGTGCTGATGGTTGATTTCCTCGATCTGTTGCAGGTTGGTTGTCGGACTAGGGTTTTGGGTTGGCAAGACAGTTGGGTTGCTCTCCATGGCCGTTTGTGGTCCCAAATTCAGGCTATGCGAGATGGCGTTGAAGATCTGACCGACTGGCACCAAGGACGCTGTGTCAGAGGTGGTCGGGGTTGTGTCTGCTTCACCTTCTCCGTTGCCGAAGACTTCCTCTGGTGTACAGGGTTCGGGTTTTTCCTCCTGTAAAGCTCTGAAAATACATAGTGCATAGAGACTGCCTTCTCAATCAATCACTTATCCAGTGGAGATGCTCTCAGAGTTGCTCCAGTCCTGCGGTAGTTTCTTCTCTGAGTTTGATCCGTAAATAGGGTTGGGCATCGCTTCTCTTCATGCCCTAAAACCCCACACCCATAGCAATACATCGGAAGCCTTTCCCATGTAACCGAGATTTTATCCACCACCCCTAATCGTCTCCTAGCTGGGATGGAAGATTTGAGGGGTTTCCTATGGTCAATGGTGATCCAGCAACAAAAATAATAGATGCTATGCCCCCATTGAGTCCCGTTGATGATCATGCCTCTTCCTAGTTCTCCTATCAAGGCTGCTAACTGGAAGCCGAATTCCATATTTAGCAGGTCCTTGGGTATATCATGGAACTGGCACCAGAAGTCGATGTGTGTGAATCTCCACTGTTGATCTTCTCTCCAGGGTTTCAGCATAAGCACATTCCCGCCGACACTCCAAGGTGACTCTTCTATCACATTGAACATATCTTGATTATGTTCAAATTGGAATTTATACTGGTCTCATTTCATTTGTGTGATCTCCAGCGATTTGACAAGGTTCCAGGCTTTAGGAAGGGCTTCAAAAATGGCTTGCCTTCGGTAAGGTTTACTTGCTAACACCCATCCTACAAGTGTGTTATCATTTCCTTCAAACGCTTGATATTCTAGTTCATCTGGCACATCAAATTCCTTCATCATCTAAAAGGAGAATATATGTGTATGCATCCTTCATTGGCTGAAACAATGGGCTCTGAGTAGGGCCTCACCCTCTTCCTCTCCCCCTACCAGAATCCATCCTGCTAGGAAACTGACTACTCTTCACTCCAGAGAAAACTGTTCTGGTGAGTTTAACGAAAGCCAAATAACTAGACCTTAGTGTAACAGAGTTGTCTAGAAGGAGCTGAAAAATTACTGAGGAGAACAACACATATTGGAAAAAAATTCAGAGTAACTCCTGAATCTAATAGTGAAGTATAAATGCACTAAGATTTAATTCACTCACAGGGGAGGAGATACAAATAAGAAGAGGCTAGTGAATTCCTTTACAGCTCTCAATGATCTGATTGTTAACTTGATATACATATTTAGAATGTCTTTTTCATCACATATATTTCTTGCAGATGCAGCTGTGCTTTTTGCCCTTGAAGGAGAAAAACCTTAACAATGTAGTAAATACTTATTCCATGCATGTCCAATGAACTACTATTATATCTGGCTTTTTGAATTGGAATTTTTCCTTGCTTTACCCAACTAAACCTTGGCCAATGAAATCAGTCATGCTTTTATTTCATGTGTCTACAATCCTAACTAGTTATCTAACCCCTATCTCTTGTTGTTATGATCTAGAAGTAGTATCTACCCTACAATTCCTTCTGGATGACAGTGGGGACAAATGTACAAAATGTTTTATGTAATGCTTTTTTCTGTTCGCATTAAGGAAAAAACAAGAAGTCTTCCTACATTATTTGGCAGATGGTCGAGTGTATCTACACTACTTTCTATTGTTTTGGACAAAATCATGAGCTTAAAATACCACAATTAAGCTTGGAATTTTACTTGTTCATTTTTTACAAAGAAAATAAATCATTCATTTTTCTATTAATAAAGGACACAAGTCCATTAGTCACATTTAAAGGTTGAAGTAAGATTTATAAGATTTATTTATTTATTTTAATTTAATTTTAACCATTAGATGTGATTGATGGACTTATTTCTTTTATCCAAGAATGGATGGTCCATTTTTAAATAAAACTGATAAATTTCCCACAAGCTTTGCTTCTTCTAAAATAAGACCCTTATTTATCATAATAACAAATTTAAGTGGATCACATAGTCATATTTTAAGAAGATTTCCTATTCAAACTTTTTCTGTAGCTTTCTTTCTATTTCAACCAAATGCAAAGGAGTAAAAATTCTCCAATAAAATGAAAACCATCAGCGATTGTTATGCAAAAGAAAAGCACCATCAGAAGTTTTAAACACTTTAGTTTTTTATGCACTTAAAACCAACAAGCACCAGTGGTCTAGTGGTAGAATAGTACCCTCGCCAAGTGCGGGTACCAGCCACCCAGTTCGATATATCAAGCATTTTTTCACCACCTTAGGCTGGATGCAATTATAATGAGCCTGCCAAGTGGGATAGCTCAGTTGGGAGAGCGTCAGAACTGAAGATCTGAAGGTCGCGTGTTCGATCCACGCTCACCGCATTTTTTTCCCCATCATTTTCTTGTCCAAGATCCTTTGGTTCTGAAGAATAGGTAACAACTACTAGTCTACCACTAATACGAGATGGGCGATCGTCAATGAAGGTAACTGCCATTATCTACGGAGTATGGGTAAAAGAACATCAACGAACAAGAATGGGTGACGATTATTGATGGTTCGAGATCATTGATGGTTCAACTATATATAGTCAATATAGTCAACTATACTTAAGCAAATAAGCATAACATTCATCATATGACTTCTAAGTTCTAAGTACTAACTTTTAAGTTCAATTCAAAACATCAAATAAACTCTTAAACATCGGATCAATGTAACTAGTAATAAAAATAAAATGGAAGTACAACTCACTTAGGTTGCCAAGCGGATCCTTCCCGCTGCAAAGATTGGGGGTTTATGGCCGTTTATGTAGACCTCAGTAGCTAAAGATGGACGAACGAGATTGAACCTGATCAACAAACAAGAATGGGTGACGGTTTGAGTGGGATTAATTGATGTTCGCTTAATGATCATTGATGGTTCAGCCTTCATTGATGGCTACCAAGGTAATGATAAACATAGTAGCATGAGCGGCTTAAGGTGTATTGTTGCACAGGCTGACGCAATAAATCCAACGTTTGAGATTTGGGAGGACATTAGATCTTCTATATGCCTCATTTTGATGATCACGATTGGTAAAAACCAAACCAAACTTTGATTGTCCCAAATGCTTGGTCTGGGGGGCTCATGATGTGGGTAAGATATTACCGAACTGGGATGAACCATATGGTCGAGTCATTTATTCCTATCGTCGTCCATTTACCTCCTCAGGTTCGAGTCTATCGAGGATGAAGAAACTCATTGGAAATAAACTTCTAAGAATTCGGGATACGTGATTAAGTCGTAATAGGTAACAACTACCAGTCTACCACTAATACTAGATGGGCGATCGTGCCAATGAAGGTAACTGCCATTATCTACGGAGTATGGGTAAAAACCCTAAGATCGAATGGCAACCAAGGGAAGATACAAATGAATCCAACGGTTGGGATAGAAAGGTAAATCCTATATAAATCATAGGTTCACGCACAATTGAGGTATCTGAATTGTTTCCCTCCATTAATATACTCAATTCAAGCTCTGCAACTCATCATAGCTTTGTGATCAGCTCCATTATTAACTTAGATTTCGGAGGTGGCCTCCCGATCCCACGGTCGGGCCACATTTAATACTATTTTGCAAATCATTCCCTAAGGATCTAAAGGCTGAACATATTTTGGACACATCATACTGCTAATAATTTAAATGGTTTTTTTAAATTGCAGCGATCTCCCTTACCCATCTCTTGTCATTGCAGGGACACAAGGACGGAGTAAATAATAGCTGAGTCGTTGGATATTTTGTCTTGTCCACAAGTCCAAGGTGCTTTCAATGTGAATGGGAGAAACTCCATCAAAGAACTTAGGGGTGTCAAGGGTTCGGGTTGGGGCGGTTACGGGCTGAAAAACACTCAGCCCAAACACGGCCCATTAAGAAAATAACGGTTTCGGGCCGTTTCGGGCCGGTGCGGTTTGGGTTCGGGCTGACTAATGGTTTGGGCTAACGGTTTAGAATTGGGTTTACTAACGGTTTGGGTTTGGGTTTACTAGCGGTATGTTTTGAGTGCCTTGTTAATATGTGAAATTTATCAAGAATATGTGAACATATATAAGCATTAAGTTATCTCCAAGTCTTTTGGGTTGGGTGTTTACAATCAAAAACTTTTTTCTACAAACATTTATAAAATTTATAGAACTAATATACAAAAGAAAACTGGCATCATGATGAATTTTAATGGGTCGTCTCTGCTTATTTTCCTCCTTCTTGACACTTTTAAAAATGGATCAAAATAAAGCATTAAAAGATTTTCAAATGATAATACATTTGCTAAATATTTACTAAGCCCATCTTCCAAATGGCGAAGGCTTTAACAAGCTTGTTGTTTGCATATTCCAAATCAAAACAATAAAGGAAAACAAATGGATACTTGGGGGTTTTCTTGTCTTTTACATTTAAATGTATTTTATTTTATTTCTTTATAACGGGTTTAATGGGCTGGTTTGGGTTCGGGCTGGTTTCGTGCCAAACGGTTCGGGCTAGCGGGCCACACACGGGCTGGCCTGGCCCAGCCCAAATCATTGCGGGTTGAGGTTGTTCAGCCCAAACACAGCCCATTAAGTTTTGGTTTGGCCGGTTCGGGCTATAGCGGGCCGGTTCGGTCCGGTTTTAACGGTTCGGGTTAGGTTTTGACACCCCTAAAAGAACTTGTTGCATATTTTGGCATTCAGCAAGCACAGTCATGCATTTATTTCCAATTAACTAGTGTCATATCTAGGTTTTTGAATTGGGATATTTCCTTGCCTTACCCAACTAAACCATGGCCAATGGAATTAGTCATGCCTTCAATTCCTCCTGTCTACAATCCTAACTACTTATCTAACCCCTGTCTCTTGTTTATCAAAATAATAATAATAACAATAAATTTAAGTAGATCATATAGTCATATTTTACGAAGATTCCATTTTAAAGCTTTTTCCTTAGCTTTCTTCCTATTTCAACCAAATGTAAATGGAGTAAAAATTCTCCAATAAAATGAAAAACATCAGCGGTTGTTAGGCAAAAGAAAAGCACCATAAAAGGTTTCACACACTTTAGTTTCTTATGTGCTTTAAGACAACAAGCACCAGTGGTCTAGTGGTAGAATAGTACCCTGCCACGGTACAGACCCGGGTTCGATTCCCGGCTGGTGCAATATGATGAGTGCGGGGATAGCTCAGTTGGGAGAGCGTCAGACTGAAGATCTGAAGGTCGCGTGTTCGATCCACGCTCACCGCATTTTAGTTTTTTTTCCATCATTTCTTGTGAAGATCCTTGGTTCCATTTATCCCAGTTAAGCGCATAAATATCAAGTCATTTTTTCACCACTCTTAAGGCTAGAAATGTCAAAAAATTTATAATCAAAAGAGAAAAAAGGCTCAATTGAGTTAACGCGAGACGACACTTGATGGCACAGGCATGGTAAAAAATTTGAGGGAAACTCAAGTTTTGACCAGGTGAAAATGGAAAACTTAGTTGGAAACTTGGGAAATTTCGAAGAAACTGAGAACTTTTCCATACAAGTTTCAACAGGTTTTAGAGAGTATTTTGGGGTGAGATTCTGTATTTAAGCTAACTAGAGTATAAATAACACATTGTCACATGCATTTTAGTAAAAAAAAATCAATGTAGATATGTCATCCAAAGTACATAACATTAATGTAAAGATGATCGAGAAGTACACAATATAGTCAACTATACTTAAGCAAATAAGCATAACATTCATCATATGACTTCTAAGTTCTAAGTACTAACTTTTAAGTTCAATTCAAAACATCAAATAAACTCTTAAACATCAGATACAATGTAACTAGTAATAAAAATAAAATGGGAAGTACAACTCACTAAATCAGTAGTGCCAATAGGAGTGCCTCGGTGGATCCATCCCGTGACTTGAGTAGTACTGTGCCTGTGACATCCTCTCCTCTGACTAATGGAAATAGACATCCCATGACATGTGATGCCTATGGTTGTCGAGGTAATCGACAACTGCAACTTTATAGGTCTGGTCGTCAACATGCATAAGATATCCGATTTGAGGGAATGCACAATAAGGATAGGGAAGTCCTTCTTGATGAATCTCAGGAGGTATGGGTTGGGGTTGGGGTTGCACACCGAAGATTTGCTCCACAAACATATGTGCCTCCGAATCAACATCCGTATAAGTTTCACCCCTGTGCACATATACCGTCCTCCAGTCGGACACTGGATAATACATTCTACTCTGTTCCACTTCCACTACTCTATGTCTCTTATAATCCTAAGGAAACCCCTGACCATAAGATGCACTACTATAAGCCCTAGAAGAAGATGCAACACCGCTCTCATACGAGTGGGGATCAGCTGTTGCCGGTATCCAGTATCCGGCAGTGGAGCCTCTTAACTCATCTAGACTCATAGATCCCATGGAGCCTGCCAAGTTATTCACATCAGTGGGATTGTGAAACCCGTACGATGAAGTGTCATCCTCATACCCATGTCCATGGTGCTTCCCTTTCCCTTTCCCCTTCCGGCTGCAAGTGGAACTACGACCTGCACCGTGGTCGACATCCTGGGTAGCGTGGCTGAACTGACTCTCCCCCGTGAACTTTAATGGCCCTCCTTGTCCTTGACTCTCAATTGCTGGCTCTGGTGGTGGTGGTGGTCTCTCCCGTGGTTCAGCTGAATCCTAATCAGCTAGCCCATCACCATCACCATCATCATCATCATCATCATCATCATCATCACCACCACCACCACCACCACCACCACCATCATCATCATCATCATTCCCACTATCATCCCCACTACCAAGTCCATCATCATCATCGCCTGCATCATCCTGTGCTTGACTAGCGGGTGGCTGAGTAACATCATCATCATCATCTGACCATATAATATTATCCTCACTGACACTAGATGCACTGGGGTGTGGTATAAAGGGACAGTTAGGCTCGGTGTGCACTCTCCCCTCTGTGGCCAAGAACTCATCCACATTAGTTCCCATCTCTCGTGCAATTTGACTACTGGGTCAACCTCCCGCCTCATCCAACAATGGTTCTCTGACCCACTCAAATAAGGGGTACTCCTCCTCCTCATCATCTATGGCAAAGATGTCAGCTAACTCAATCTTGTCCCCAACCTTGCTCTTGACCTAACCTAATGTGCTCCTCTCTCAACCTCATATTATAGTGAACATATACAAGATCCTCCAGCCGCTTCACCCCCAAACGGTTCCGCCTATTAGAATGTATCAGATGGCAGAAGATGTCTAGGAGAGCACTCTTAATTGCACTCTTAATCAAGTACTCCGAGTCTAACCCATACTGCAGCCACCACTCAGCTGCAAGAAACATAACCAACCAAATTAATAATAGGAAAAATAAATTGTGTCAAAAACTCAAATTGAGTATCTAAGACTTAGACTAATTGACTAAATGACTAACCAGGAGTGGTGTTCTCCCTAGCCTGAATAGCGACTGAGTGACCGTAGCTACCAGTAGCATCTCTAAAAGCCTTTAACTGCAATAAATAATTACAAAGTTAGTATAAAAACAAGTATTTATCTTAATTCTTAAGTACTAGACTACTAGTCATCTCACAAGTCACAACTCACAATCTTACCTCATTATTAATTAATGCTTGTTTTGTCAGATCCGGTTCCAACCTTTCCACTACTTCATGGAGTGCCCGGATCAAATATGTCCTCATCCCAAGTTCTCTAATGTAGTGGTAAATGGGGTTCAAATAATAGGCTATCAAACAAGGCAACAAATGAGATGGTAAGAAACTATAAAACTACACAATAAGTATTATGTTATTAATGCCCACTTAGAAAAGGCCATCCCCACCTTCTCCTTCACATTACCCCACATATGCTTTAATTTCTTTTGTTTTGACTGTGGCCTCGCAAACAAGTCAGAATCAGTGTGTAGTATCTACACATCAGGATCGACCTCAATGGGTCTAGAAGCAGCAGACGTGGCACTAGGTCGTGATCGTGGGGCCCATGGTAATGGAACTGACTCTTTGCCACTCTGGCTCCTCCTCATACTAGAGCTGCCTCCGCTTGCCCTCCCAACATCTGGATCTCTAGATGACCCTGCACCCACGGCCCTCTGTGTCCTCTTGATCTCATTGAGTCTTAAGACTCCCTACTCATCCTAAGTACTCTCTCCATCTCTGCCTCTGGAGATGATGCATCACCTATATCTAGATCCACATTCTCTCTCCCACCTCCACCTCCTCTATGCATGCTGCCTCGAATTGATCCCTCTTTGCTTTCTTCTGTGCCCTCTTCTCTTGCCCTTCTGTCACATATTTTTCTATTGCCACTTTAACTTCATAAGGGACATTGGGGCATCCAACTACATTGCGGTCCCCTCCCGCTAGATGGATCTTTAGTCTAGTGGACCCACCTGATCCAATCTTTTTCAAACAATATTTACACTCTAACTTTTTCCTATCATCTATCAGAGGCTTACCATGCTGCCAAGCTATGTCGGACATCGTGTTTCTATTTGAATCTCCAACTCAAAACTCAAAAGTTTGTGCCTGAATCTGAATTCCTGATACAAACATATATAATAATCACCATTAAAATAGAAACCCAACACTTTAATTTTAACCTAAGGCCCTAAAGACACTAAAGTGTAAACACATAGTCACACATTACTTGAAACTGAAAACAGACAATAGGCAAAGCATTAGAAAGTCCACATCAATTCCTATGGAATAGAATCTAAAATTCACTTGTCTAAAGTTTGAATCGATGAACAAAAGAAAATGATAGGCATTATAGAAATGCACGCTGATGATAACTTCAGCAACTAAATCAGGCAACAACCAGTAAAATCTGACAAGGACATTTTATTAAGGGGATCAAAGAGCCTGAAAAAATAATCCAAAAAATTTCTATGTTGGCAAAATTACAAATCAAAACTAGTAGGATAGTACTTAGAAATTCATACACTACGTTTAACAAAAAACAAATCCCAAACCAAAGCATTGATACTTTAACATCTAAGTACAGAGGTTCCTAAGGAGAAGTACTCACAATTTCACATTCATCGGATTCCATCAATTAGAAGAGTAAAACCAAGAGAGAATATACACGCCCTCTAGCTCTACTTTTTGGCCCAATATTGCTCCAGACAACTAGTATCTTGTTTTGTTTTCAACCCTGATACATCAAAGGAGGCCAAACTGGGTTTCTTGTAACATAGAAGATATACACACTACAAACCCTAGGGTTTAGATGATGACCAACTAGTAGTAGTCAGTCAAGTTGAAAGTAATTTTTCCTCTTTGAATGACAAAACTAGAGGATGAACTTTGGTGCAATGGTAAACTTGTTTCATACTTTCATTTCTACTATGGGTTTTAGCTAGGGAATAAATAAACACTCCCTAAAGATAATCCTGGAAGCCCCTAGCCTGTAAGTAACAATTTATCACCTTCAACTATGGCATGTAACATATACCTCAGTTTAATTGGAATTTTTGTTCTAAAACACTAACTTAGATTTCATTTGCAACAATAGAGCAAACAAACATTTTCCTCCAATTTCAGCAGCAAGAAATGAGAAAAGCTGTCATCCCAAGAGCTGAAAATACAAGAAAGATCTGGAAATGAAGAGTTTCAAGGGGAAAGAAGAGAAGCAAGGAAATGAAGCTAAAAGCCCAAAACCACCAACAGTGTTCACTAAACCATAGCAAAGGCAAGTTTTGACATTCAAAGTTAGGTTAACTTCCAAGAGAGCTTCAAAGTTTGAAATAATCCACCAAGAAGGGCCAATTTCACCAAAGGATTGCTTTAATCAACTTGAAATCATGCAAAATCATGAAAAATAGTCGAAAAAAGCTTGAAAAATGGAGTTTGGAACTCCCTGCTTCGCCTGCGTTTTGCGATCGAAACTCGCAACTCTGGGAAACCAGAGTTTCGATCGTAGATGGAGACTTTTTATAAAGTTGAACTGGCTGGTTCATCCGGTTTACTTACATAAAAAACCAGGTTTCGAGGTTCAATCGAAACTTCGACAGTTTCGATCGAAACCCTCGAATTTTCCCACATTTCCCTAGCCGGTTTAGGCTGGTTCGCCTATATTTCGACCCATTGGGGAAATTTTGATAGTTTTGATCGAAACTGAGGACTTTTTTTCGGTCCTCAGTAGTTTCTTTCAACCAAATTTTGTACCATTGGCATAGGCACTCTTCTTCTTCAGTTCTTCTTCAAAGCCAAGGATTTGGACTATCAAGCTCAACACAGAAACGAGATGTTTTAGGAACATAAAAGCTCAGTTAGGTCGATTGAACCGAAGATGCAAAGAAGAACATGTAACACAAACATACTATATAATAGCAGCAGATCTGGGTGGTAATCAATTCGTCTCCGGTGACATTTTGCAGGTTTGCCATCTTTCCGACGATATTTCTCAATTTTTCGGCAACATTGATTAATCTCATTTTTCGGTGGGTCATTCAGTTCGCTACTCATTGAACTTGGCAAAATTCGCTGAAAAATTTTACCATGCCATAAATGATCGGGCATTTTTGCATGGGATGTGATGGGTCAAAACATATCCTTCCTGTGAGTCCACTTAGTTATGTGCTGAATTTTTAAAGTAGCCAATTTCCCTATCTGTTAACCTCTGTCAGTCCCTACAATGGGATTCACAGAATCTGAATTGGGCTTTTAATGTCCATGTATCTTCTTATTTCATATGGAAGGCTTGGAATACCTCTTCAGTCTACCAAATCAGTAGATCCCAACAATGTTTTATGAACAAAATTTTGTTGGAAACTGCACAGCTACTCCATCGTATTGCTGTACATAAGATCCAAAATCCTACTATGTTTCACTGTCTGAAAATAATATACGATATTAGCATATCAGCAGGTTGAGTAATTAATAGGGTGTGTGCTATTTTTTTTGGTCAATATGACAATATAGGGTGTGTGCTATGAGAAATATGTAAATAGGCTATATTATCTTCAATCTGAGACCATTGCACTAGCCCCAAATTGTGTTACAAGTTGATAGATCTATTGAAATCAGCTTTTACAATGATACCCTGATTGTAGGGGTCTAATATCCTAATCCCCCCCCCCCCAAATAAAACAAAATAAAAAAATAAAAATAAAAAGAAGAAGAAGAAGAAAGCTATAAGGATGTAAAGTATAATTATTTCAAGTATAAAAACCGTACATTTCAAATAAAAGCTGTTTAATTTAAATTATTACTGATATAATCATACATCATAATTATTACAAAAGTGCCCCCCCTCCCCCAAGTATAAAATTTCTACTTAACTTTTGTTTCCTTCCAACCAAGCAGTCTTAAAATTATTCCTCCAGTGGAACTAACTTAACCTGGGTAAATCGCTTCAAAAGAAATAGGTTGGAATATAATCATTCTAGCAAAGATGCCTCAATTATGACTAATCTATCTTAAAAATAAAAAGCAAACACCAAAACAAACATTATCATTGATTTATACATAAAAACATAGGGTGCATCAAATTCTTAAGGAATAAAAATGATTCAACAGACAACTTTAAGGCTGTTGGTAAAATACCAAAATCTTATGTATGAGGTCAAGAGTCTAAATCTTCTTGGAGTCAAGGGTGGAGCCCTGATATATATTTAAATTATATATAAAAGTTACCTCCAGGATGTAGCTAAGGTGCGTGTAAGCTAATTCAAATGATTGGAACCAAGACCAAGAATATTAGATGGTGATAAGCAGAAAATAATTCCCGACCTAGGCGAACCACGGTTGGTTCAATCATCTCGATCAGGATCGGTTCAAGAATTGAGCCTAGAGGTACCATAAGCATGCTGAAATTCGACGGTTATAGGAGGAGATGTGATCCCATCAAACTTGGAATAGGAGATCGTGTTCTATATAGAAACCGCATCTAACTCATATTGAAGGAGGAAAACCCTACGATTGGACGGCCAATGATGAGACTTATGGATTATAACGATCGAAAAAAAAGAGGTAAATTCTATATAAATCCACGCATAATACCAAAAAAAAAAAAAAAAAAAAAAAACTTAATTGCTTCCCTCCACCTTTTCATATTTCGATTAAGCTTTACAACTTGTTAGAGCTCTTGGGTGGTGCTCTTACTAACTTAGCCATCGTAGGTGGCTTCCCGACCGCTTAGTTGGCCTACATCTGATGTTGTTTTGCAGGAATCCGATGGCTAATCAATTTTGGACACATCATTTGGCGCCGTATTTGGGAAACGATTCAAAAAGTCATGGTAGATACTAGATAAACACTTCAAAGGAATCAAAATCAGATTCATCCACCTCCTTTAGGTGGGAATCCTATTCCTCTAGGAGAGGGTCCATCTTGAGAGAATAATCAGCATGAGGAAGAAGAAATGATCAGGGGAGGATGTTTAAATGATCAAAATGGGGAGATCCAGATGATCCCAGTCATTCAGGAGCAAATGAATCAAAGCCAACAACAGATAAACCAAATGCACGTTCATTTCCACGAGATGCAGGCCGGGCTTCGAACGATGGCAAGACGTTTGGGGGCTCCAAGGAATCCAAATATGTATGATCATGAAGAGACAAGAAGGTAGGCTTGGAGAGCGGAAAGGAGGTGTTCCCCAATAAGAGGACATTCACCACAAAGATAAAGGAACCCAACCGAGGGGCAAAATTTTCGACAACCTCCTAAAAGGAACTTAAGGCAGCAAGAGGCTGAAGGTGAACAATCGGGAATACAAAGAACTAGGGAGCTCCCACGGAGAGATGACGCTGAGGTTTCGAATCGTCACAAGGTAGTCGAACGGGGACTCTAACCTAGCTTGAGAGAGGCGTTCGGACACATTCAACCACATCCCAATGCTCAGACAAAGATAGTGTCCGAACACCTAATGCCATAGCAGTTCAGATTGATAAAAAACTGTCAGATATAAACAGAAGCTAGGACAACTTACGAGGGGCAAGAAGGCAAATGATATGCATTCAATCATCAGAAAGACTGTGTTCATTGATGTAATTTCCAAGTTTGAATTTTTCCTATAATTTTAGGCTCTTGACCGTCTCCCTATTTGATGGATGTGGAGACCAGTGGCCCGTATGAGTTATTACTAGCAAATGATGGTAGTAGTTGGGAATTCAGATGAAATCTTGTGCAAGGTATTTGGTTCCTCACTAACGGGAGTAGCCCAGAAGTGGTTCTTGAACCTGCCCTCGGGAAAGTTAGCTAACTTCGATGAGCTTGCCTAAAATTCATCGGTCTGTTCCAAAGTGGAATACAAACTAAGAAGATCGAAGAGACTCTTTTCACTATCAAACAAGCAAAGAACAAGTCCATTCGGGATTTTCTGCAGAGATTAAATAAGGTGACAATGCAAATAAAAAATCTTGATGAACAAGTAGTGAAAACAACCCTTTTTATAGGACTTTCTAACAGATGTCTTCTAAAGATGTTGCTACAGGATATGCCGACCACATATTCTGAACTCATTCAAAGATGTCAAAAGATGATCGAGAAAGCTTCTACTACAAGGTCATGTCATTCGGGCTCAAAAATGCTAAAGCTACTTACCAGAGAGCGGTAAACAAGATTTTCAAGAATTTGATCGGGTGAAACATGGAGGCCTACGTTGACGATATGCTCGTGAAAAGCCTTCAACGCTCGAATCATGTCTTAGACCTAATAGAAGTCTTTAGTGTGCTGAGGAGATACCAGATGAAGCGAAACCTGGAGAAATGTGTTTTTGGAGTGTCTTCGGGAAAGTTCTTGGGGTTTATGGTTTCTCAAAGAGGGATTGAAGCAAACCCTAATAAGATTCCTGTTCAGGATGTCCAGTGCCTAACTGGATGAGTAGCTGCCTTAAATAGATTCATAGCATAGTTGGGAGAACGATGCTTACCATTCTTCAAAGTGTTGAAAGATCTGAGAGGTGACAAAGAGGACGATGGACAGAGGAATGCTAGAAAGCATTTGAGAGCCCAAAGGAGAAGCTCGGGTAACCATCCTTGTTGTCCTGATCAGAGAAAAGGGAAAGCTCCAACTATATTTGGCATCCTTAGCTTCCGCAGTGAGTGCTATCTTAGTTCGGGAACAAGAAAAGAAGTAATTGCTAATATACTTGTAGCTAATATATTGTACAAGCCATGTACTTCTTGACACAAAGACTAGGTATTCGAAGATCGAGAAACAAGCTTTGGCGTTGATGATGGCCGCAAGAAAATTAAGGCCCTACTTCAAGGCCCACCCGATTGAGGTATTAACTAACTTCCCCTTGAAGAAAGTGCTCCATAAGCCAGACCTTTTGGGACGGATGGTAGCATTATTGGTAGAGCTTAGTGAATGCCAGGTGGATTTTAAACCCCGAACAACCATAAAAGCACAAACTTTGGTCGACTCCAGTGACATAAATTATCGAACCACAAAGCCCGATGATGTGGAATGTTTATGTAGATGGTTCAAGTAACAAGCAAAGAGGGGGAGCTGGAATTCTACTAAAGAGTCCTGGATGTTTTCTCATTCGGTACGCATTAAAGTTCGGGTTTAAAGCAAGCAACAATGAAGCCAAGTACAAAGCTTTTTGACAAGGCTTTGATTGGCAAAGGCACTCTCCATCTTAGAGATAACCATTGATCAAGTTGCTAACCAATCAAAAATAAATCATATACTAATCTAGCTAGCAGAAAGTACAGGGTCGAATCATGGGGAACTAAAAGACTAAGTTACAAAGATTGAATTCAACGAAACCTAATTTAAATTAACTCTATTAATCAATGCAAAAACTTTAACTATGAATACGTGAAGATCTTTAGGATTTCGAATCCCCAATGCTTTTGATCACTAACCGATATAACTCTATGCTTCAAAACAACGGATGGTCTTTTCTAGATCTGCCTTATCTTCACAAGACTATTGTCCTTCGCCAAAGCTTGGCACGCTTAGTTTGCTTAGCTATAGAACATCTTTGGCCAGACTCAAACACAATCAATTAGAAGATATAGAACAATCAAATTAATGAAATAAGCAATGATTCATCTACATCCCAAAGGAAAGGAACTAACCACTCATTATATCAAATATCATCAAACAAATAAAGATGAAATTTAGTGTGAGAGAGAGAGAGAGAGAGAGAGAGAGAGAGAGAGAGAGAGAGAGAGAGAGAGAGAGAGAGAGAGAGAGATGATTCATCTACATCCCAAAGGAAAGGAACTAACCACTCATTATAACAAATATCATCAAACAAATAAAGATGAAATTTAGTGAGAGAGAGAGAGAGAGAGAGAGAGAGAGAGAGAGAGAGAGAGAGAGAGAGAGAGAGAGAGAGAGAGAGAGAGATGTGGTCTTCTTCTTGAACAATGAGAGAGACGAGAGTCAAGATCTGCGTTCACCGTCTTTTCCTCTTCTCTGTGGCTAGCTTATCTTTTATCCCGCATACAATGAATTCATCCTCTTTACGAATCAATTATACCTTTATTCGTTCAGATTATGGGAAAACTCAAAACAATAACGTTGTATATATTTTCGTTAGCTTTCCATAGCATCTTGAATCACTGCAATCCAAGTTTAGACGAGAGAGATATGCCCAAAATACTCAAGGTGGGTCTGTTTATACGATTTTCAGGTCTTATTACCAATTTTGTTCCTTGGACTTCCACCTATTTCCAATTTGGCTAAGATTCATGCTCTCCTTGCATTAATTAAGTTGGATCTTAGCATTCATAATTCCTTGGGCAGCAAGATTGAATCCCATGATTTAAAATCCATCAATATCTAATATATTTGCCAACTTTGCTCCACATTATCTCTAATAACCAAAATCACCTTATTCCTGAAAAATACACAAAAATATTCAATTAACTCTCTTTTAATTAACTAAGTATGGTATTAGCATGCTTATCAACCATCTACAATGATTCTTAGCTTGTGGTGAATCAAGTTCAAGGGGAGTTCGGGGTAAAAAAGCTCTGATTGGTAAAGTATCAAGATATGATACGGTAACTAATGAAGGGATTCAAAGAAGTTTGAATCTTCCAGATCCCGAGGAAAGAGAATGAAACGGCAGATGAACTATCAAGATTGGAAAGTGTGAATGTAAAAACTCTTGAACCCCCCTTGGTATAGATTGAAGAGCTTAACTTCCCGAGCACGAGGGTGAAGGAAATGATGTATATGGAAGAAGAGTGACCAGATTGTCGAATACCTTCAGGGCGATCGATTTCCTAATGACCTGAAGGAGGCACAATTGGTTAGGTTTCGAGCTGCGAGGTTCACTATCCTTAATGGAAGACTATACGATAGGTCTTATGCGAAACCGTTACTAAGGTGTTTAGGACCAGAGGGGTCGAAAAGTGCACTAGTAGAGAATCATGAAGGTATCTGCGGAGCCCATATGGGAGGACGAGCATTAGCACACAAAGTTCTCAGGCTCGGGTTATGTTGGCCAAAGATGCAGAAGGATGCATTGGAGTACGTACAGCATTGCAAAAGCTGCCAAGTGCATTCAACTGTATCAAAAAGACTAGCAGACCTCTAACATCCATCTTAGATCCAATCTCGTTCGCTATGTGGGGAATAGACATAATGGAAAATTTTTACCAACGCCGAGGGAGGAAGGGATACTTGGTCGTAGCCATTGACTACTTCACAAAATGGGTTCAAGCAATTCCACTTGCCACAATAACAGAGAAAATGGTCAAGAAATTTGTACTCGATTCAATAATACACCGATTTGGCCTCCCGAAGATTATTGTTACCGATCATGGGACATAGTTTGATAACCCACAATTCACTGAATTTTTTAGAACATATATGATCGAGCACCAAATGTCCTCTATAGCATACCCCCAAAGTAACAGGTAAGTTGAAGTAACTAATTGAACCTTGCTAGATGGAATCAAGAAGAGGCTGGAAGCAAATAAGGCTTTATGGGTTGAAGAACTCCTGAATGTGTTATGAGCTTACATAACTACAATTCAAACACCATAGGGAAGACACCATTCAAACCGACCTACGGGTTAGAGTCTATGGCTCCAGTAGAAGTGATGGCCAGGACTCTCAGAGAGAGAGAGAGAGAGAGAGAGAGAGAGAGAGAGAGAATTTGAAGAAAAATCGAACGAGGAGAGCCTATTAGACAACTTGGAGTTCTTAGATGAATTTCGGGCAAAACAAATAGTCTGAATTCAACAATACCACAGAAGTGTATCATCCTATTACAACGCTCTAGTAAAACATCGGCAATATCGTCAGGGAAATCTTGTATAGAGGAACACTGCAGCTTCAAACCCTCGGAACCAAAGGAAGTTGGATCCTTCATGGGAGGGACCATATATTGTTGTGAAACAGGTGGGATCAGGAGCGTACAGACTAAGAAACCCACAATGGGTCTAGAGCTTGATCGGTCATGGAATCCTAAAAGCTTAAGGAAGTATTATTAGTAGCCTTCTTATTTTTTAAGATCAGGATTTTGTAATGCGCCTCGTATCCAGAATTCAATTCAATAAAGTTGTAACCAAATCTCTTACACACCCAAGTATATGTGTAAGTGTTGAATGAGTTAAGACTTCAAATTCAAAAGGCTTTGGTACACACCCAACTAAGACCTTCTAACATCTAGAAATTTTTTCTAAGAAAAGGCTTCAGCAACGCTTGATTAAGACCTTCTAACACTTAGAAAAATTTAAGGGCCTGTTTGGTTACATGAGTCTAGAGATTTCAAATATCCAGAGATTTCAAATCTATGGAGTCATAATTTATAAAATTACCTATTTAGTTAACCAAATATGTTGAATGAAATCAGTGGATTCATCTATGATTTTTGTGAATGCGCAAATGTTTAGCATTTTAAAGTAGGGATGAAATCTTTGGATTTCACCCCATACCCATAAATCTACAGATTCACGTTTTAGTGTAAAAAGATGAATCTCTAGATTTCATGAATCTAGAGATTTTCACAACCAAACAGGTATAAATCGTGCATTCATGAATCTAGAGATTTGAAATCTTTGGATTCATGTAACCAAACAGGCCAAGAAATTTTCTAAGGAAAGGCTTCGAAATTCCCGATTAAGACCTTTTAACAATTAGACAAATCTGAGAGTTTTTTCCCCCAAAGAATCGGTTACGATTGGGATTTATTAAGGGCTTTGGTTCAATTCAATTCAAATGCAGTGGGCAAAATAAACTAAAAGACTCCTCTGTCCTTGCAGTAGTAGAGTAACATATAGGAATTTAACCAAGCTAAGCCTGACTAAAATAACTAGAATCTCAAGTAACGAAAAATGTAGAGAATATGACTTTTATTTATTGAAAGGCCAGAGGGGGCCAACCCTTATGGAAAAGAAAAAAAGAAGAAGAAGGAGAAGAAGAGGAGAGACAAGTAAAGTAAAAGTAAGATTAAGGTTTGGCAACATGAGTGGTAGGGTCAAGAACTTGAGGAGGAGACTATTCTGAAAGATCTGCATTTTCATCAGTGACTTTAGGTTGGAGGGAGGCAGTAGGCTCGTCGCTCAAGTAGCCTTTGATGTTCGGGTCAGATGGCTCGGTCAAGTTTCTCAAGAGTCCATCCGGGAGCCTCAAGGTTTAGTTCATTGAATGCCTCAGCATGGCAAACTTCTTCATGAGGCATGGAATCAAAGGAAGCATCCTTCCTAAGGATGGATCTCCATACTTCATTCTACCCATCTCGGTATGCCATTGAATTATAATGAACCATCAAAGCATAGAAGGGCTTGCTATTGAGATACTAACAAATGCAAGCTTTCCGAACATTTGCTGGAATGTGTTTGGGCTCTAAAGGACCAACACGATCCTGAAGTTCGTCCCTTTCCTTTATCAACCCTTCCACGTTGGCATCAGTCTCCGAGAGAACCTTTTAGAGCCTCTCAACCTCTCGCTCGAGTTCATCGATCCTACCGGTGGCAACCACGAGCTCCTCGCCGGCCCTTCGAAGTTTCACACTATTTTCTCGAGGGTGAGAGACTTCCTGTCACATCCCCCCCAGCCAGTACCCAAACCGCAATACCCGGAGGTGTGATTCCCCAAGTCCCACGGTAAAGTCTAGGGAAACCATATAACCTCATATTGCAATAACACAATCATGAGCAAGGAATAATCAATGTTTAACCTTTATTAATTAATCAAAGGAAATATTCTTGAAATATCATCGAGTATAATCAGAGAAAACAACTATAGAGGATAGCGGAAAATAACTCTATAGGTACAAATGCGAAAGAGTAGATCAAAACTAAAGTAAATCTAAGGGTATTACACCAGGAATAAAATAAGAACATAAAGAAAATTGTTCTATTCTTCCATGGGCTCTTCTTCTTCAATCTTCATCTTCTTCGCCTGGGGTTTGTTCTCTTGCAACTTTGGATCAGCTTCTAACTCTTGATCCCACCCGCAAATAAGACGATGTCTGCTACTATCAATAGGAGCCATTAGTGTGGTCCACACCGGTGTACTGGTCGTACCACTGATCATTACCCCCTTCATTGATGTCTGTAGCTGTACCATATAAGGAAGGGTCCTCCATACCAATGCACAAGATCTCCTCCGTTCCTGCAAAGTCATCTAACAACATATCCCCTGAAGGGTAAGCTTAAAAGAATTCAGCAAGTAGTTCAATTCACAATAAACAACTACAAGTAGTTCAAAGCAAACATGATGCAATGATATGAGACAATGAATGCAAGTATGCTTCTAACTCTAAGTTTGCTGGTCTCTATTGGCAGACATGCATTAAGATAAAACACCATACTCTTCTAGGTAGGTCTCAAATCACTCTCCCTCAACCATCTTGGTATCTTGGGTTCTCTGGTGGTAATTGGGTCAGGGCATCCCTCTCGAACATTCCATGGCTGGGGTTTAAGTCCACACTATCACTCACCACCATTGGTCTGAGTACTGGCACATGTCAGGGTAATACCTAGCCCAATGCAAGTCATCTACTGAGTCACATCTACTCAGAGTCTAATATCTCCCTTCCGTGCACTAGACAGTCTGTTCCGGTATGATAGCCTCCCTTCCATGCCTATGCAATCTGTTCCGATATCTCCCTCCCTAGAGTCACCATGTACCATGTAAACTCTCAACCCTATTGGTCATCCATATATAATAAATGGGAAGCTCTCATGTCCTCTCATGGGTTGGTTACTGGTCTTGAGCGCCTATGAGCCCAGGCTTATATGTGCAACCCTACCAATGAATGGTCCCCACAATGTGATTGTGTCCTCTCACGAGTTGGTTACCGGTCTTGAGCGCCCACCAATCCCCATTGCTACCACGGTCACTAGGTCACTAGGTCTCAATACTCCTTCTGATAGGGTCAGATATGATAGGGTTTTCCCTAGCCAAACCCATCTAGACATATCCTATGGATGTTAACAAGTAATTAGGGAAAGCGCCAAGAGGCATCATAGGAAAGCGTCCCATACCACCTCCACTGATGTCCAATGATAGAAACGCCAAAAGGGCATTTCCCATTCCCCAATCACAACTTAGGCAATCACATCATATCATGATTTCATAGATATCACACTATAGTCCAACTCACAATCACATCATTCAAAATCAATAATAGTAGATAAATCATATCATGAGTAGACTACTGTAATTACAGAAGTAAGACATTATAGAAAAAGTAAAACTACAGTAGCTAACACATGCATATAAGTCCTAACATATCAAAGCATGTATTTTTGCATATTGTGAGTGAACGCACTCACCTTATATCCAATTCCACAAACTCCAAATAAAAGATCAAGAACAAGTCGATAATCAGCTAAAATAACCCTAAACAAACATGTAGAGAGTATAAGGAACAAACTCAAATGATAGGAGACGGAATAGAGTCAAAATGGAGCAAAGTTGCTGTCAGACACACCCTTGGTCGATGGCCTTGGTTGATGGTATCGACCAAGAGGATCGACCAAGGCTACTGTGTAGGACAGCAACTTCCAACTTTGGTTGGAAACTCTTCGAATCACATCGGAACACACTGAATTAATAGGAAAATTCTAAAATAACATATAGAGACTATCTGTGATGATCTAAACATCCAACAAGGTCATTGGGATAGAATCCTAATAAATCACCTAATAGGCTTAATCTATGGATTCTCACGGAAAGGATAAAATGAATGGGGATTCATTCCAAAGGTAAGAAAATAGCAGATCATGTATAGAAAACAATTTAGGAACTAGTCTAATCATGGAGTAGGACCAATATCTACAGTATGAGTAAATCATGGTCTCATGTTAGATCAAATAATTGAATAACACCATATGGCTTAAGGAAAACATAGAGTGAATGGGAATTCTCTTTAAGACTATGAGGATCAAAGACTAGGCCATTACGGTTGTGTAAGACCTTCCTCACAATCACAACGACTAGTAGATACAGTAGAGATAATAGATTAATGAAGTATATAATCAAATACTAACCTTGTAGAAGAAGATCGATGGGAGAACTTTGCTTGGATGCTTGGAATCAACCTTGGGCTTGAAGAGGAGGCTCTAGGGTTCTTCTCACGTTCTCCAAAAGTTAAGAGGAAAGTGTTTAGGTTTAGTCTGAAGTTACATATAAATAGGACTTCAAAACCTAAAACTTCCAAAAATACACAATTATGTCCGGAGGCTGCTTTGGTCAATGAGATCGACCAAGCAATGTCCATGGTCAAAATTGCTGAATTTTGGTCTTCGATAGCCTCAAGCTTCACTTGGGTCCTCAACTAATTTAAGAAAGGGTCTTATCGGACTTCATAGAACCTTCCAAAGGTGTCAACACTGTACTCAAGGTCCATCTTCCAAGTCCATCATCATTTAGGTTACATCTCCTTCCAAAATCACACAAGGTTTCCAAGATGGGATCTTCACTATCAATCTCCATTAGTTCTAGGTCAGAGCTAATGGGTTCAACAGAGAGGGTCCACAACTGTCTTCTACCTTGACTTCGGGTCTTTGGACCTACAACATAGATTTCCAAATTAGGGTTGGTGCAGGATTTCACACTTCCCTCTCCTTGGCCTTCATCTCCTCCTCATGGCCCTTTGATTAGACGCTGAGACGACTGACCCGAAGCACAACCTCCATCTGCCTGTGGAAGGCATTGACAATCATCCTGCAACAAATAAAGGATAGAGGTCGGGAGAAGAAACTTGAAAGACTTAGAAAAATTACTAAAGGTGAAAAAACTTACTTGACTGAAGAGTTAATGAACTCCTCGTTGGGGGCAGAGTCAAGGATCCTGAGGTCTTCAGGCATTTGGGCATTGGTTTCCCACTCTAGCGCCAAGTTCATGTCCCTAGTAACATGGATGGGATTGTATTAATATTTACAATTAATGGCATGATATAATGATATTGATTGTATTTTTTTTTTTATAAAAAGAAAACAAAAGTTAAATTAAAGGACATCATACATCTACCGTCATAGGGAATCTACAAAAATTCATATCTAGAGATTCTAAGTTAGTCGTAACATGTCCATTGGCTTTGTTTAATCCCATGTTTGCCAATTTAACAAAAAAATGTTTATAAGAGTGGGGGATTAAAATGTAAAGAATGTGGTTTCTTTCATTTTTGTTACCATATCCATGAGAATTGTCAAGTGTTGTAAAGGCGTACTGTCTTTGAGGACTTTGGTAAGAGAGACGTGATTTTGTCGTTGCTGCACCAAATATGTGTAATGGGTATGTGATGAACACATTTATGTGTGAAATCTTAGGGCAAAAAGCATGCAAATTACACACTTAGAGCGGAGTTACTTTGGGTTTTATGTTGCTTTTTGCAGATTTTAGGATTTTTCAGGATTTGAAAAAATATTGGAGTTTTGGGTTTAAAACATGCAATTTTACCCGTCAAGATTTGTTTTTGCTCTTGCTATTACTTTTATTTCACGAACAATATGCTTTCCTTCTTTGCTATTTCTAGTCCGATGTTGATTTCAAAAAGTGCAACTCTAATCCTATCACTTTTGTCCACACATCTTGCCTCCACTGTAACCAATTTGCCATTTACAATTATCCTTGCACTTCATCCCACTATTTTAGAGATTCATTAGATACCCCTGCACTAAATAAAACCGGTGAGTAAATCATGGATAAATCTCTAGAAATGAAGTGTACTTGTTGCTCCAAAGTGAACTAGTTAGTAAAATATTGTTGAGTTTCTTCAGGCATATAAGAATTTGAACATGCCAAGTGAAGCTCAATTACCCAAAAGAAAATATTATTTAGGACTCTAATATGGTTGGGTTTTTGTTTATTAAATATCACATGGTTCATTTCTCTCCATTAGAAATAACAAGTGATACTAAAACAAGAAAAAAAAACCAAGTAGCTTCTTTGTCCAGTTGTGTATTAGATAGGAAAGAAGCACATAATTGGAAGAGAGATTCATTGGTTAAGTGTTGAGTTCTGAGTTCCAAAAGTCCTGCCACCCAGATCCTCTTAGTCCATTCGCAAGATAGATATGCCATAGAGTTTCCGCCTGATCTCCACATAGTTTACAAACAGTGTCCATGTCCGACCATTGGGATAGGATAGACTTACTATACAATGTCCATAGTAATATAAATGATTACAGTGTAAATAAATAATATAAATTTTTTTAAGACTATTTTAAAATTTTAAAATAAATTAAAAATGCCATGTCATTACTTAACTAGATAAGAGACATCAGTAGTAACAAGTAAAGTTTAAAATTAGATTAGTAATTATACTAAAAAAATAATAATAATAACATATGAAAAATTGAAGAAAATAACACTTGCATTGACTGTCTAAATTTTCTTTTCGTGTTTTCGTCACTCCTCATCGCCACCCTGTCGGTTTCAATCTAATGACCTTCCTCCTCCTCCTCGTCCTCCTCTTCCTCTTCCTCTTTTTCGTCGGTGATTTCAACTAATTCCCCTTTTGATGATGGGCCACCTTATTAAGAGCTCGAACTATGCTTGCTAGGGTAGTGGTAGCATCAAAGTCGAACATCTTAGGCATCAAATTCTCTGCAACATCTGCAAGGCTGATCTGGATTTCTTTGAGCAACCCTTGTATTGTATCGAACAATGGGTGTGATTCGACGCCCAAGTAATTCCTGGCTAGAACCTTGAACGCTTCGTAACAACAATAGGACATCTCGATGTGGACATCCATGCGACCACTCCTTATGAGAGCTGAATCCAACTGATCTATATGATTGGTGGTGAAGACGATGATCCTCTCTTGACCGCAGGTAGACCAAAGATCGTCTATGAAGTTGACAAGTCCAGACAGGGTGACTTGGCTTAAGCTTTTGCTGATTTCCTTCTTATCCTTCTTCTTCCTCTGACCAGTGAGGTCAAGTGAACAATCAATATCTTCGATGACGATGGTGGACTTGGGTCCGGTATCATCAAGAGCTTTTGAAGCGTCGTGTTGTTGGTTACAATAGTGAATTCAAGGTCATAGATGTCAAAATTCAATAGATTGGCCATTGCAGTGATCATGGTTGTCTTGCCAGTGTCGGGAGGACCGTAAAGCATGTAACCCCTATTCCAAGCCTTACCCATCTTGGCATAATAATCTTTGCTCTAACTGAACTTGATGAGGTCCTTTTTGATCATCTCCTTCTTCTCTGGGTCCATGGCGAGGTTATCAAAAGTGGCCGGATGCAGCAAAGACACATAATTATTTCATTCTCCTTCCTAATCCTTGGTGTAGAGTCTCCTCTGTCGGTTGCTTGCAACCCTAGCTTGGCCCTCTTTGATGACATGATCGAGGTAATGTTTGAGGACAACTTCATGGTGTTTCTCATGGAATGAGAGCTTGAACATGTGCTTCTCCACCTCCTCAGGGTAGCCAAAGTGGCTGTTGTGGCCGACGGTGACATGGTAGGACCAACGGAAGACGACGACACCACCATCCTCCTCGAAGGTGTCGTTGATGATCTCATCGCCATCGTCCAAGCTGAGCACAACTTTGGCAGAATTGTTGGGTAAGTCAGCCTTGAGAAACCTTCCCTTGGTTAAGGTAAGGTCACTAAGGTAACCCTCTATGGCATTGTAAGCTTCATTCCTGCTGAAACGCCCTTTGTTTTATTCCTTGAAGCAGATCTCCATCTTTGGGAACAATATTCTCATCAATCGAGAAACCCAACCCTCTATTATGTTCAGAAAATCGGGTGAAAAGTGTTGCAGCAACATTGGCCAGCAGAACATCAATGTAGCAATCAACGACCCCAATATTCCAGTCCATGACTCCCACATCTTCTTCTTCTTCTTCAACTTTCGTATAGCTTTCTGTAGCTAGCTTAAATCAACTTAAGTCTCGTTTGATTCCTTTCCTTTGCTTGTGCGGCCTTTGTAGTCTATTCTACCAATTTTGGTGGGATTCTCCTCAAAGAGAAAGAGTTCAAATCCAATTCTGATTATAGGGGTCCTACACATACTTTTTCTAATCCTAAAGGGAATGTTTCACTTACCCCACTTTGTCTAATTTGTGGTCATGGTTCGGAGAATGTATGTCATGCCTTGTTTTTTTGTCGTCTTGCAAAAGAGTGTTAGAGACTATCTCCCCTCCGTATTAATACATCTGATTTTTTAGGGTCAAATTTATTTGATTGGATGGATTTTATCAAAATAAAGTTCAATGGTTATGACAATTTAAACCTAGTGAATCAGCTGTGAAGTGCTTTAGCTTGGTGTATATGGAATACTAGGAATGCAACACTTTTTAGATGGATTGATGCCTCCATTATGCATACAATGACTACTTTCTCTTTTCTATGTGCAGATATACAATCTCATATTGTAGAATTCCAAAGGGCTCGTGGGGAAACTTATCAAAGGCCTAGTCATGTCATTTCTGAAGAACTTGCTCTCTTTCAAATTTTTGTTGATGGATCTTGGGATAGTACTTCAAACAAAGGAGGTAGAGGGTGCATCATGTGGGATTATATGGTGGTTTTGTAGCGGCTCAAAGCAGATGTGAACATAGTGCTTCAGCAACCTTAGTTGAACTTGAAGCTTTTAGAGACGGCATCATTCTCGGCTCTTATTTAGGAGCGGTTGATTTGCATATTCATTCGGACTATTTACTTGTTGTTAATGCTCTCCAAGGTCTCCAATCATCTTTAGATTGGATGTGTCTCAATTTAGTTGCAGATATTTTGAAGCGCTGTTCTTTCTTTCCTAGGATTTCTTTTAGTTATATTCCTAGAATTGGCAATGGTTATGCTGATTTCCTTGCTAAGGGTGCTTGCAGGTTATCTTTAGATAAATCCTGGTGGGGTATATCACCTTTGTTTATTGTGGATTCCTCTCAGTTGTATAGGTCCTTTGACCTAAACTCTTTTGCTTAATATAATCGCAGCTATTTTCTTTTAGCCAAAAAATATAATCCTAAAGGGAAAACAAAAGTCCTTTTTGTAATCAAATTAAAAAGGAAAGTTATAGGCCATTAATGATTTTAGTAAGGGTACCTTTTTTGGTGACACATTCCATCAAAATCAGTTCGTTTGCAGTTGTTCATCTTCTTCTCAGCATCTGCTAGTGGGAGTGAGACTAAATGCTGCGCATTTAATGTGCAATACCTCCTGCCAACGATCGAGATCAAAATCTCTCGGATCTCAACCATCCATCTTGTTTTCAACCCCCTGCGAGACGGACGGTCGAGATCGAAATCTCGGTCAAAATTTCGATCTCGAAGGTTGGTAGCACAGTTAATGCGCAACATTGAAGTTGAACCAGGGCTGATAGTGAGTTTGCAAGATGTAGAGTTGTTGAGGTCAGTGAAACAAATCAATTTTCTATGTGATATGAATATAGTTCTTATTATTTAAGTCATTCCTTGAAGCTTATTAGATGAGTTTTTCTTCTTACAAGGATTCTTCCATTTTCATAACTTCGTATCATACTATCATACTGTACTATACTACTATTATAAAAGTATGAACTCAAGGGACATGGCTACATTTGATTTTCCTCCAATACCCCTCTGTATGCACTCAATTAGATATTTGCATTAATAACAAATGACATCTGTAATGGTCAATTACAATTACAATGATTTTAAATAAAATATTTATTCAAGAAATGTAAATTGATAAAAACAAACTTCATTGAAAACGATGAGATTTTTTAATATCTCCAACCCCTTTGTATGCACTCAATTAGATCTTTGCATTAATAATAAATGACGTCTATAATGGTCAATTACAATTGCAATCATTTAAAATAAATTATTTATTCAAGAAATGTTAATTGATGAAAACAAACTTCATTGAAAACGATGAGATTTTTTAATATCTCCAAAAAAATTACATGGGATTCTGTAAATTTAAGAATCTCATGTAAGTTCTTTTCATTTTCCTAATAAATAAATTGAACCACTTACCAATAACAAGGTCAATCCATTAAAGTTCAATTCATGAAGCAATGGTCAATTACAATTACAATCAGTTAAAAGAAATTTCAAGAAACGTTAATTGATGAAAACAAACTTCATTAAAAACAGTGAAATTTTTTAATCTATGCCCTTGAATTTTTACAAAAAAAATATGATAAATTATGACCAAATTTGTAATTCTAATCTAACAGTTAATCATAATTATTTATCGCAACCATTCTCCAAAAAATATATGATAAATTAGGACTAAATTTGTAATTAGGCTACATTTGGTTTCCCTCCATTACCCCTAATTTGTATTCAATCAATTAGACCTTTGTATTAACAATAAATAATGTCTATAATGGTCAATTAAATTTTTTTAAATTATTTGAATCAATTTAATTCTGAATTTCTCTTATTCTCATTTTTCAAGAAAACAATTAACAGTAATTAGGCCCATTTTTCAAAGAAATCATTAGTAGTAACTAGCCCAAGGGCAAGGAATAGGAAGAGTTTCTACGAAAACCAAAAAATGTTAATGGATAAAGGCCAAGGAATAGCCAGAGTTTCTCAAGAAATCTTAATGGAGGAAGCCCAAGGAGTAGGAAGAGTTTCTAGGAAAACCAAGAAATATTAACGAAGAAAGAAAACTGCCTTAAAAAAAAAACCCAACAGACTCTCTCTTTGATCTCGACTACGATACAAAAGATGGCTTCTAAGTATGTATTTCTCTCTCTTTCCCTGTGGAAAGATTTGTTTCTTTATATATAATACTGAAGCAAAACTCCGTTTGTTCTTTTATCTATTGCAGGTTCTTAAATTTCAGTTTTTTTCGCTAACCTCAATTCCCCTTAATGAACAAAAAGGTAATATATTTATTCCAAGTCTCTCTCTATCGTAAAATTTTAGTTCATTATCGTTGATAATGACCCAATGTAATTGGCACTGAGAAGATCTTTGGAGGCGAGAATCTGCTCTTAAAGGACGACTCCGATCTCAATTTGGTCACTGATAAACTCCGATTGTCATCGATTGATGAAGTGGGAGAAGGTTCGTTAGGAATCGGTGCCAAGGATGACAATGCATTTGCACAATCCGATGATGAATTGGCTCGAATGCTTCAAGTTAGTAGGGTTGCGCCACTAATGGTAGCTTCAAATTGGAACAGAGAAAGAAAATAACTAATGCGAAAACAATTGGGTTTGGCTCGAGTTTTGGTAATTGAGTTAAAGTTCTGATTTTTTTTCTCTCTCCTCCTTTTTCCTTTGAACTTGAAGGCCGAGGAGGAAGCCATTTTCTTCCATCAATTTCATGCCATTTCGCAAGTTTTGATGGTAATGTAATGTGATTTCTTGATGTACACCCCTTTTTTCTGTTTGGCTGATTTTTTTTTTTTTTTTTGGCCAGCTTACGCGCACCACGATTACATCCTCAAGGGAGATTTTATATATATATAATTAATGCAGCCGAATCGGGTGCGAACCCTAGACCTCCCCTAGGGAAGTTGGGCCTTTAACCGCTTTAGTAACCCATCATTGGCTCAGCTGATATTTTCCTTCAAGACTGTAGCATGATTATAATTTGGACTCTTCATCTCTATAGTATGAAGATCTAGTGAGCCAAACAGCAGCTCAGGAAATGGTTCCAGTTGATGAACTTGAGGAGAAAGCATTTATTTCATTAGCTAAGGTCTTTGGTTGCTCACCTTTGTAGTTTTTGAATTTTCTACTTCAATGTCTGCATTTATTTACGTGTTTAGGAACGAATATGTGCCTAAATGTGACAACATGATTCATTTGCATGTGATGTTCCACAATTACTTGCACGGCATCAAAAAATTCCTCCAAATTGTGGTTGGTGTAATACAATCTTACATGTCCATGGCCATTAATTTCCAGTACATCAAAACATTCACCGACTTTTGTCTTGTAAATATATTGCTTAGTATGTCAAACCTTACTATCACTGTTTATGTTGTTGGATTTGTGTGGCAATGCCTTTTTAATTAACGATATCACCCTGAAAACTCATGGATAGTTGTTGATCTTGTTGCAAGATACACATGGAGTACAGGCTTGGATGCAAACCTTTTTTTACTTGTCTCTATGTACTATTGATCAAGCTGTTTTTTTGGCCTCTATGAAACAGTCTTGTGATGATATGCTTGATTTGCCATCTGGAAATCTAATTGGTAAGCATGTTTTATTATATGTCCATTAAGACTATACATTCCAGCATTTTATACTTCTAGATTATTCCAGCATTTTATACTTCTAGATTATTCCAGCATTTTATACTTCTAGATTATATGTGAAGATGCATGGAGCACCCTCTTATTCTGGTTGTGATTGTTTATTCATTTGGAATATGTTGAAAAACCTCTGAGCAAAGAAGGTGAAATTTTTTTTATGTTGTACCCAAAATTTGATTTTAATCTTCTTGAAAGAAAATCCATAAACAGTCATTAAAAAATACACATCACACGCGCATATGCACGTGCGTCATTACTAGTAAAAAATGCACATCGCATTTTTTGCAAATATATATATATACACACTAGTAAAAAATTGCACGTGCAAATGCACATCACTTGTTGTGCTTTATATGTTAAACAGATAATGCTATAAAAAAAAAAGTCTTTGCAAATATTTATATAATGAAATACATCTGTTTCCTTCTTATATTAGGATTCTATTTCTTTCTGTTTTTCAATTTTTATTGTTTTCTTCTCCAAGATATTTTCATAGGAGTGAGATGACTCTGTTTCCCTCCCATTATAGACCTTTATTTCTTTAAATAAAATATTGTACGCTTTTTCCCCTTCTTTCTTATATGGCAGTTCACATGCCAAAGCGGTAAAGTCCAATTTAAATCAACACCTCTAGATTGGCGTAAGTGTCATTTTAGTCATACTATATACAATTGGAGACGTAAAAGAAAGGAGGGGTATGTGATTATAGGTAGTTGTTTGTTTACTTTAGCAATAAAAATGTATGCAAGTGTATGGTATTTTAAAAAGAGAATATTTTATTATATTGATCAATAGCAATTTAAAATATTTCGTTAAAATTGCTTTTATTATTTTGAATGTAAATTAAATAGTCCATTGTAGCCAAATGTAAGGTTGCGTTGTGTTCTTCGATTACAAAAAAAATAGCAATTTAAATATATCGTTAAGATTGCTTTTAAAAAAGAAAGGGGCGTGGGGTGGGGAACACTAGGTTCTATGGTTACTTGGACTCTCCCACAAAGGCCCATTACATCGTTGGATCATAGCTGATCCGATGACCTACATTATAACATGCTTTGGGTATAATTCAAATACCTCAACCATATTTGAGTATAACTCAAATACTTCAACAATCGCATCCTATGTTCTATATATGGCTCTAGCGTTGGTTCTAAAAATGTAATGTTAAACTCACTAGATAATCATTCATAACTTTCCAAAAGAGAATAGTATTCAATAAAATCCAAAAGAACCATTTGAATTAAAACATGAGTTTTAAAACAAATCTAAACCCAATCTAATTAAAAGTTTTTCTTGGAAGTGAATTACTTATTCTCACAAAGAACAATACAACTATTCATTGCATTTTTGAACAATTTACTCATAAAGTGAATCATTCCCGTCAAGATTGATCCTAACAGCTTTGAGTGATTTTACTTGTCAAATAAATCTTTCCACCAAGCCAGAGGATTGGATTCACTCCTGCATTTTTGCCATCCATTGCAAGTTTACCAAAATATGGATTTCATAATATATGAAATCAATCATTTGCATAAGTATCTAGTTTAATCAAAAGAACTTAGTACAACTTACATGATGGCTGAAAAATCATTCGCATTCTTATCAAGTTTTTATACAAAATAAGATTTAAATGGTTTCTTTTACAATGAACCATTCCATGTGTTCTTTGGAATGTTAGAGTTATCATGTCCACATAGTTATTGGTTATATCATCAATTTTGTAATGATAAATCTTTCTATAGAAGACATATCATCAGATGTGGAATTATAAAAAGATAACAATAATATCATCGATATATATCAACAATTTTCATGTTCTTTGTTTGGAATAATAAAGTAATCAAGCTTTATACAAAGGTTGTTATATCATCAATGCGGAATGATTTCATGAACATCTATACTCTATAATCTTGCCAAATTATCTGAAATATGTAAATTGTGATGAATGCTAACTATGGCTAAATGATATTCGAAAAATTCAAAATAACATAGATTTGGATTAAGACCTATCTATTTATATGGTCTTTAACCTCATCTCCCCCAAAATTTTGAATGTTCGATTTATATTTCAATCCCTTTGTAAGGGTATCTACCATGTTCTATCTTAATCACAAATCAAGTAAAGTGATCACTTCTTGTTTTACTAGATAATTCAACACAACTTGCATTAGCTTAATTTATCTCCTCTTACTATTAAAGAGTGAGATATTAGTTATCATTGTTGTTATTTGATTATCACAAAACAAATCTTCAAGTTAATCATAGGAATATCTAAGATCAAATCTTTTAGCCATTCTTTGCCTTATCTCCTCCTAAGGGTAGATAATATAATTATGATTCCTTAAAAGATAGAAATCAAAACAATATAAGTTCATCTCTTGGATTTCTTTTCAACGGCCACTTTACCTAGTGTAAAAATAATCACTAATAGATTTGTTGTTCCTATTTTTTAGCAATAAAATGCATCAGAATTATCCTTCAAAAATTTGAGGATGTCCAATTTAGAAAACAACATAGTTTGTAGTACCCTTAAGATATTTCATTAGACTTTTGAGGGCATTACAGTACTCTGTACTAGGATTAAATGTGAAGCGACTCAACATGCCTACTGTATAGGCTATGTCTGGCCTTGTGCAACTTATTATATACATGAGACTATCAATCAGTTTAGAAGATTCTGATTGATTCACAGCTTCACCATCATTCGGTACAAACTTCTTTTTTAAAATTATATGGTGTCTCTACCGGTTTGCATCCACTGTATCCTCATCTAGAAAGTAGTTTTTCAATATAACTAGATTAACTAAGGGTAATTCCTTGTCCATATAAAAACTTGCTTTCATATCAAGAATGATTTTTTTGATGTCATTCACTATAGAATGAACAGAACCAAGAATCAGCATGTCATCTACATACAAGCAAATAATTACAACCTTATTCGACACAGACTTATAGTGAATGCATTTATCAAAGTTACTAGTTTGAAACCCAAAGCTCTTTACTGTTTTGTCAAATTTTTTATGCCATAATTTAGGTGCTTGTTTAAGATCATATAAAGATTTGTTTAATTTACAAACTTTATGTTTTAGACCTTTCTTGACATACCCTTCAGGTTAGTTCATGTAAATTTCTTTGGCTATGTCTCAATTGAAAAATGTTGTTTTTACATCCATTTGATGCATAATATAATGCTCAATTGATGCCAAAACAATAAGAATTCTAATCGTGGCTAGATGGCAGACGGGTGAGTAGATATCAAAGTAATCCACCCCACTAATTTGAATATAACCCTTAGCTACTAAACGTGCTTTATATCGAGTTACAGATCCATCAAGATTTAGTTTCTTTTTCAAAACCCATTTACAGCCCACACACTTGGCACCTTTAGGTAAATTAACTAAAGTCCATGTGTTGTTTTGTAGTAAAGAGTGCATTTCATCATCAGTTGCCTCTGTCCATAGCAAAAAACTTTAGATCTCATTGTTTTGTTATAAGTAAATGGATAATTCTCTAAATGGCAGGTTACATAGTCCTCACTAAAATCTTTGAGTATTCTATCTCTTTTGGAAGTATGCCTAGGATCTGATTCAAGAATTAAACTGGAATTAGTGTCAAAAGTAATTGGTTCAGATTCCATAATACACGGAGATGATTCACTAAACAAAACAACAACAATCACTTTCATCACATTAATCGATTCACTATTTTATTAAAAAATCAATATTTAAGAACAAAACAACAGCAATCAATTTCATCACTATAATTGATTCACAGTACAATAATCATGGGAATTTGAAACCACAAATAACCACACATGGAATGCCTATTAATTGTTTTATTAAAAAAATAATAATAATCACATATTCAACCTTTTTCTAAAGTAGTCAATGATAACTTTCTTCAAAGTTTAAAAATTAATAATCTCAATTCAACGCAAAAGCTAATGGCGACTTTCTTCAAAGTTCAAAAATAATAATAATCTCAATTCAACGCAAAAGCTAAAGTAATCATAATTGATTGGGATTATTAATCGTTACGATTGATCGGGATTATTAATCAATTCAACCACCAAAACAAGTTAAGCGGGATTATTAATCATTGCGATTAATTTTCTCCGCTTATGATTTTTATCTTTCGAATCCACGAATTTGGTCTGAACTATATTATTTCTCAAAACAAAATCATTAGGGAAAGAGGGAGCAACTTACCTGTATGGAAGAGTTACTCACTAATTAATTGAATCGCAGATAACTTTAAGCAGCGTTCATTCTAATGCTTTAAGATTGTTAGGATTAGGGGTTAAGCATAAGATTGCTTAAAGCATTACACCCTGAGTATTTATATTGGAATACTCAGACCGTTGTTTCTATTTAATATTTATAAATCAACACTAGGTTCTATGGTTAGTTGTACTCTCCAACAAAGGCCCATTACACTATTGGATCATAACTCATCCGATGGCTTATATTAGAATATACATTGGGTATAACTCAAATGCCTCAACCATATTTGAGTATGATTCAAATACCTCAACAAACACATAAGTATAGGATTGAGAAATTGATAGAAACTTGATAGCTGGCAGAGGTAGGGCCGGTGTTGGATGGATCTCTTCGTAGTCTCTCTTAATTATTAACTTTGCCTAATTAGCAGATAGTAAACAATACACAAACAGAACAAGTGCAAGTGAGAGTACTTTTTTTACAGAAACAAATCTAGGAAAGGAGTGATCAAGAAACCCAAGGTGGTCACTGGAAGAAAAGAAGTTAAAAAATGGATTATGGTGAACATGAAGAAGATTGAGCTAGGAGGATTACAAGTTGGTTAAGAGAAAAAACACTGGTTATTGGTTGACACAAAGGCTTATTGGTTGTTGCATGTAAAATTTCATATGCTTTAGGTGGATAAACACTTCCTATGTACATGGTAGAATGTTTGGTCAAATTTGAATCTTTTTGAATTAGAATTTTTTGTCATATCTAGCTTTTTGGACTG
Source organism: Hakea prostrata (assembly GCF_041222555.1). Lineage (NCBI taxonomy): Eukaryota > Viridiplantae > Streptophyta > Magnoliopsida > Proteales > Proteaceae > Hakea > Hakea prostrata. The sequence continues at coordinate 14,341,611 of NC_142608.1, forward strand.
GGATTTTCCTTCTCTTACCCAACTAAACCATGGCCAATGGAATCAATCATGCTTTTATTTCCTCATGTTTCTAGAATCCTAACTAGTTATCTAACCCCTGTCTCTTGTTGTTATGATCCAGAAGTAGTATCTACCCTACATTTCCTTCTAGATGATAGTGGGGACAATTTAATGTATAAAATATTTTACGTAATGCTTTTTCTCTTCTCATTAAAGAAAAAAAAAACAAAAAGCCTGCCAACATGTTGAGCATAGCTACTCTACTTTCTACTTTTTTTAGACAAAGTCATGAGCTTGAAATACCACAATTAAGCTTGATATTTTATCAGGTCTATTTTTTATAAAGAAAATAGACCATCCCATTTTCTTTGGATGAATGACACATATCTATTAGTCACATCTAAAGGTTGAAGTAAGATTTAGAAGATAGAAATTCTTTTATTTTAATTTAATCTTAACCTTTGGATGTGACTGATGAACATGTTTCCTTCATTCAAAGAAAAATAGATGGTCCATTTTTTAAATAGAACTGATAAAATTTCTCACAAGTTTTGCTTCCCTTATTTATCAAAATAATAATAATAAACTTAAGTAGATCATATAGTCTTATTGTAAGAAAATTTCCCATTAAAGTTTTTTCGGTTGCTTTCTTTCTATTTCAACCATATGCAAATGCAAATTGAGTAAAAATTCTCCAATAAAATGATAACCATCAATGGTTGGTACGAGAAAAGCACCATCAGAAGTTGTAAACACCTTAGTTTTATGTGCTAAAAGCCAACAAGCACCAGTGGTCTAGTGGTAGAATAGTACCCTGCCACGGTACAGACCCGGGTTCGATTCCCGGCTGGTGCAATATCAGGAGTGCGGGGATAGCTCAGTTGGGAGAGCGTCAGACTGAAGATCTGAAGGTCGCGTGTTCGATCCACGCTCACCGCATGTTAACAACATTTATTTTTTTCTTCATCATTTCGTGATCTAGATAATGCATTCCAATCAATTTATTTTTTTCAATTAATTATTCTTTCCCTTTCATGTTGAAATATCTAATTCATCAAAATGATAATTAAAAAGTCTAGCTTTCAATAAATCTCCAATCATTGAAAATATATTGAATTATATAAGGAGATTCATATCCAACATATATTTTCAACTTTATTTGGGAACTCATCTTTCTGCGCTATGGTGGAGCAATTGGAACATAAACCGCATATCCAAAAATTCTAAAATGAGTATATTCCCAACTTTATTTGGGGACTAATCTTTGTGGTTTATGTTGGAGCAATTGGAATATAAACCGCGCATCAAAAAATTCTAAAATAAGAAATATTTGGCTTCTGACCTTAAGCCAATTATAATTGAGAGAATTTATTACAGCTTATTAGCTAGATGCATACAAGTAATATTGCATACAAAATAACATATTCCCATGCCAACACGAGATTTTGTTATCATAATGGTTTAGCTATTAATTGAAAACATTTAGTAAATGATTGCCAAACTATTTTAGATATAAAAATGAGTAACAAATTATTTAACTGTAATCTCAGTTGTTATATCGGAATCATAAAACCTAAGATTAAATTCATCAGCATTATCAAGACAAAATTGTCTTTATATTATAATCCATATTGTGATATTAATTTAATTATTTGAGTACAAAATATTGTAAATATCAAATTGCAAGTTCATAATAAATATATATGTGATCATTTTATAGATGCATCAACTAAAAATCATATATTATATGAATGATCCATATGATGGATGAATGATCCCATATAATTCACCATGTATAAATTTAATAAATATAGAATATTCAATCTCAATTTTAGCTGATGAATATCTAATAATAGATTTTACTTGAGAACAAACAACATAAGAAAATTCACTTAATTGAATAATCTTCTAGTTCTTCTATAGATGACAAATGAATTTTTTTAAAAAATATTTCACATTATACTTGATCCACCAAGACGTTCCAACCAATCATGCCAAACAATAAAGCTATCAAATCGATATTCTTTGAATTTACCACATGTGTTTCAACCATGCGAATATTCATGTATACAAACTAAGAAAAAGGTCTAACACTTGTGTAGTAATGCATAAATATTCACTTTTACTATCATTTGTAATTTTAATCATTTTAACATATATCTTCAAAACTTAATAAATTTCTTTGAGACTTACTATAAAATAATGCATTATTTATAGTTAATTTCATCTCCTAGATAATAATAGATTAGCTCTTTCGGAGCCTTCAATCAATATTGTACTACCGATTATTATATGAATATTGGCTTCCGCATCATAAAATAAGAGAAATATTTTTTTTCTCTCAATATAATAGCACATTAGAAAATATTCATATTCTTCATCAAAATGAAATAAAATATATCAATTGATATGTAGAAAATTAATATAATAAAAAATTTAGAAAAGAAAAAGAATTACATTTAAGATTAACAAATTAAAATAATATTAATTTCATTTTTATTTGAACTCTAGTAACATATATTCAAAGGAGTTTGCAGCATTTAGATGTGTAGCATTTATAAAGCCATCAAAATCATCATCTTTACAGATAAAATTTGTTTCAGTATCATTATTTTAGAAAGTCCAATTTATCTCCGCAATATTTTCATTCATTTAATTAAAGCTTGATAAAGTTTAACGAAATATTGTAGAGTATGACAAATACATGCCTAATGATATTTTTTTATTACACCGATGATAAATATTACTTTTACTCCTTGAAGAATTACATTAACAATCCTTATTATTATCTTATTTATTTTCATCATAAGAATAATAATTATTCCGTCTTTTGACCTCGTCCACAGTCATAACCACAATTATAAATTTGCCTTCTTTTAGGTTAATCAGGAATTACTGCAATAACTTCAAGGAATAGATGAATTTAATAATTTTTTGTTAATAATTCATTATTTTGGTTAACCACAATGATACATGAAATCAAATTTAGAGAATATTTTAAAACATTTTCATGATATTGCTATTATAATAGTACATTTGAAGCATTAAAGTTGAAAAATGTTTTACTTTCCAATAAGTCCTCATCAATAATATTTTCACCACATAATTTCAATTGATAACTAATTTAAAAAATTGCAGAACTGTAATTATTTACAGTTTTAAATACTGCAACTTTAAGCGCATCCAACAATATTTGTGGTACAAAACTAACAACCACTATATACAATAAATAAAACTATTATGTTGAGATTGATTAATGACAAACCACAATTTTTAAGGAAATCTAATATCTTGTCATTTTTTTGACTCTTAGATTCAAGAAATCACATACTTTAATCATGATGCACTTACATTATAAGAAGGACAATGCAAACTCCATTGTTTACAAAAACGCGCAGAGAAATCAATCATCTTTTTCACCTTGAAATAGAAAACATAATGATACATAGTCTGTCGTCTTTCTTCTCAAAATGCAATATTTTGAACGGATTTGTGTTGATAACGTGATATAAAATGTAAATATTTAAGACAAGAAAGAGAATTAGAATAAAATAAATATGAGTCTTCTATTGAGTTATTCATTATATATTTATAATGGAACTAGCATATTCCTTGATATAGAAATATCACAGTCTACAAAGAAATACAATATATGATTCTCACACACAATAAGATGATCTTCATATGAAATGATGGATTACTAAGATCTTTAGTTAATATGAGTGTTGATACGGAATCTCCAAGACTTGTCACAAACTGAGATGACGAGATCTTCATTGCGTCTCCGACGAACAAACGTCCAATATTATGATCTCAACTACTCAATGGACAACTCAAGTAATTGATCACACAAAGTATGAATACCTACCTCATAGTGTTTACCTGAGGTCTTTATATAATGTGAGTTGGGTAGAGTTATATTGGAATATGACTCTAAGAGAGTTGCCATAGGGGTGACTCGTGGGAGGTTTTTGGGGATCCTGTTGGGGGGACTCTACCCTTGGAGGTTTCTTATCCTGTTAGGCTGGATCTTTCTATTTCAGCCGGATGATGCAACTGCGGCCCGGGAGATATAGAATGACCATTTAGTCATTAACAATGAGAGTACGAACCCCCCAAGAGGGCACCCGGGGCGACCGAGATCTTCATTTGGAAGTTATAACTTTTGGAATGATCTCTTTGGGGGTAATGGACATTCATAAATAAATATTATTTATAACAAAGTAGATCATATAGTCATAGTTTTAGGAGATTCCTATTAAAGCTTTTCCCGCTGCTTTCTTTCAATTTCAGCCATATGCAAATGGCAAATGGAGTAAAAATTCTCCAATAAAATGAAAACCATAAAGAAAAGCACCATCAAAAGTTTTAAACACTTCAGTTTTTTATGTACTTGGTGCCAACAAGCACCAGTGGTCTAGTGGTAGAATAGTACCCTGCCACGGTACAGACCCGGGTTCGATTCCCGGCTGGTGCAATATCTTGAGTGCGGGGATAGCTCAGTTGGGAGAGCGTCAGACTGAAGATCTGAAGGTCGCGTGTTCGATCCACGCTCACCGCATGATAACTTTTATTTTTTTCTTCATCATTTCTTGGCTTAGATCCTAGGGTTCCATCTATTCCAGCTAAGTCCTTGCCCTGGATAACTTCTGATACACCTTTGTTGTCTTCCTCATTCTAAACCAAAAACAACCCTGTCATGTTTGCATGGGATGTGATGGGTGGCAAAACATATCCTTGTTGCGGGTCCACTTGGTTATGCAATGAATTTTTTTAAAGTAGCCAATTCTGGCCCTTGGTGTGTTAACCTCTTGTTAGTCCCTACAATGGGATTCACAAATTCTGAAATGAGGCTTTTAATGTCCTTGTATCTTCTTCTGTTTCATATGGAAGGCCCGGAATACCTCTTCACAGTCTACCAAATCAGTAGATCCCAACAATGTTATATGAACAACATTTTGTTGGAAACTACACAACTATTCCGTCGTATTGTTGTACATAAGATAAAAAAATCCTACTATGCTTCACTGTCTAAAAGTAATATACTCTATTAGCATATCAATAGGTTGAGTAATTAATATGGTGTGTGCTATGAGAACTATGCAAATAGGCAATATGGTGTTTGCTAATGAATATATTCCTTTTCCATAAAAATAATAAAATAAAAATGACAGTTTTGTTTCAGTAAAAATGCATTTCAGACACATTCACACATGGTTGATATAACATATCATTTTAAACACATTTTGCTAAGACAAGTTTAAATAGTGCAATATATTACGTGTGGGTCCTTAGCAGACTACCATCGTTAGCCGACGTTAAGTATATTCAAATTTCAAATGTGAAGGGACCAAATTGTTCCTCAAGTTATTTAATACATTGTGTTAATATATGGTTTTAAAAAGAGATAGTTGGTCATTAAGGGTTAATTATATGGTTACTCCAGGATAGAAAAATGATCTTTTGTGGTCAAAGACGTTGTTACAAATCATCGGAGATAATACAAAGTATTGTTACAAACATAATAGAAGATGATACAGGGAGAGGAAGGGATGAAACCAACCTACTCCTAGAGAAGCATTCCTCTAAGCTCTCCAAACTTGCAAAGAATCCAACTCCCTTTCTCTTGAGAGCACTCTCAATTTATAGAAGAAGGAGAATCCTTCTTGATGAAGGAGGTCCGCTGGATTCGTTGTAATCTTGATTGATGGTCAAAATCATTTCCCTGAGATTTCCTTGCAATCCTTAAAGATAAGGATAAGATTCCTTTTAATCTTGTCCGTCAAACTGGAAGCTTGATTCTTGACCCTTGATGTTGCTTTGATTTGATAAGTTTGCTTTGCACCATTGGATGCAAATCTTTACTTTGCACCGTTGGATGCAGAAATGATAGATGATGAACCATTCCAAGGCATTCCATATGTCACAGACACTGTTTTCCCTATTGGTCTGATTCAAAATGACATAGGAGTGTTTAAGGATTGTTTTTGTTTAGAAACAGATTTGGGAGTTTCTTTTGGTATTTGCTGGACAAGGTTTTCAATTCTAATTAATTGTTCACTTGTTTTTTGAAGATTTGAGTTGGCAAAGTTTAATTGTTCAAGAGTTTTAAGACTCCCCACATTTAAGACTTTCTTTGTTTATAAAAGGGGCAGCTAAAACATCTTCACCTTCAATGTTTATTTTGATTTGGTCCATTGGAGGATGGACAAAGGTTATTGTTTCTTTGGTTCTGTTGACGAGCCATTTTTTGAATGGGTTAATTGTTTGATTTATTGTTCTATTGGTCCACAAATAATCTATCTGATGTTCCTCAGCATAAGAGGCGAACCAAACAAAGAATCTCATGTTAATTTTGTATTGTTTCATATCATAATACCAAGCATCATGAATCTGATTTTTTCAGGAAGATTAAATTTATCGTTAAACCAATCTTTCCTAAGGGCATTGTCAGAGCTGCTAAAGTCTTGCCGGAGGAACTCTTTATCGATCGAGAAAGGTTGATCGAACATAATCATCATTAATGATGAATTCTTGTGGGGAACTTCCATTGCTGAAGGAGTCAGTGACTCGGGATCAGCTTGGCTTTCCTTAGATTGTTCATATTGGTCTTCCTTGGTGTAAACATCATGGGAAATTTGGTTATTGGTAATAAGCTTACTAAGCTTGATAGTAGGTTCTAACATTAGACTACTAGAGTTAGAGGGAATACTTGAGCAATAAGCTCTTGATGAAAAAAAATTTAATAACACAATGTATTAAATAATCTGAGGGGCATTTTGGTCCCTCCATGTTTGAAATTTGAATATACTTAATAGCAACTAATGGTGTTAATCTGATTAGAGCCCAAACGGAATATATTTCACTAAGGGGACCCAACATTAGTTTGTGGTCCACTAAGAGAACCCACATGTAAAAAACTATAAAAATAATAAGCAAACACTAAAAGAAACATTATCATTGATTTATACATAAAAACATAGGTGCATCATATTCTTGATGAATAAAAATGATTCAACGAACAACCTTAAGGGGTAATTTGTTGGTCAAACACCAAAACCTTATAGTATGAGATCAATAGTCTTAATCTTCTTGGAGTAAAGGGCGAAGCCTTGACATAATTCAAAGTTTATATAAAAGTTACTCTCGGGATGTAGCCAAAGTACAAGTAAGCTAATTCAAATGATTGGAACCAAGACCAAGAATATTAGAATGGTTTAATCGTGTTAGGGAATTAAAGGGCTTAACTTTGGCACATTGGCCAAAACTGTTGGCATCGAGTTCACCCTTTCTTTCACCCTTCCTTTAATAGGCGGCAAGAATAGAGTTGGGTCAATGACTCAATGGAGCTTCAAGCATGTTAAAAAAATCTGAATTTGGTTTTGGATTGTATATTTTTCTTTGGCTTAAATATATCTGAACGGCTAGGTAAATACATTTTACCATTAATTTATTGAACTAAATCTGAACCATTCATGATGGATGATCTAGATTTAATCCTATCAAATTTAATGGGAGGATTTCTAGGGCTGTTCAGCCAAAGAATTTACATTACTGTTCAGCCACCACCTGCACTTTTTCTTTTGTTATAACATTCGTTTAAAGATTGATTGCTACATGTCGATGAAAGAGCAATCCAAATGGAGTTAGCTCATTTATCAAAGTAAACATCTCATGACTAAGAGCTTAAGAGGTCTAGGGGGAAAAGGCATACATTGCTTTTATTTGTTGTGCAATGTTTCGTGTTGCAGAATATGGGTGGGTAGGGTACCTCCAACAGTTCCAAGAGGAGCTTCTCACAGTAGTTCTTAAGATTGTGTCTTGGTGACAGCTCTTAGGATCCACCTCTTGGCTATCGAACATTGGTAAATCTATGCTTTGCTTTCCTGTGCTATTGAATGAAGTAATCTTTACCCAGAAAAAGGGGGGGAAAAAGACAGCTCTCAGGGTGGTGTTAAGCGTGGTAGCAGACCTTCCATTGGTAATAGATCTTCAGTGATTGGCGTGTGGGTAGAGGTGGACCTACATTGGGGCCTGAGGGGGCCGTGCCCCCCACCCCTATTTTTTGAAAATTTTGATTAAGTTCTTTAATTTTTTCTGATATTTCTCTTTCCACATGTGAAATATCACTATTTGCCCCCCCCCTCAATATTGAGAACAATTTTTAAAGGTAAAATAATGGGTACAAATGTCATTTCTAATTAAAAACTAACTCCTCAATCCCTATTTATTCTCCCCTCTCTTCTCTCTCTCTCATCTTTTCTTCCTATTTATTATCCTCTTTTTCTATAAAAGTGGATTAAGGAAATTTTATGGAAAAAATCTTATTAGGTATTCAAAATGTCATTCCTAATTAGAAATTAACTCCTCAATCCCTATTTATTCTTTCCTCTCTCCTATTTTCTTCCTATTTATTCTCTTCCCTTTCTACAAGCGTGGGTTAAGGAAAATTTGGAAAAAAATCTTCTCCACAATTAGGTACTCTTTCTCTTTCTCAATGTATTTTAGCTTTTCTCATGCCAAGGGGCCTGTTGGTCCGCGTATCCTTTTTCACCTAGGAATGTTATTCCTCACAGATTGACTACCTTTGTTGGGTTAACATTCCATAACCTTATGGTCGTACATATATGTCACACTCCACTGGTTGGTATCGGTCCTGCCCGATAACTCGTGGGTGCAATCCACAATTTACCCATCAATGATAATAAATACACATAATAATAAATCAAGAAAAAAAAAATTCAATAATCAAATGAAAAGGGAAATACATATGTCCAACTTCCAAAAATGAATAAATCAAAGAAAAGAATAAATTAATCGTGTCCAAAAAGGAATCTCAGCGGAAGCAAATAAAATCAAAGTTTAATTGTTCTTTTGTTCTTTCGCAAGAGCGGCACACTTTTCCTTGAACTTCTCAATGTAAGGAGTAATCCATCCCTCCTTCGTCAATTCATCAAAATGGTGGGTCACTTGGATTCTTTTACCGTCAATGAGAGCTGTAAGTGCACTCCAGGCACCCGGAGGTGGCCTCGTGTTGTGCAACACAATCTCCCATTGATGCCTCCAAAGTTTCTTTATGGGCATCTTCCCAATCATACGGAATTTCGCCCGTTCCAATATTGTCATCTGAATAATTAAACAATAATCCACAAAAATAATGAGTTCTGAAAAACTCAGTAAGGCAACATATCTCATATGCATGTAAACATCATATCATGGTAAGTAACAGGGTTTCCATAAGAAAATTTCCAAAATTAACCATTCTCAGTAGGGGCAGTCAATCAACTAGACCAACCGCCTCTGTGAGACGGCCCCTATAACTTTCTTATCTGAAAGCGGTATCCGTCAGACTTTGGCCGAGAGACACTCCTAAACTTGCTTGACTCAATGGTAACATTTACCTAGGCATTGGGGTCTTCCAACCTAAATTTTCCTCTGTGCCAAATCTACCTTCCAAAACCATCAGGGTTGGCTTTATCTCTTCTCCCAAAATCATTTAAAGTAATTGAGTCATCTCCTTCATCATCGATATCCATGGGTTCAACTCTCAAATCCATGGTCTTGACTCAGATGGCTCACAATTGCCTTCTACCGACACTCCGGGTTCTTAAACCTATAATGGTGGGTTATCGAGCTAGGATTCTAAAGGATTACACATCCTCCCCCCCCCCCCCCTAAAAGATGGTTTCTTCCATCAAATCTTCACCAATGGTATAGTCTGGTTCAGAAATGCTTGTTGTTGTGGTCTAAAATTTTAGCAGGTTCTTCTTCATAAGCAAGGTCTACCTTAAACCTTTGGACTCTTGCGGTAGGAGGTGCTCTAGGTTCTATATGCATTGCCAAAGCATATAAAATTGGAACACATCATGCACATCGGCTAAAGATGGATGAAGTGCTAATCGATATGCAACTTGTCCCACCTTCTACGTGATCTCAAAGGGCCCGATATACCTTGTGTGATAACCCCCATGATCCTAACCCAAAACCTGAATTACATGTCCAAGAACCCTAGCATACAGTGGGATGAAGCTGTGGGCCATTTGACTTGAAGCCCATGGTTTGGCACCAGAACCCATGGATTTGGATGATGAAGATGGTAGCACTCTGGATTTATTGGATAGTGGAAGAAGATCCAGTTAGAATCCTGATGGGGATTTCTAGCTCAAGAGAGATAGAGTTAGGAGATGTCATTAAACTAGGTAATAGCATTTAAAATGATCCTTAGGTTCGCAATGCAATGTAGTTGGACCCTAATGTCGATCCAAATGAATTAGCCTTTCCATGGAGGTAAATCTTTGCTTGCTAGGCAAGAGGATAGCAAGTTACGAATTTTGTCTCGGTAGGACATGTATTTCTATGTACTACTATTTTGGACCAACTTGGGAGGCAAACCACCTTTGTACTACAAAGTACTAGGTGGCAGTTGCTCTAGGAATTCGATTGACCAATTGACTGCCACCCTGGCTGGTTGATTCGTCATGTATGGATATTCTTGGGATTTTCACCCTCGGCACCCCTATATAAGCTCTCTTAAACCCTATTTTTCGTCTTATTTTATTGCAAAGACAACAATGGACTTAGAGAAGTCAAAGAACACATAGGAGTGAGAAGGAGACCCCTTCTTGCGAAGATTTTCATGCATCATCGTCAATTTTCAGATCTTGAGGGTAAATAGACTAACATACTCTCTTCCTCTTCACTATTTTATAGTTTTTGAGAGTTGTTTTCTTGAGAAATCTTTTCTAGAAGAAGAATTTGATGGGAAAATAATTAATTACCATTATCCCAATTAGATCATGCTATGAGAATAGATCTTGCATCTATTTTTATGGCATATTCTATCGGAGAAGGATCTCAAAGTCTAGATCTGAATTTTAAGTTAGATTGTCTTGTTTTTGAAGTTTGGAATGTTTGAACGGTGATTCAGAGTCATGATTTAGGCGTAGGATCATCCCAAAACCTGTCACACCCCACCTAGCCGTATCTGGTCATACTTGTAACATCCAGCCCAAACCTAGCCCGGGGCACCCTATTTGTTTTGGGTGAAGAAAGGCTTATTTGATATTAGACCTTAAAGTTGGACCTTGATTTCAATGTTATTATCTTTGAAAGCCTTAAGAAGTCATGCCAGACCTTTCCTTTAGGGTAGACCTGTAATATCTGGCCTTATCCTAACCTTGACCCGGCCCGGAATCTGTTATGTTTGTAGGCCCAAGGACCCAAAGTGGGGGTAAAAGAGACTTGTGGACCCTTTTGGTTGATGATTTGGTGTCGGAGCCCAAGCCCATAGACATTGACGATGATGCCCCTCACTTGAGGGCATTGTCAATGTTAGTTTTGAATCTGCGCACTGAAGAGGGGTGAATTAGTTGAAATATCAAATGAACTCCTGTACTCAATCAGAATATATTTCCTGAAACTAGACTTCTTGATGGAATTTTATGAGAAAACCCCACTCCATTTGACCCCATATTGCCCTCCAAATCCCTGTCCGAAGTTGCTGAACTGTGTCTGGTGAATCCTATTTGCGCATCGAAGAAGGTGAGCTTATTTTGTGAACATAATGACCTCCCATGCTTGATCTAAAAGTATTTATGGAAACTAGACTTCTTGATTGACTTTTAGGAGAAAACCTCACTCAATTTGACCTTGTATAGCCCTCCGAATCCCTGTTCGAAGTTGCTGAACTATTTCTGGATTTTCTGCTGAAACCTGGTTACTGTTTTGGTCGATCCTTTTTGTCGATGCCATCAACCAAAACCATCGACCAAAATTACCCAGAATCGAGAAAAAGATGCTTTTTGGATATTCCTTCCTCTATTTAAGTGAAACCTTGAACCTAGAACGATATTTTACTCATTTCAACACCTGAGAACGTGGGAAGGCTCCTCTTAGGCTCCTCTTTGGCTTGGGTGATGATCTTCTACAATAATCATTGTCTCTTTTCTCCAACTATCATCTTCCAAGGTATGATTCTCTCTCTTGCTCTCTATTCTACTCACTTCCCTTCTTCTTTTACTGATGAGACCATGGCCAAGGTGCTACAACCTTGCAAACACCTTGCCATGAACGTCTCTTCCCATTTATACTTGCTTTTCCTTCATTCTTGCTATGCCTCACTTGCATCTTGATCCTTACATATACATTACCATGATTCCTTGCTTAACAACTTGATTTCTTATACTAAACTGAGATGTGGAGTATGATTGTAATCATGTGCCTAACGTATTCCCCAACTAATTCTCTAGCTTCCCTTTCAATTACATCAATTTCTCATGAATGCTAGGATTCTTGTCTTTAGAACATAGGACCTCAATTTGGGGGTTTTCATTTGGACCATTGGATTGTGATAATACTTGCTAGGTAGTGTTTTTACATTGTTATTAATCATCCCTCCAAGTTTCGGATCGATTCGAACCCCGGAAGACCAATTTCGGACCAAAATCCACTATTCTGTCCCGAAGAGAATGTTGGTCGATCATTTTGGTCGATACCATCGACCAAGACCATCGACCAAACTTGTTGCTGACAGCAACCTTGCTCCATTTTGATCCGTTCGACTTCCGATTTTTCCTATTTCTTTTCTAACCTTTCATTTATGTTTGTCTAGGGTTTTATTACCATCTTTGGATCATTCTTTTGAGATTATTGGATTATCATCATCGTGACTTAAGGTAAGGACAGTTGTTACCATAACTACATAGATTATGTGATTCTTGCTTCTATGTTAGAGACTTAGTAGATTTACCTTCTTTATCGTATTTCCTACAGTACATGACTGTTATAAGTACTTCAAGTATAGTAGTGCCATGTTTACATATTCTTTTGTTATCATGATTACGTATTCTTAATAAATTCATATGTAATTGATCATGTTATGGTATGTATGTCACATCCACCCAGCCGGTACCCCATTTGGAATACCCGGGATGTGATCCACAGTCCAAGGATCAATGATCTAAGGTCCATGCCTCCCACATACACGGTAACATAATCATGAACAGTAATAATCAATGGTAAAAACAATTAATACTAAACAATATGTAAAGATAGGATTAAATATATATCAGAGTGCGGAAGATAGATAATATCAGAAAGTGGTCAAAATCATATCAGTGAGAGAAAGTGTGGTAGCCACCCTCTCAAAGCAGCGGAAAGTAAAAGTAGTTAAGTACATGTCCAAGTATCACCAAAAGAACCCAAATACATGTTAATTTCAGGCCCTTATACTCCATAAACACACCGGGGAAATGGGGCACTACGCTAGGGTTTCTTCTATACTAATAGTAGTCTCCTCAACAGTACGGATGAAGTAAACCAAACGCTGCCGCTCCCACACAACTGTGGGGATAACCCTGGTGCGGATGGTAATCCTCCTTGGCTCCAATATACGGATCCTCACCGACGCCACTACTCGGAGGGTAGTATGTGGAATCATAGTCCACCTCAAGGGAGGTGCCATTGTAGTCCTCGGTACCTGGAATATAATCTAAAAACATTTGCACAAAAGGAATGAGTTCGAAGAACTCAGCAAGGAAGTTATTCCATAATTAGAAATCATACACATTCAGAACATATTATAATGCAATGCGATATGGAACATATGATGCAAATATGAGTCTAACTCTATGAATGCTAGTCTCTAGGGTAGACAAGCTTTAAGTCATAGCATCGTACTTCTCTGGGTCGTCAGTCACTCTCCCATTTCCATATCTTGGGAATGCCTGGGGAAGATCGGTAAAGTCATCAAAAACCGTGGTAAGGGGATCGGTCACCGCTCTCTCACATCACCATTTGGTCAAGTACTGGCGCATGTCACAGTAAAGCCTAGCCCAATGCAAGTCATCTACTCATTTGGTCAAGTCACATTCAGATACGTCCATTCCTTGCCCTGGCGATCCTTTCCGGTATCCTTCACACTAGAGTCAACAAAATCCCGGATTTCGGACTCATCAACCCTATTGGTCATCCACATATAGTAAACGGGAAGCTCTCACGTCCTCTCACGGATTGGTTACCGGTCTTGAGCGCCCGTGAGCCCAAGTCTATCCATATGCAACTCTACCAATAAATGGCCCCATTCAAGTATCCGTAGCATGGTTTATGTCCTCTACCGGATTGGTTACCGGCCTAGAGCGCCCATCCAACCATACACTACCACGGGTTGTTCGGTCTCAATGCCCTTCCGATTCGGGTCTGACACGACAAGGATAAACCTAGCCACCCAACTAGACAGTCATATGTATGTCATCCAATAACCCGGGAGAGTGTCGATAGGCACCATCGGAGAACATCCCATACTATTCCCTCCGATGCCCAAGGACAGAAGTGTCAGTAGGACACCCCTCAATCCCAAGTCATACGTAAGCAATCACATATTCAATCTCATCATTTCTCATGCATTCAATGCATATCCATAATAGTAATCAAATCATGATATTGAAACGAATCATTATAAACATAAGCAAGTCAAAATGATAAAGTAACACAACAAGAGTATAAAGATTTAAATGCTATTGTTCTAACACATATGTAACAGTCTTATAATGATTGAAAGAAAATCAAAAGATTTCATTCTTTAAATAAAACACAATTCAATATTTTTTGACTTATATGTTTATGGAGATAACCATCCTTACTTTGGATGAATTGATGATGAATTGAGAATACCAAGAATAGTCCAATAGAATTGTTAAGGCCCTAAACAAGCATCAATAATAAGTTAGAAAAGAAGTCGGGAAGATCGGATGTTAATTGGATCAAAATTGGCCAAGGTTGCTGTCTACCAACATTTTGGTCGATGGTCTTTGGTCGATGGTATCGACCAAAATTTCCTTTGAGACAGAAATGTGGATTTTGGGGGTTTTCATCCGAAATGAGTTTTTCGGTGTTCGGATCAATCTAAAACTTGGAGGCATACTTAACAATAGTAGTAGGACACTATAAATCAAGAAATTAACCCAATCCAATGGTTTAAACAAAAAGCCCCAATTTGAGCTATCAAGTTCAAGTGATAAACATCATGGCATGAGTTGGAATTGATTGCATTGATGAGGAATGGCATGTAATAGTTAGATGAACTAATAGAAATTCGATTGGAATCATATGGCAATGTTAAACATGAACATAATACATCCTATAACTTAGTTTGGTACCAAATGGCATGATGTTAATAGATAAATCATAGAATACATATGCTAGGCATGAGATAGAAGCATAGTATCAAAGAATAGTTAAGGAAATCATGGATTGAACATGAGTAGACACTTGGAGTGGTGGTTGCAAGGTTGCAGCACCATTCCAAATGTCTCATCAGCAAGATGGCAATAGAAAAGAGTAGAAAATGGTAGGGTAGAGAGTGGAATGATGATTCATACCTTAGTGTGGAAGATGAAGACAAGAATCAATGATAAACAAAGAGTTTTTGATAAGGTGCCCTTCACATTAGCCAAGGAGCTGCTTTGGGAAGCTCTCCCCACATTTTCAGGTGAGAAAATGATTGCAATAGGGCTCAAGGCTCGAGGTTATAATAAATAGAAAAGGAATATTCCATGGAATCATTAACTTGGCAGATTGGGATATTTTGGTCGATGGTCCTTGGTCGATGGTATCGACCAAAAGGATCGGCTAAAATATTTCCAGCAGAAAACTAAGGTTTAGAACAGCAACTTCAAGTAGGGTTTTGAAAGGCTACACAAGGTCAATTTGAGTGAGGTTTTCTTCTACAATTCAATCAAGAAGTCTAGTTTCGGGGAGTACCTTCGGATTGTGCACAGGAGGTCATTTGGTACATCAACTATATTAATCTTCTCCGATGCGCAGACTTTCCTTAAACACTGACAATGCATTTAAGCAAGGGGTATCATTGTCAATGTCCATGGGCTCAGTCTCCGAATCATGATCATCAATCAGAATGGTCCATAAATCTCTTCTTCCACCGCTTCGGGTCTTTGGACCTGAATACAATAGTGGATCCGGGTCAGGGTCAAGGTTAGAATAGGGCTGGATATTACAATGTATCATTCTATATGATGGAATTGAGAATGTGATTGAATAGGTAGATTTGGGATTGGGGAGTGCCCTACTGGTACTTCTGTCCTTGGACATCGGAGGGAATAGTATGGGATGTTCTCCGAAGATGCCCATCGACGCTTTCCTAGATCATTGGATGACATACATAGGACTTGTCTAGATGTATGGCTAGGATGTCCCTGTCGTATCAGACCCGAATCGGAAGGGCATTGAGACCGAACGACCCGTGGTAGTGTATGGTTGGATGGGCGCTCTAGGCCGGTAACCAATCCGGTAGGGGACATAAACCATGCTACGGATACCCGAAAGGGGCCATTTATTGGTAGGGTTGCAAATGGCTAGACTTGGGCTCACGGGCGCTTAAGACCGGTAACCAATCCGTGAGAGGACGTGAGATCTTCCCGTTTACTATTTGTGGATGACCAATAGGGTTGATGAGTCCGTAATCCAGGATTACGCTGACTCTAGTGTGAAGGATACCGGAAAGGATCGCCGGGGGCGAGGAATGGACGTATCTGGATCTGACTTGATACGACTAAGTAGATGACTTGCATTGGGCTAGGCTTTACTGTGACATGCGCCAGTACTTATACCAAACAGTGATGTGAGAGAGCGGTGACCGATTCCCCTACCATGGTTCTTTTTTTGAGATGACTTTACCGAACTTCCCTGAGCAGACCCAAGATATCTTGTATGATTGAGGGGGAGTGACTGACAACCCAAAGAAGTACGGTGCTATGACTTAAAGCATGTCTACCATAGAGACTAGCATACATAGAGTTAGAATCATAATTGCATCATGTGTTTCATATCATATTGCATCATGCTATGTTTTGTATCATGTATCTATGTTATTATGGAATAACCTGCCTTGCTGAGTTCTTTTGAACTCATTCCTTTTTGCAACATTTTTGTTAGACTCTACTGCAGGTACCACCACTGTTGTCTATGATGGTCAACACTCTAAAGACCAAGTTGATGACCCGTACCCCACTGGTCACGGTGTACAAGTTGATAAAGACCAGTAGTCCGAGATTGAGACTTATCTGGAGCAGTTCAGCCTTTGCACTTGTGTGCTAGTGTTCGGATATCGTCCCATTTTCTTTTTAACCTTTTAGTTAATTTGTTGAGACCGTAGTTTAGTCTGTTCCCTTGTCATGTTGGGAACTGGTTGTAACCCTTAATTTTAGTCGATCTACCTTCCGCTATTATTATAGGACGGGTTTTCCCCTCCTTTTCACACTTTGAATATTTGTCCTATTTGTATCATTTCCGCACTCTGATATTATTTGTGAAACCTTCTGAGATCTCTTCCAGACTTTTATTATTAAATTATTTGAATACAAGGAATTATTCTTGCTTTTGATTATATTATTGTGCTAAGTGGCTATGATCGTTCCTAAACTTGATTGGCGGAACTGTGATTCACTCCCTGGGTAATCCAGATAGGGTACCCCCTTGGTGGATTTAGGGCGGGATGTGACAATACTTGAATACCCGTGGGGGTGATACACTATAGGATCTAGGTTCATGGTCAAATCCATAACACAACACGATATAGTATAATCAAAGAGCAAGAAAATATAAAGTGACAAGTATTAATCAAGTTTTAAAATGTTATTACAGCTATCCATTATTTGAAATCACAATCATTATCCCAAATTAGTCCAATCAAATTAATTATCAGAGTTTAAGTAAAGAATGTATATTAGCAAAAGTCTATATTCTTTAGAGGCTCAAAATACTAAATAGCGCCCTCATCTGTCGGTTTGATGAGAAGAACATAGCACATGGTGTGAAATCCTCCATAACCCAAACCTGAAAATCCATATTGTAGGTCCGGAAACTTGGAGTGCGGGAAGAAGGCAACTGTGGGCCATCCGAATTGAACCCACTTGATTTGACTTTGAACCAATGGAATTAGATGGAGATGATGCTAAGTTGGAAAATTTTTCGGATTTTGCAAGAAGAACTAACTTGAACATTGATGGACTTGGTAGATGGATCAAGAGTACAATAATGACACAAGTTGAAGGTTCCGAGAAAACTAGGTAAGTCCCTTCTATAACTTGGAAAAGGACGCAAGATGAAGTTGGGGCTTTCGGAGCACCAAAATACAGTTTCTGATCAAAAGTGTCAGGTTGGCAGCTTGCCTTGGCAGCCCCAGGTGACCAACCCAAGCAACCAACCTGTTCCGAGGCAAAAAGGGCACTTTTGGGAAATTAGGTTTTTGAAGCCCTATTTAATTGTTTTTCATTCTAAACCGTGTCATTATGTTCTAAAGCTGCCAGAGAACGTTAGAGACACTCTAGAGAACCCTCTCCAAGGCGAAGGAAGGTTTGGGAGCATCCGTCAAGTTTTCGTCCGTCAATTCTTCTTCTGCAAGGTTAGCATTCACTCTATTCTTTCTAGTTATTCTTTTTCTATTGTTTCTACCTACTGTGTAGACCTTCTTCAAGGTTTGTACTTGCTGTAAGCACCTATTCTTCTATTCTCTTAGTTCTAGAGTGAATCTTCATTCACTCTAGCTCTTCGTGAAACTTCGCGGTATGATTTCGGTAAGGACCTAGTATTGATCTATGTGATTTTTATTCTCTTTGATTAGTTTGATTTTCAAACATGTTAGATCATATTCTATCACATTTTTAGACCTTATTCTACTACTCTTGTTACTCTAGAGTGAATCCCTAATCACTCTAGTTTATCCGTGAATCTGCGGTTTGATTTCGGAAGAAACCTACTATAGGATTCGTTAGGTTTTCATTCCTTTTGCCATGATTAATGCTTAAACCATGCTAGATGAGTTTCAGAATTTTTAGAATTTTCTAATTAATTTCAGAGTTGTTTGGAACCCAAACGATGAGTTTTCTATTGATTTTAGGATTTATTGTCCGTACACAACAGCATTGGCAGCTTGCCTTGGCAGCCCTAGGCGACCAAGCCAGGTGACAAACCATGCTGCTGATAGTAGAATGCCTAGTTTTTCCCTCTTTTCATCTTCAAATAGTTAGAGTTTGTTACTAACATTGAATCATCATATTGTTAGGATTTTAATGGCAAGTTTGAACTCACCTTTTGATCTACTCTTCAAAGGTTTCAAATCAGCAACAAGGTGAGGACGTTCACTTACATATAACCCTAGTCACTTTCTTATTAGGACTTGAATGCATGTTATATTGTTGTTATATGATTTAGACATGATTACTATGCTTCTGTAATTTCAGAATATAGTTAGTAATGATGTTATGCATATTTGTTAGATATGTGAATGTTTGGAATGAGAATGAATTATGATATGATGATGTGATTGGAATCATATTGTAATGTGAATGCGTAGGTTGTGATTGTGAATTGGGGAATGCCATTTGGTGTTTTTGTCCTGGGATATCAGTGGAGGTGGTATGGAACACAATCCTATGATGCCCCTTGGTACTTTTCATGATCACTGGATGTCATACCTAGGATGTCTAGAAGTTTTTGGTTAGAAACCCTATCATATCATCACCCTATTGGCAGGGTATTGATGCCGAGTGACCCATGGTAGCGGTATTTGGTTGGTGGGCACCCAAGAATGAGAGAAGCATGAGGGGACACACAACATTGTTGTGGAGGCCATTCATTAGTAGGGTTGCATATAATAGGCTTGGGCTCATGGTGGCCCAAGAATGCGAGAAGCATGAGGGGACACAAGAGCTTCCTACCCATTATATGTGGATGACTAATAGGGTTAAGAGTCAGCGTAGTCTGAGAAGGAGACATTGACTCTAGATAGGAAAGGATACTAAACAAAGATGGCAAGAAGCATGAGGGGAGGTATCTAGACCTAGCATGATGTGACTAAGTAGATGACTTCCATTAGGTTAGACTTATCCCTGACACGCTCCAGTTCTCATGCCAATGGTGGAGTGAGAGAGAGGTGACCTAAACTCCAGCCACGATGATAGTTCGAGAATGATACCTTGACCCCTTGCCGGTGATCCCAAAAGAGGTAGCTAGTGCGTGAGGGATCAGAGTGACAGAGACCTTTTTAGAGGAGGCTGGTGTTCCATCTTAATGCGTGTCTGCCATTAGAGACTAGCATCTATTAGAGTTAGTTACATCCTTTCATATTGTCTCATATCATATTGCATCATGCTATGCTCTTGAACTGGATTGTAATTTTTATTTGTATGTGAACTACTCGCTAAGTTCTTTTGAGCTCACCCTTCAGAGATAATGTTTGCTTTAGACTTCCCTGTAGGTGTTGATGGTGTCGAGACCAAGGAATATGAGATCCCTACGAGTGATCCGTACTGTATACAAAGTGTTAGCGATCATGAATTCATGGTGAAGAATGTTCGTGTGTCAACTATGTGTACTAGGATTAGTCCAACTCTGGAGCTGGTCTACCCCGTAATGGTTATGGAGATTTTTGAATATAGACATTACCTTTTTGATAAGGAAACATACTATTTGTATTCCTTAGAACAATTTTGATCTTTCTTTATTTCTCTCAGTTGTAATATTTTAGTTTTGACTATTCTTCCGCACTTTGATTATTTGAGTTACTTCCGCACACTTTTACTTTGATTAATTTGGTATCACTTCCGCACTCTGTTATTGTTTAAAGATCCTTCTAAGATCCATAATTTGATTATTATTTTAATTACATTAATACAATGATTTATTCTGGCTCATGATTGTACTATTGTGTTATGTGGGAGGATGATTGTTGAGACTTGATCTTCGGGGCTATGGACCACACCTCCGGCTATTGCAGTTAGAGTACCGGCTTGGGGATGTGACACATGGTCACAAGCGCAACTACTATGTCATAAGTGATCTCCGTGGCCTCAACAATACTTGCTCCATAAGAGCAATCCATACATGGGCACGAGTCTCCGTGCATCCCGCCTCCTCGTCAATTGGCCCCTCATAGAATTCTACCGGCGGCGAACCCTCCACTTGAATGGAGTCCTTATAGATGAATAAATAAATGAATATGCAAGTATGCTCCTAACTTTAACCATGAAGTCTCTATGGTAGACACACATTAAGATACACACTAACCTCCTTTGGGTGGTCTCATCAGTCTTCCCACAACATAAAACATCTCTTGGGTACTCCACTGTAGTTGGGTCAAGTCACTTCAAACCGTGGCTGGGGATTACGTCACCACTCTCTCACAGCACCATTGGTTTGAGAACTGGCGCTTGTCAGGGATAACCTAGGCAAAATACAAAGTTATAAAGTCTCGTACTACATGTGGTTTAGATATCTTTCCTCATGCCTATTGCCCTATTGGTCTAATATCCTTCTCCACCTAGGAATGACAGTAGAAGACATCTGTTGGACCCCATTCTTTAACCCTATGGTCATCCACAAATATTTGGGGGGGGGGGGGGAATGCCTCTCATGATTCCTCATGATACTCAAGTCGTTTATTGGACGCCTCATGAGTCCAACCCTAACATACGCAACACTACCATTACATGATGATAGTGGCCTGCTTGATGCTCATAGGACCCAACCACTGCCACCACATGTCACTCAACTTCAATACCCTTGCTGAAAGGGTAGTATTACTCAAGGGTTCCCTATCAACACATCTAGACACTTATCGACCATGCACCTAGTAGGTCTTAGTGAATATAAAGTCATCGGGTAATGGGCAACCGACAACCCTAGTCGGTATATAATATAAGTGGACAGTGTCCCACCATCCAATCCAATCACATCATTTTCACAATCATCATTCAAGTAATCTCAATAAATAAACATAAACATCACTTTACCTTCTGTTCGCGCAAAGTCCCATGCAATTCATAATTTTTTGTGCAACCTAGAGGGGGGTGATTAGGTTGCAACTAGTGGAATTCCAATTCTTCGGTTTGATTGCAAATTTAAGATGAATTGTAAATCTCAATGTAATAAGATAGTGCAATCAACCATAGCACAATAATTTATAATGGTTTTACTTTACAAGCCTACATTCACTTCCACAGTAAATTTCCACTAGTGATTCTCTTTCAATTCAAGGGGTGGAGATCAAACCCTTACAATCTATGTTCAATAGGGCAAGAGCACCCTCTTCAATCTTTGGTCACGGGCAAGAGCACCCAAAACCAATTCTAGTCTACCTAGACTTAGAATTGAAGACAAGCAATATACAAGAGAAGGATGTTACCGAACAAGAGGTGTGACACTTTACCTCTTGTGTGAGTGTGATGCAATGAGAGTGTATGCTCAAATTGAAATGAATGCACACCAACGCCTTCAATCACCTCAAGCTTGGTTTCCACAAGCTTGCTTAACACCTTGGTATGTTCTTCAAGGTTCAATGAGGATGAGAAGCAAGACACAATTGATTTCTTATAATTTGAGAGCTTGAGTGTACTTGGGGACTAGTTGATCAATTGGCAAGGTTCAAGGTCTCAAATGGGGTGAATTGGGCTTATATAGATGGTCTTTGAATGCCTTAGCCCAACCCCCAACAAATAGAAAATGGATAAATTTTTCTCCCAGTATTCAGTCTAGACGGATGTCTATCTAAATTAGAAGGAGCTCCATCTCAAAAAATAGTTGTTTAAAAAATAGTCATTGGGCTTAAGTCAGAACCAGATGGACAACCGTTTAGATCAGACAGACGTCCGTCCGCAGCACAGAGTGCACAATAATGTGCATTCAGGGACTTGATTGGGGTTTTAGGGTTTTCTAGCCAATCCTAAACCTCATACCCCCTCCTATCATGTCCTAGGTCAGTATAATGACATGATACGTGTATAATTGAGTGCAATTACATATGAGTGTACATGAAGTGACTTAAGTCCTAATTTGCTAAGTGTTCTTGCTTGAGCTTGAGATGATGATCATTGATGTTCTTGAGTCTTCTTGTACTTTATTCTTCATGCTCATCTTGACTTAGACTTCATGTTTATCTTGACTTGGTCTTGGCTTTGACTTGGGCTTAGTCATTCAACATTGTGTTGGATTTGGTCCACTTGCTCTCATATTGAACTAGACAAACACAACTTAGTATAGCCATTAGTAATTCATATTTGTTATCGTCAAAACTAATGGAGGCTGATGTGGCAATGTTGACATGGCATTTATCAACAATAATAAATATCCAATATCGATAGAAATGAGAATTTAGAAACAAATCAAATACAAAAGATATGGTGATGTATTTCCTCATTTGTTAAAGACAATAATTGTGAAATCCCATGTATTTCTAACCCTTTCCATGGTTTTAGGACAGCAAACCCGAAACTCGAGTAGGCGACAACTGTGGGCCATTCAAGTTGAGCCCAAAGGTTTAAAAATGGATTCCATGGTATTGGATGTCCCTATTGATGACTCGACCACTCTTAGCGTTTAAGAGGAGAGAGAAAGTCAACCATGAAGGCATTAAAAAGAGATTTTGACACGTCCAAAAACCGATAAAAGAAAATCCAAATGACAAGGTACATACCCAAACATAGGCCCTTGAAAGACCTTTCTTTCAGACTAAAAATTATCAGAATCGGACCCCGGTTGAGGGGCAACCAAGGGTTAGTCGATCGGGCCGGTTGACTACCCCTTGCCCAATTCGGGGTAGTTTCTGGAAAACAGGTTTAAAAACCCTATTTTATGCCTCCACTCATCACAAAAGTATTTCTTATTACTATAGTGGGGCTAAGGGTTTGGGAGAAGACAAAACCAAGGGAGATTGCGGATTCTTTCCATACGACATTGTATTGAGGCTTGAATCATTTCGGAACACCAAGAAAGGTGAGTGTTCTTGAAAACTCCTCTCTTTAACCTAGTTTTAATGGTTTCCATCATCATTGAATGCTAGGTTTTGGTAGTTGGGATTATTAGATTGCAATGGATGCTTCCCAACGTTTTTGAGAGATGATTATATGAAACTTTGCATTTAAAATCGTTTTGAACCTCTTAGAGTAGCTTGCAGGCATTCACGAGAGCCAAATTTGGGGTTTTTCGTTTGAGGCCTAGTTGGGATGAATTGTTAGTACTTTAAGGACTCTTTTACTATTAATTAGAATCCCCCAAAGTCCCGCTTCGATCCGATTTTGAATCGGAGCCGAAATATGAATTTTTGCTCAAAACTAGGTTGATGATGGTTTGATCGGCCATTCAACCGGCCCTGTAACCCTATGCAACCGGCCATATCTGGGAAGCATGTTTTGGATCTCTTTTGAACCCAAATTAATTCCCAATTGTTACTTACTCTTTCTCTTATGAAACTAGGGTTATTTTGGGTCTAATTACATACTCTTGGGTGAACTTTGTGGGACTTTGGAGAGCTTAACTAACTTGAAAGGTGAGGAATATACTTAACCATATCTTGTATGATTGATGTTGTTATTTAACTTTCATCATTCGTATCTTGTATTATTTTGATATCTTATTTTCTTGTGTTATAATGTGTTCAACTTTGCATGATGAAAGGTATGTTCAAGTATGGTTGTTTCTATTTTTCAAATCTTGTAAATGATGTTATGAGAATACATGGGATTGGTTTTAGTTCTCTTGTATCTATGTTCCAACTAGGGTTGTGCGTTCGCTCATTACCTAGTGGCCTTATATAGATATAGATATAGATATAGGTAACCAACCAGTGAGAGGACATGGTGTAATGCCACAATCTCCATGTAAGGAGAAAGTCTCATTAATCAAGGATCGACGTTACTTAGGTAGTGAACCAAAATACACTAAGAGGGTTTCCACAGACAATGTGAATAAGTAACATCAACCAAAACTACAAATGATCGCAACGGAAAATATTCAAATATAAATCAAAATGCTTCCATGAATTGTCTCATAATTTTAATGAAATCCAAGTAAAGGTCTAGAATCCAAGATTTACAACTAATAGGAAATTTCAATATTTATCTATCCTAAGAGATGTAGTAGACATGATCTTGATCTTCATCCTCCGAATATCTATCATCCCTCTGATCAAGTCCATCATCTGTAGAAGGGGTAAGTTTCGGGAAGAAACTTAGCAAGTACGACCTAACACATATCAACAGTTTCCTTTTTTTTATAAATAATATTTAATTAAATAGAATCTTATACAAATAAAATTAACTAACATGTATAAATGAGAAAATAAAGTCATGACATGCCCAATGATATGAATGAGACTCAATGATGCTAAGAAAATATAAATAAACCACACCCTCACTGGTCTAGGGTCGATAGGATGTCCCATGCCGTTACATGGCCTGCGCGCATTACACAGCCCAACATCCATCTACCCTAACCCAAATGTTTCCAAACTCAATGTATGTTCCATGTTGTTACATGGCATGCGCGTGTTACACAGCCTTAACATACATTCTCATTCAAAAACACAACTACCATCTCACATGCATACATGGTCTAAGATCGATTGGATATCCAATGCCGTTACATGGCCTGCGCGCGTTACACAGCCCAACATCCATCTTCCTTAACCAAATATTTTATAATCAATGTATGTTCCATGCCGTTACATGGCTTGCGCGCGTTACACAGCCTTAACATACATTCTCATCCAAAAACACAACTACCATCTCACATGCATACATGGTCTAAGGTCGATCGGATGTCCCATGACGTTACATGGCCTACGCGCGTTACACAACCCAACATCCATCTACCTTAACCAAATGTTTTGGAATCAATATATGTTCCATGCCGTTACATGGCCTGCGGGCATTACACAGCCTTAACATACATTCTCATCCAAAACATCTACTAACTCAACATCACACATAATGCTTATATGATCATGACATGTCTTGATGAATCATATGCAAACAATGCAAGATCATATGAAAATGATGAATTTTGGATATAGTCCATTATAAAATCGATGCATAATACAATAATAAATAATCCCATAAAACACAAATCTAAAGATATATTCATGCTTATAGAAAAGATTAATAAATTCAAGGGAGAGATTAATTATTGGTAGATCATAATAATTTCATAAAACATAATCTAAAAGAATACATATTTATATACTCAAAGACAAAATACTAATAAATCAAGATAGACAAATCTAAAATGTATTCATACTCAAAATCAAATTATTAAATCAAAAGAATAAATCATATACTAATAAACTATGTAAATCGAACATCATCTAAAACGTATTTATAATCAAGATAAGTTATAAATTCAAGAAAAGAATCAATCACTAAGAAGTCATGTAAAACTTTAAATCTAATTGTAGAAAAAGAAAACAATAATATGTTGAAAGTATGAAGATTGTACTTACCGTGGATAAATCACAAAAAGAATATCACCCTTAGATAGAGGGCCTTCAACGCTCTAAATTATCTTCTTCTTTTCTTTACATCCTTGTCTTTCTTCTCTATTCTTGCTTAACCAATATAGGCTATCAATTCTCTTGTTAATCTTCCTAAACTCTACATTTCTTTCACCATCAATTTCTCTCTCCATCCATTTCTCTCTCCTCAATATTCCCTCCTCCTAACTCCACGATTCCATCAACCATCTCCTCCTAAATTCCCACGTTTTCCTTACATTCCCATCCTTTCTCTCAATACTTGATTCCCTCAATATTGGATTCCTCTTTTTATTTGATTACATATTTTCTCTCTCATGCAATATTTGATTTGTCTTTTATTCCCTATTTATGCATATCTCCCTATTTATGCCATATTTTCTTTATCATTTAATCATTCAATCATTCTTTTATTTATGCAATGTTTTTGAATTCCACGCATGAAATCCCCAAGATTCTAAATTTGATCCGGGTGGGATTAAAACAATATCAAAATGTTTAATATAATTTACGTAGCTGGCATTGAACCCTAGACCTCTTTCTTTATTCAAGGTGCTTGTTAACCGTTTAGCTTATCCTCAACCTATGATTGAATTTAGCAAATAGATTCTAGTAACTATGTTAATCCCATACTAGTTCGGCTTTTAACAGTAATTATTTGAATATCAATACAAAATGCCAAGACTACCCCTATGCTTTAGTTGCGGGTGTTACACATGGAGAGCATACTGTCCATTATATGTGGATGACCATAGGGTTGAGAAATGGAATCCAATATATGCCTCCTATTGAGGATCCCATTTCTAGGTGGATAAGGATATCGGACCAACAGATGCCTCCCATTGAGGAATGATATCCGGACCATATGTAGTACAAGACCGTATGACTATGCATTGGGCCTAGAGTAGTCCTTGACACCCGCCAGTTCTCATGCCAAACGGTGATGAGAGAGAGTGGTGACTTATACCCCTAGCCATGGATTGATGTCACTTGACCCAACAACCATGGAGAACCCAATAGACTTCTCTTGTTGAGGGAGAGTGAATAAGACCACCCAGAGAAGATTGGTGTACAGGTTAATGTGTGTCTGTCATAGAGACTTCATGATAGAGCTAGGAACATAACATCATATTCATTCATTAGTTATATTATCATTATTAATTTTCTATGTGTGATGTGGAAATTTGTGAATGAATGCATGATATGTTGTTAATTGACCTCACTGAGTTCTGTTGAACTCATTCCTTTTATACGGATGCTCTTTTAGATTATACTGCAGGTTATGAGGACTCCATTCAAATGAAGGATCCATCGCCAGCAGACTATTATGAAGGAGTGATTGGAGAGGAGGTGTACTCTCACGGAGCTTCATGCCCATGCCAGGACTGCTCCTATGGAGTTAGGTTCCAGTAGGTAGGTAGCGATGCTCTAGGATTCGATAGTGTCCTTCATGGCACTAATTTACATTTATACCTTCATGTCTTTCAAGAAGAGAGAGGGCATTTTTTACCAAGACACTTAGTTATTTCCGCAGCAAACTATTCTTTCCTTCAAACTCTAATATTCAGTTTTGATCAACATTAGTTAACATTTAACTTTAGTTAATGGATGATTGTATCCTATTGATAAATTCAGATTTTATAACTTCAGTAATTGAACTTGATTTATTCTTGTCCTTGATTATGATATGTCATATATTTGTATGGATTTGTCATTGAACCTTGGCCCTATAGTGTATCACCCCCACGGGTATTCGGGTGTGACTGGATCCGACTAGGTGGGGGTGTGACAATAATAATCTTCAAAGTTCAATGGAATCCACAAAAGAGAGTGCAAGTGACCCAAAATAACCCTAGAAACATGAGAAATCAAATGGGTATTAATTGGGAACCGACCAGGGGTCAAAGGGGCCAAAACACACACCCAAACTAGGGGGCAGTTGAATGAGCCTCCCAAGGCCGGTCAACCGCCCACCCCTGGTCAATCACCCACCCTAGGGCTGCGACCAAAACTCCCACATTTCGACTTTGTTTCAAAACCAACTTAAAAGGGGGGGGGGTTTGGGGTCTTCAATAGAATAGTAATAGGGTCCCTAAAACACCTTTCAATCACCCCAATTAATTCCCAAATGAAAAGCCCCAGGTCTTCCAAGTCTGCTCATGGGCATCTCAAAGAGGTTGACTTGGTGTCAAATACAAAGGATTGCATGAACCAACATTCAATGGAATTGGGAGACAAAAAAAAGAGACAAGATTGAGCATTCATTACTACCCAACATCAACAGCCACCACAACATAGCATTCAATATCCATAAATACCTTCAAAGTAGTTGGAAAAGAAGGGTTTCATGAATGACTTGCCTTTACACTTGTTTATCGCGATGAATCGCACTTCGGCACTTCACCACGTGCAAGAAACCCACCAAACTCCTAGGTTTTCTCTACTCCCAAGCTCTCAGCCTCTCTCTCTAGCATAAACAAACGCATTTATGAGGAGAAAGAATCATAAAATAGGGTTTTAAACCCAAAATCCCGAATTTACCCCGCACCTGGGTAGGGGGTGGTCGATCCAACCGTGCAACCGGCCCTCTAACTCCTTCATTCGAAGTCTGATTCCAACGGGCTTCGAAGGGTAGAAAGTTCATTTCAAGGCTTAATCAATGGTATAATTTACCTTAAGTCCTCTAGCATTGATTTTTGGGCATTGCCAAAATTGCATTTTTATGCCTTTCGGACTGAATTTCTCTCTCCTCCTAAACTCCATGAGGGTGGCCGAGTCTTCATCGTGGTCATCCACTTCCATAGGTTCAATTTTTGAACCTCCGAGCTTAACTCAAATGGTCCAAAGTTGTAGTCCACTCGAGCTCCGAGTTCGTGGTCCTGAAACCAATGGGTTAATGGGTTAGCATTCTAGGGGATTCACACAACCTACCTGGGATGGAAGAACAAAGGTATGAAATTTGGGTATGGAAAACTACTAGAGAGGATTGGTGGTTGCTACAGGTGGGTTGGTTGACCCACCAATTGGCTCAACTAATTGGCTCAAGTAACCGGCCTTGATTCTAACTTGGTTATGAAATGTGATTTGGCTAGATTGATTTTAAAACATGAATGTAGTTATGTGAACTGATTTATAGGACCTACTAAGATCTATTAAGGTACTGGGTTGGATAAAGTCAACTCGTATAGCAGGTTCTAGATACCCTTTAAGACATAGCACCAATCTCCTTTGGGAAGTCTCACACAAAACCCAACGGCTCCAACCAAACAGGGCGTCAACCGAGGTATGGGGATAATAGTCCAATCATCAACCATACCTGGAGAATAGGGCCACAATCTCTCACGACAACCATTGGTATGAGATCTAGCACATGTCACGGAACTCTCTAGCCCAACGCAAGGAGTCATCTATGTAATAATGACATACTAGGATTGAATATCCTTCCTATGGCACCAACCAACTCGGTTTGATATCCTCACCTATCTAGGAAAGGTTGCATCCTATGGCACCAACCAACTTGAACTACACCTCCCTTAACCCTATGGTCATCCACATACAATAGGCCATGTCGCATCCTATGGCTCCAACCAACTTGGACTACACCTCCCTCATCCATATGCAACCCTACCATGAATGATATGTGGTTTGTTGTGTCCCACCTAAACGGCTATGTCAATAGTCATTGCCTTGCCCTTGTCTAATAAGCCATCTGAAAGCAAGCTTAAGGCGGGTCGGACTGGGACTGTCAAAGAAGTTCCTCAACACGCCCTCACCTACTAAAATAGACTATTAGGCGACCACACCCAGCACCGCTGTCATGGGTCACTCGGCTTCAATACCCTACTGAAAGGGTAATGGCATGACGTGGGTTTCTAGCCATGTATCTAGACATATAGATATTATGCACTTAAAGAATCTAAATGGAATGCAAGGTACTAGGAGCAATGGGCAAATCCACAACTCCGGGTAGAATAAACATGTATAGATCATTCTCCCATTCCCATCATATCATTATCACCATAATTGTAATTGAAAGTAAATAACAATATAATAAATAAAATATAAACTCATGCATGCATGCCCTATAACAAGGTCGCACAATCACACACAAGCATAGTATACATGAACAGAACATGAATTTAAACAAATGATCATATAAGATCGTCTATCTCACCTAACACAATGTCAGTACTTAATACTCTTCAAGAGAACCAAGAATGTAGCAAAAGAAAGCCAAAGGATCACCCAAAACCTAGCAAAATTATGTAGAATAGTTTAATTATAATTTGAAACAAAATGGACAATGACTGGACATCAAAAGATGTCACCCAAACCCGAGGAGGGCTGGTCGGTTAAGCTTACCAGAACTGGTTGACAACCCCCTGGGCCCTGAACAGAAAATGTCCTTTCTTGCTCTAATCCAAAATCTAATCTTTTGGGGACTTTTGGGACTTCAATAGAACAACAACAATGTCCTTAAAACACCTTCTAAACATTCAAACAAGCTATGAGGCTTCAGCAACTCATAAAAACATTCAATAGTTCATCTAACAACTTTCCCCATTTTAATTGTGAACCACCACCTTAAATAACTTGGAGAAAATGATGGAAGAGGATTTCCTTACCTCCACACGTGATTATCTCCGCAAGCCGCACTTCGGCATACCTCGATCCTCAATGATTTGACCCAACGTCACTCCTTTCTCTTCTCCCAAGCTCACAGCCTCCAAAGAACATAAAAATTTTGTTTGTGAGTTCAAAGTATAAAAAAATAGGGTTCAAGAGCTAAGAACCAGAATACACCCTTTTCTAGGTGGGGGCAGTTTGTCAGTTTGATCAACTGCCCCCGGTCAATCAAACCTATATCTTCTTCATCCAAAATCGGTTTCCAATGGGCTTTGGAGGGTAGAAACCTCTAATCATGCTTGACTCAATGGTATAGTTTACCTTGGCATTGGAGTTTTCTTGCCTTGGTTTCTGTGCATGCCAAAAACGCCTTTTTAACCTATCCATGTGGACTTTCTCTTCCTTTTGAAATCCAAAATGGTGGCCCGGTCATCTCCTTCACTATCCATGTCCATGGGTTTAACTTCCAGACCCATGGCCTCAACTTTGATGGCCTATAGTTATCTTCTACTAGTACTCTGACTTTGTGGACTTGAAATAAAGGTTTATCAGGTTAGGATTCTAGGGGATTTCATAAGATACTCATCTTGTGATGAATTAGAAACTCCCATGTTGATAAGGATACTAGACCAAAAGGGCACTATGTATGAGGAACGATATATGGACCACATGTAGCATGTTACCTTTATGACCTTGTATTGTGCTAGGATATCCCTGACACGCGCCAGACTCATACCAATGGTCATGGTGAGAGAGTGTGGCCTTATATCCCTTAACCATGGTCAAATTAGACTTTTATCCCATACCTTGGCCCAAAAGTTGGTTGGATGTCGTGAGGGGTCTATGTGGGACTACCCAGAGGAAACTAGTGTCTATCTTAATGTGTGTCTGTTTAGGCAAAGACCAGCATGGTTAGCATACTAGCTGCATACCTAGAATATCATTGCATCCTTGCATCTTTGCATCTCATGCTATCTTGGTATAAGTGGATTGTTTACCTTACTAAGTTTTGTGGAACTCACCCTTGTAGATTTTTTTTCCCCCTTAGATGACATGTAGGTACAGAAGAAACCTCATTTTCAGGGGGGGGGGGGGGGGGAATACACCACTAAAGTTGTACTAGAGATGCCAGAGGGAGTAGGCTATGATGCACATGACCTTTTGTGTGGATGTTTGGAGTGATCTTACAGCACCTATCAATAAGGATAGGATCATGATAGCTTGCAGTTAGGATTATGAGATGGAAAATAGTACCATGATGCTATACATAAAATATTTTGAGCAAAAGACATATAAACACTTAAAACTAATTGTAAACTTTAGTTGGATTATTCCTTTCCTTCTACTTATAGATTTCCTTTGAAGTTCACTTGGGATTTGAAATTTATTACTTTCATTTATTGATGGATTTATTACTCTTTGTTCTTAATTATGGTTCTATGTGCATTATTTGTTACTGTGGCTGCAATCTAATCTTGTGACCGTGGATCAAATACATGGCTAGTTGGGGCTGATCCTATATCGCTGGGTGGGGTGTGACACCTTGAGCTAAGCTTCCCCTTGATGTTGAACCTCATCACACCCTTCATCAACAATACCTTAAGGAAAGCTTGCTCATCTACTTGGAATTCAAGATCTGTCCTTCTCTTGTCAACATAGGGCTTCTACCTAGACTAAGCTATCTTGATTCTCTCTCTGATCAAATCAACCATAGCCTAGTGGTTTCTATCAACTTAGAGCCCAAAACTCAATGCTGCCTAGCTTCATCACAATATAGTGGAGTCCTACATGTTCGTCCATAGCATGCCTTGAACAGTGCCATGTTGATGGTCGACTGGTAGTTGTTATTATAGGCAAACTCTACGTGCTCATCCCAGTTTTTGTCCATATCAACCACACATGCTCTAAGCATATCTTCCAAGATCTAAATTATCCTCTTATATTGTACATCAGTCTATGGATGATGAGCAGCGCTCAAATTCGACTAAGTACCCAACGCCTTCTGTAAGCTATTCCAAAATCTTGAAGTAAACCTTGGATCTTGATTTGACACGATGTTGACTGGTACACCATGTAATCTCACCACATTTTCCATATATAACCTCACCAACTTGTCAATGGAAAAGGTAATCTTCATTAGTATGAAGTGTGTTGACTTTGTCAATCTATCCACAATTACCCACACGTTGTCATTTTCTTTATTAGTTCGAAATAAGCCTGTGACAAAATCCATCATGATATCTTCCCACTTCCAACTAGGCATCGGAAGTTATTGCAAAAGACCTAAGGATGGTTGTTTAATAGCCTTCACTCTAGAGAAGTCCCACACCTGGCTACAAAGTCTTTTACATCGTTCTTTAATCCAATCCACCAATATTGCTCCATTAAATCCTTGTACATCTTTGTGCTACTAGGATGTGCGGTGAATATGCAGTGATAAGCCTCTCCCAAAATCTCCTTCTTAAGCTCTACATTGTTTGGTACACACAATCTTCCTATATTCGTCAAAGCATTATCAATAGACAAGGAAAAATATGGCACCTCTTGTGGATATGAAGTAATCTTCTATATCTTCTCCTTCAATATTGGATCCGTAGACTGCAAGGTGATGATTTCGTCTCTCATTGTTAGTCTCGCTATCATAGCTACAAGAATTACATTAGAACTTTGGGCATATTCTCCAACTTCAACTCCATGATGAAGTTCAATAAAGGCTTGCAAGGGGGTGCAAGATCAATTACTTCACGGTTGCTCTTCCTACTTAGAGTGTCAACAACCGCATTTTCTTTTCTTGGGTGATATTAAATATCAGAGTCATAATCCTTTACTAGCTCCAACCATCAACACTGTCTCATATTCATCTCCTATAAGGTGAAGAATTTAGCTCTCGTGGTCAGTGTAGATGGCTATCATTTCCCTGTAAAGAGAATGTCACCATATCTTCAAAGCAAAGACTACAGTTGCCAACTTAAGATCATGAGTAGGGTAATTATGCTTGTAGTCTAGCAACCACCTTTCCAATCTTCATCAATACACAACCGACACCAATCTTTGATGCATCAATGTACATTGTTAAACCTCCAGAACGATCAAGTACTGTCAAGACTGGAGCATTTGTCAGTCTCTTCTTCAACTCTTGGAAGGTCTTTTCACATTCATTGTTCCACTCAAACTTTACTCCCTTTCTTATTAGCTTTGCCATGTTAGCTGATAACCTGGAGAAGTTCTCAGTGAATCTCTTATAGTAACTTGCCATCCCCAAGAAACTTCTAACCTCAGTGACTATTTTGGGTCAATCCCAATCTGCCACTACCTTGACCTTTTCTGGATCAACCCTAATTCCTTCAACAGATGCCACATCTCCTAAAAATACCACCTTTTACAACCAAAACTCACTTTTGGAGAACTCCGCATGTAACCTCTTCTCTCTCAATCTTTACAAGGCAAACCTGAGATGTTTGGCATGCTCTTCTTATCCTTCGCATATATCAAGATGTCATTGATGAAGACTATCATCAACTTATCCAAAACATCTTGAAATATAATGTTCATCAAATCCACGAAAGCAGCAGATACATTTGTAAGACCAAAAGGCATTACCTTGGTCTCAAAATGCCCATATTGTGTCCTCAAAGCTATCTTGCATGTGTCACTTGCCTTCACTCTTAACTGATGATAACTTGATCTCAAGTCGATCTTACAGAATATGGCTGCTCCCTTTAATTGATCAAACAAATCGTCAATTCTTGTCAAAGGATACTTGTTTTTATTTGTGAGTTTGTTCAATTCTTGATAATCAATACACAATCTCATGCTATTGTTTTTATTCATCACGAACAAGACTGTAGCGCCCCCAAGGAGACACACTTGGTTGGATGAAACCCTTCCCGAGTAGCTCATTCGACTGACTTTGCAACTCTTTTGGTTTTGTAGGGGCCATCATGTACAGAGCTTTAGATACAAGAGCTGCTCCAAGGATTAGATTAGTAGCAAATTCCAACTCTCTTTCCAGGGGTAATCCAGGCAATTCTTCAGGAAAAACATCTTTGAGGTCCTTTACCACCTCAAGATCTTCAATAGACTTCTCTTCTTGACTTCCATGGAGGATCAAAGTCTAGCACCACTAATCATTTCCCTAACTTGTAGTGCCACCACTATGGTCTTCTCACCATGCTTCCCTAGATCACCTTGAAACTCAAATGTAGGGGCACCTTCAAGATGAAACTGTACATTCTTCTCCAAATAAGAGATGACTACCTTATGAGCTGTCAACCAATCCATACCTAGGATTACGTCAAAATTCTTCGTATCAAGTTTCATAGGTTGAACATCTAAATCCTATCCTTCCACTGATATTGGACAAGGTCCAACTATCTCATCGAGTTTCACTATGGGCCGGGTAGGAGTGCTAACTACTAATCCTTGTCTCAACTTCCTAGGTGACAATGAGATACACCTCGCAAATGATGATGCAATGAATGAGTGCGATGTTCTAGTGTCAAACAATACAAAAGAGGGGACCAAAGCAATGAGTAGCATACATGTCCCCACATCATGGCTCTTATCTAACTCAGTCCCTCTGAGACTATACACCTTCCCTTCTTGGGAAGTCTGAGCTAGTCTTATTGTTGTTGTTGGCTGATTTCCATTTTAAGGACATGCGTAGGACATGTGCCTTGGCTTGTGACAATAAAAGTAAGTAATCTCCTTCTGACCTAATGCTGCTACTACCACTAGTGCTGCCGGCCTGTATGAGGAGATTGAACGGGGGTTAGCATAGATTGGCCCCGTAGACTAAAGGGCACTAGCTAGGCAAACTATACAACTTGCAATACCATACTCATACCCTACACCTCAAGGCTGGTAGTGTGGTGCTGGAAAAGGTGCTAGCCTTCTGAATTTGCCTTGGTTTCTGTTCACATACTAGTTGCTTCACTTGTTACCCCTTGTTCTTTGCAACTGGTAGCTCTCTCTTTCAGGCTTTTCCACTTTTTTTGAGGGCTAAACTACTTGAGCACATCTTTCAATAGGCTAAACTGACAAAATACTTTAATTGATGGCCATGGTTCCTTAAAAAACTTCTTGGCTTTCACAATGTCAACTTTCATGAAACTAGGAGCAAAGAAGAAGAGCTCCTCAAATTTTTGCTAATAGTCAAGAACTGTCATTGGTCATTGTTGAAGCACCATAAACTCCACTTCCTTCACATCTTTGCTAGACTCTAAAAAATAATTTTTGCAAAAGGCTTCTTTGAATGCTTCCCATGTCACTTCTTTGTGTTGGGCTGCCAAAAGTTGGATGGCATTCCACCACGCATCTGCTTCATGTTGAAGTTTCTGTTTCTCAAAGAATCTTTAGGGCTTTGGTACGTTGCAAGTACCTAAATGCCTTCTTCATTTATCTTAACCATTTTCTTGGTTTCAAGGAGTCTTTCGTCACCTCGATAAAGGAAGGGACTTAGAGCTTTAAGAACTGCTCCATGAGTTTAGTGTGCAGTCCAAACCCATAGTTCCCAATATTTCCTCCTTGTGTAGACGCTCCAACTTCATTGTTGTTTGGGGGAACCGATCCAGTTGCTTGATGCATTAGCATAAATCTTTGTATCATGGTATTGAATTGGGCTTTTTGTTGTTACATCATCTTGCCCATTATGTTCAAAACACCTTAAGTGGTAACCACTAGTGGAGCATTAGGTAGATTACTACCTTGAGGAGGAGGTCATTGTTGTGCTCTTGCTTGTGGCAGCTGGGGGGTTCCCAATAACATTTCGTTGGCTAGAACTGCTTCCATTGCCATTCCCCACATTCTGGTTCCTCAAGTTAACCATCCTGGCAATCACAAAATTCCATCATTTCGCTTCATTTAAACTCATTGTTAATCATCCATATGGCATGCTCGATTTCAAGCATTCATTTCAAACAAGAGCATTTCTAGTTATTCAAAAGCATCACATAAGCAAAAATCACTCCCATACAGGGGCCATTCAATCATGGGTCGACCACCTGCTCTTTGGGCCCAAAAATGTTTACCAGAGCACATGGGCTAGGAAGGACCAGTCGATCAATCCTTTGGGACCGGTCGACCCACCCATTGACTAGACGCAACCCGCCAAGGGGGACTGATTGCCCGTCACTCCTTGGGGAGGCAAGTCAGCCATTATTAGGTGACCACCCCCTCTTTTTGCTCATTTTCGCCTTTGCTTTTTGATCCTTCATTTTTGAGAGAAATTCCACTTCACTCCTTAGTGAATTCTAGGCTTCTACAATGCATTTACACCTGGTTTAATGACATTTGATTCGTGAAATCACAGGTAAAAAAGGATTGGAAGGACTTTGAGTTCTAGATAAGACCTCTATTGATTGTAAATGTAATTTTCTGAATTCATGGTTTGTGGTGCGTGAGATTCATTTGGATGGCCTATCGTGGAATCTTATTTGTCTGTGTGCCCCTCCCCAATACCAATCTAGAAAACTTTGTTGGGAACCTCTCTTTGAAGTCCCTTCAGCGCCCCATCTCCCGGTCATCATTCTTGGAGATTTTCATGAACTTTTGTCTTACAATGGTGATCCCATTTCAGACCCTCTCCTGCATTACCTTCTCTTCTTAACCTAGTGGAGACTTGCTCTCCCTTTTGGAATTCTCTGACAAGCACACAGTTTACTTGAAGTAATAAACAAAAACCCCACACTTGGTTAAAGAAAAATTCGACAGAGCTTTTGCGAACCCTGATTGGATATTCCTTTTCCCCTTAGGTCTCCAATTTGTCTACCCTTGGTCTTGACCATAACTCCATCCTACTCAATTTCTCCCCTTTCAGTGACCTTCAAAGAATTTCATAACCGAAGAGCTTGGCAATTCCACCCTAGTTTAAGATCAGCTTGGGCTTCTGATCCCTGTAGATCCTTTGAAGGTAAGTTAAGCAATTTATCTAGATTCCTTTGTGGGTGGAATAAGGAGGTGTTTAGTAATATCTCCAACCTTTGTACCTCCCTGGGAAATGAAATTGATGATATCACTGACTCCCAGTCTCTGGATTAGGACACTTACAAGTCCAAATCCCAATGGCTCTCTTTGATTTACACGGATGAAGAGGCCTTTTAGCAAGAAAAATCTAGGCTTGAATATATTAACAACGGATATAGAAAGACTAGGCAGTACAATTTGGCCTCCAAAATTCACCTTAGGAAAAGAAGGATTAATTGGATCGATCTTCAACAATGATGAAGCCATGGTCTTTGATGTTGGGGGTTGCTGAGGTGTTTGCCCAATATGTGTAGGTTTTTTTTTTTTTTTTTTTTTTTTGATAAGAGAAAAAACTTCATTAACTAGGGTTAATTGCAGTTACAAAGGTTAACTATTGTTCTATTACAATTATCCCTTTGAGTTACCGCTATATTAGCATAATTTTCAAAAAACATCTGAAGCGCCAGATTCGGAAAGATATCATATTTCACAAGTTTTGTTAACTGTGCCA
Organism: Hakea prostrata; assembly: GCF_041222555.1. NCBI lineage: Eukaryota > Viridiplantae > Streptophyta > Magnoliopsida > Proteales > Proteaceae > Hakea > Hakea prostrata. Next base: position 14,380,028 of record NC_142608.1, read on the forward strand.
GTTCTAATAACGTGGCAAGTTCCCCAAGAGGCCATGTTATCTTTGATGGCGATGGTAGTAGAGCTGCTACAAGTGTGTTGTTTGTCCATATTTCATGGATTGTGATCCTTGTTGCTGCTGCTCTCTTTATCTCTATTTGCAATCCATTCAGCAGAATCTCCAAAATTCCTCTTGTCTTCCCACTTCCAAAATTGACAGATTGTATATGTCTGTCTATATATAATCTGGTGCTCCATCCTGCCTCTCCTAAGCGCTGGTCAAATACCCCTGCACACATTAGAACATTTTTGTTAGAGTTTGGTATACTCATACAGCAATTGATTTCCAAATTCTAAGAAATTACACAATTGTTAAGACCTGTTAAATGTAAATTCTCATCCTCCCTTTGTAGTTTCAATGCCTTAATCCAGTGCGAGAGATTCCCTAGTGCTTTGTTTGGATTAGGTGTTTTATGATTGAACACCCTTTCATTCCTTTCTTTCCAAATGAAATAGCATGTGATTATGAAGATTGACATGAACCAATTGTAATCATCTTTATTGAGCTGATTACTGGTGTTGTGATACCAACTCAGAAAGGTTGTATCCATCCAGTGTTCCGTGCGGATCCCTAGTGGCCTTGCAGCATGTATTCTTTTTCCCTAGTCACATGATATGAAAATGTACCAAGTAGTTTCTGCTTCCTTTCCACACATAGCGCATTCGACTGGAATGTCCATCCATTATGCAAGTGTTGCACGGATCGGCAGCCCTGCATTTAAGACACACCAAAAGAAAACTTTAAATTTTGAATGTATAGATAATTTCCACATCCTATTCCACCCCTTCTCGTCTTGGCTCCCGTGGTTCATGAAACGTTGTTTCATGATCTCTCGATAAGCCAATTTTGCCGAGAATTCTCCATTTGGAGAGATAGAGGAGGACCAATAGTCTTCTTGATTAGATAAGCGTATTGAAAAGGATATCACCAGATTTGAAGTTGTGGCTGTTGGTGACGGATCCCCTGTTTGGTTTAGATTATTGCTCGCCACTTGTGCCACTGTTGCCTTTCGGGGCCATCTTGAATAGTCTTGATCTGCAATTATGCTTTGTTGTTGAGATGATTCCCAAGGATCGAACCAGAATGATGTTGTTTGTCCGTTTCC